>NC_135373.1:91307272-91610302 GCF_049243985.1 Paroedura picta
GGAACTACAGGCCAAACATGAGTTGTCCATGCATTTTCCCATTTAACAAGGGATGTGCTAGTAGAAGTCTGCCTTTACATGTATTTTCCTTCTCAATGTGTTACACGGTCCAGAAACTGCTCGTTTGAAAGTAGATCTTTAAAATTCTCCTGGCTTACTATATGCATTACTTTCAACATATTCAGTACAGCATATTCATAATTAAGGAAATCATATAAAGGTATCAGTCTGGTTACAGGTACCAAAAGGAGAGAGAGAATACAGCAGTTTGAAACTCTACTTTAAAAACCCTTCAGTGATACCTGACTGTTTGTGACCATGGAAACACAATGATGCAAACCTTTGTGATGCTGTACAGTGTCAAAGTGATTCTGATTTGCTCTGGTTCATGGGGCTCAGATTACCAAGAAGGCAAGACCATTACCTACTTCTGGTTAACAGTGCTCAAGAAATTGAGCCAACACACTGACATTTCTCAGAAACAAAAGAAAGTTCAAAGAATTACTTAGCAGTTGAACTATGTTGTTGTGCAGCACATCACCCAGCATTATTCCTAATGAAATCTTGGGAGGAACACGTCAACAGCGACTCTGCAGATTAGAGGTCCATATTGTTGACCTCAGAATGGATGGATGGATTCTCTAATAGCATTTTTGGTTCTTCACTCGATGACACATTGAACTTACAGTTTGCCATATCCTATATAAGAGTATAAGACATTGAATTTAATGTTTCTCATGTCCTTAGTTAAGACTGAAGATGAAACAAACAACAAGACCAAAAAGTAAACCTGTAAACCTGAGGAGGCAGAGACATGAATTCTACTGTAAGATATTGCTCAAGAAATGCAAAATGATGATGATGATGAGCTGGTTTTTTATACCCTGCTTTTCACTACCCAAAGGAATCCCAAAGCATCCTACAAACACTTTTCTTAAAGAGACCTAAAGTGGCTTACAGTCACTTTCCCTTCCTCTCCCCCTTTGAAGTAGGTGAGGCTGAGCTCTACTAGAAATGTTCAGCAAGAACAGTCCTAAGAACTGTGACTGCTAAAGGTCACCCAACTGGCTGCATATTGAGGACTGAGGAATCCCACCCAGTTCTCCAGATTACAGTAGTCCACTGCACCACTCTCTTTCTCACTCTGGCTCTTGACACCAGGCTGGCTCTCAAGGAGTGGTAATGTGCAAAGCCTCCTTACATTAGGAAAGGGTGTTAACAATCAGCTCATGCAGCTTAATTTGATAGTCCTCATGCACTGAGGAGACAACTTGGAATATAGCAGTACTAAGGATCACTGGAGATCAATATAAAACATTTCAAATCATCTTGAGCCAATTTCTGCTTCCCCATTCTGTTCCTGTGTACCTGGGAAACTTGAATGATCCCCCAATTCTTCACATGCAGTTAGTTGGGTTCTCTCAGAGCTCTCTCAGCCCCCATCTTCCTCACAGTGACTGTTGGGAGAGGAAGGGACGGTAATTGGAAGTGCCTTTGAGACTTTTCAGGTAATGAAGTGATAAAAACCGACTCTTCTTCTGTCAAAGCAGCCCTTTAACGTTAAAGAGACTGACTGCAACTAGAATACAATTTTAAACAATTTGTATGCTGAACAGATTCCCTTGAAGAAGATCATTTATATTCAAAATGCATTCCACTGATTCCATTCTTTTTCTATATCAGGCTACTATAACAGGAACCAGTTTGAATTGGAATACAATGGTTTGTGCTACTCAAGGTTAACAATGCAACCCTAAGCAGAGTTTACATCCTTCCAAGTCCTTTGAGGTTAATGGGTTTAGAAAGGTGTAACTCTACTTGGGATTGAACTGCCAGGTCCCATTCTAGTAGGGAAATGATCCTGCACTTTCTTGTTCCGGATGTAGCTGTCTCAGCATCCTTCAAAGAATGAAAGCTTATTTGAGAGACAGCAGAAGAGGAAGAGGCCAGGAAAGGCAGAGTAATTTTGCAGGGCTAAAACTATCAGATGGGAAAGAATGATTGCCAGGTTTGGTAAATGGGGAGAGCTCATTTCCTTTGCTTCCTGCAAGAGTACCAATAATCAATTTAAAACTAATCCAAGATCAGTTCCATTTCCTTCCAACCTGCTTTGTTTACTGACCAATGAAAGGACTGTTTTGGAGACTGTGCCATCGGACTTTGGAGAGTATGTATATTTAACCCCACAGCTAGCAGCTGTTGCCTTGGTGGTCTGGTGTTGCTGTAATTGTTTTGGCCTGGCCATTTATGCGACTGCCAAGCTGTAAGATTATGAATCTGGCTACATGTTATGCTCTCAAATGTCCCGGGAGTGTGATGGTATCTATAATTATACTTTTGGAGGGAGCAGGAAATCAAATATAAGGGGAAATGGCATGATTTTGAACATGACTTCTTGATGTGCATGCCTTTCTGCAGGCATGCTGTCTGTGAAATGCACAGAGGCGTCCATATCAGTTCACATCCTTCCAGAAATCCTTCCAGAACTTCTACAGAGTTCCATCATCTTTATCATTCAGGGCCAAACTATCCATTATATGAGAGACTTGTGACCATCCCCTGCAAGCATGGTGTTGTCAAATCCCCGAATTCTACCCTTGGCCCTGACTAAGGAAGTGTTTAATGCTCTTTCCTGTGTCCTGTTTCTGATCTTAAGAACTCCCAAGCTAGCTATTTTTCCCAGCTGGGAGAAAATATAGATTCTCTAGTGGACAAACAGCAGCTTGGAAGAAAGGAAATTTGAAAGGGGACAAAGAAGAATCCTGGAAAGATAGAGGGGAAGGTTAAACATTCCCTCTTCCCAGTATAACAGGTTGGATTCAACTTGAATTCCTTGGCTCTATTTAAGTTTAAATAAGTACCTTGAAAGAGCCAGTCTTAAACTGTTAATGTAATGTCATTTTGCTGTCTTTTCACAGACAGATCAACACACATACCCAATTACACATGTCATGGGGGATCTGAGATAGTTAATATTAATAAAACAACCATGGAGTGGCCCAATTTATACCAAAGCTATGGCACTAAGGTAAAGATATCCCCTGTGCAAGCACCAGGTCATGTCTGACCCTTGGGGTGACGTCCTCTAGCATTTTCATGGCAGACTCAATACGGGGTGGTTTGCCAGTGCCTTCCCCAGTCATTACCGTTTACCCCCCAGCAAGCTGGGTACTCATTTTACTGACGTCAGAAGGATGGAAGGCTGAGTCAGCCTTGAGCCGGCTGCTGGGATTGAACTCCCAGCCTCATGGGCAGAGCTTCAGACTGCATGTCTGACACCTTACCACTCTGTGCCACAAGAGGTTCTATGGCGCTAAGGAGGGGATTGCAATTACATGACAGAAATTGTTCTACTCCCAGGTGTCTATTAGCCATGTTAAGAAAGGTTTTATTCTGTGTATCTTATCCCTTATTGGTCTAGCAGAGGCCTGGGTGACTGATTTCTATTGGGGGAGTGGGAGGAAAAGAATAAGCTGTGCTTTCCCAGCTCTGGGGCTCCATTCCAAATTCTCCCTCCAAGAGTTACTTTGTTATCATAAAAGGAAACATATTCAGTCATGGATTTCCTGTGTGGAATGGCTTTTTGTCCTTGAGCACCAAGCCAGCAGGACCATGTTGACTGGATAAAAGGATGAAATACACAGAATATTACGGTAGTAGAATCTTCCTGCTTTTCCAAGAACCATCCTTTCTTTTTTAAGCATCTTCAAGCATCTTAACACTCTTATTATCCTCAGAAATATTTCCTGGTGGAATAAATTGTATCAAAACTAATTATGGACACTCATTTGTTCCCCTATGAAAAAATCAACAAAGGGAAGCACAAAACCTTATCTTTTTCTTATAATGCTTACAAACAAGGCACATTGTAAACTGTGTTCCTTCCAAATACTCAAGCACAAAAGGGAATCTTCCAGTTGTCTCTGAATGGTTCAGTGATGTGCAGATATAACACAGTGTTTGAAAACTATACCAATAGCTACTCATGGAAGAGAACGAGTAGACAAAATATTAATGTAAAAATCTGTCAATTTCTAACGTGTGTTTTGCCAATCATTCCCTGGATACCTATTTTGTTTTCATTAAAAAGTTAATTATCTCACTCTCACACACCCACACACATAGAAGGATTCTTTGGCAGAAATAAAAAGTTTATATTTGAAATGGAGACTTAGCTGTATTTAATTTTGCAAGTCCTAGTTTCATGTTCTCTGGGATATGACAGGTGTATTTCCTTTTACGCTATTGAAAGCTTGTGGCTGTAAGGTTCCGTGCCAAGGGAAAATGTAATTAAATATTTAAAATTTCCTGTCTGAGACATTGCACCTCTCTTTAATACTTCAAATGTGCTCAGCTCAGTCAGGGGTGTGAAATGTTTGGGTATCACCAAGAAATGCTCTACAGTTCCTTGTTGTGAGTGATATCATACACTTCTCAAAACAGTCAATCACTTGCCTACTTCTGATCTCCTCTGATTTATCACTTGGGCATAGCTGAGATGGAATCAGATGATCAACACTCAGAGCTTTCTATTTGCACACTCTCACCCTTTATTTTTAGTTAAATGGGCAGGGAGGGAATTGACTGGCATCCACTGGATCCCTTTATTTATTTGTTTGTTTATTTAATATTTAAATTTATTGATTGCTGCTCCTGGCCATGCCAGCTCAAGGCAGTTTACAGATAAAAGACCCACAAACCAGGATAAAATGATACAATATTGACAGCACAGTCTCTTTTGTTTCCTCCCAACCCACAGTCCAGTCCTTGTTCAAACCGCTCACTAGCCTCGGGTCAGGCCATCTGTCAGCTGGATGGGCATCTGGGGGGCCTCTAAAGGAGAGACCCAGATCTTCCTTAGCCTGGCCTCAACCAAATTCCTGGCAGAAGAGCTCCATCTTACAGGCACTGTGGAACTGTGGTAGCTCCGTTAGGTCCCTTAGCTCTTCCGGGAGCTCATTCTGCCAGATCAGGGCCAGGACTGCAAAGGCCCTGGCCCTGGTCAAGGCCAGGCATGCTTCCTGGGGACTGGGGACCACCAGCAGATTCAACCCTACAGAGTGGGACAGGGACACAGCTGTGAAACAATTCAGACATTTATTGATCAGTGTGAAAGTTGGACCATAAGGAAGGCCGAACGTCAAAGAATTGAGGCTTTTGAACTCTGGTGCTGGAGAAGACTCTTGCGAGTCCCTTGGACTGCAAGGCGAACAAACCGGTTAGGCCTAGAGGAGATCAGCCCTGACTACTCCTTAGAAGGCCAGATCCTGAAGATGAAACTGAAATACTTTGGCCACTTCATGAGAAGGAAGGACACCCTGGAGAAAAGCCTAATGCTGTGAGTGATTGAGGGCAAAAGAAAAAGGGCATGACAGAGAATAAGGTGGCTGGATGGAATCACTGAAGCAGTCGGTGCAAACTTAAATGGACTCCGGGGAATGGTAGAGGACAGGAAGGCCTGGAGGATCATTGTACATGGGGTCGCGATCAGTCGGACATGACTTCGCACCTAACAACAACATCAGGGATGGAGGTTTAAATATATCAGCTGAATGGTGTTGCTACCTCTTTTGCTAGCAAGATTCATGGCCCTTGGACAGCACATAACATATAATTGGGAATTAAAACCAGCTTTCTTTAAAAAAAATTATTAAGGGCTTACTAGAAGACATAGGAGATGTTCATGAATCAGGGCAAATAATGTATGAAGTCTTAGAGTCTGACAGATCCCATACCATCTTTTCCCAAGAACAAACTATTGAAATAAGTGATCTGGAGGCCATTTCAGTCTGTGGTCAACTATATTGAAATATTTCCTACTTGCTTAGGAAAAACATGGCTGGACCAGCAGAAGGTGGGGAGAGGCCACACATATTTCTTCTTATGCTAATGCATAAAGAATTTGCATTTTTTCACATCTCCATGCAGCTGTTCATATACCTTTATGGTCTAGTATCTGGATGGGGGGAGGGCTTTCAGATATTACTAGGCACCAAAGGCTGCTGGGATGATATTGCATTTTCTGGAAGGAGAGACACTTGGAAGAAGGAATGAAGTATGACACTTTCTTTTAATTTAGTGCTTCCTGGGCTGAATGGAGTGAAAGAAAGTTGGTGCTCTACTCCTTCCGTGTTTCACCCGGCATGACAAGGCAAGAAAAGGTTCTGGATTCTAGGCAGCGTGCAGGCTGTGCCCGGAGGTGTGCACACAGTGCCCGGCTTATGGGGTTCTCAGGGAGGGTGGGAAGGGGTCCTGGGTGCCAGGTGGTGTACAGGCTGCACCTGGCTTAAGAGGTGCTGGGGAGGGAGAAGAAAGGAAGGGGTCTGGGGCAACTGTGGACTGGCATGGACTGTCTGAGCAGTGGGGCAGGGAAGAGAGAAGAAGGGACGAAGTATCTGAAAACTGCAGGGGAAGGGAAGGATGCACTTAGTTCAGAATAAATGCAGAGATACTTCTGCTGTTTGAAATGACAGGGGGGAATATGCCGCCTTCACTGGGCAGGGAATGGAGGGGGAGGGGCTGTCAGGCTACAGCATGTTTCACCCTCCATACTTTCCTTCCATTGTTTGCAGGCTGGTTGTTCACTGGGGGTTCACACATTTTGGGTGGTGAATGCACTTTTGGGGATTCCTGAAGTCACACATTAACATGGAGACTATTGTGAGCCAGCTGTTGGCCAGCCTCCTGAGGTAGGCGACATCATATGGAGGGGTCGGAATATGTCACCTGCCTTCAGGAACGGGTGGCTACATTCCTTGCGTGCGGAAAGGCCCTTAGAATGATTTTCCATAGCCTAGTTGAATAGAAAGTATTTACTTATTTACATTATTCATAGTCTGCCTTCTTTATAGAGCCTCAAATGGGAATAGAGCAGAGACTCTCCTTAGCTCTGCTGGCCCCAGCC
Source organism: Paroedura picta (assembly GCF_049243985.1). Lineage (NCBI taxonomy): Eukaryota > Metazoa > Chordata > Lepidosauria > Squamata > Gekkonidae > Paroedura > Paroedura picta. The sequence goes on from NC_135373.1 coordinate 91,314,177, forward strand.
CCAGGTAGGGAGGTTAGACATGTAGGCTGGTCATTCAATCAGCAGGTCTGGGCAGATAGGACAGAATGGAATGAACCGGTAGCAGAGCACTTAGAGGAGTTGCTCTGTCCCCTGGACAACTCATTGTTCTACTCAGACGGCTTCCAGCCCTGACTGTTCAGTTGCTGCAGTCTGTGAGGGGGAAGTAATGGAACCACTAAGTGGGTTATTCTGAGGACTGAGTCGAAAGCCAGTTGATGTGATAGCTACAGTTTGTGGCCAGCTAAGTTCTGAACTTCCTATTTACACAGTAATGAATAGAAACACAGATAGAGGCTGAATTCAAGAGAAAAAGTTGTAGCACACAAAGCTCTTTTATCAGAGGAAACCACAGGACATATCTGAGAAATGTTAGGCTCCTTGTCAAGTTACAGGAATGTCTGGAATTTCAACATGCTTTACTTTGTGAGAAGAAACCTGCCTCTGGGCTTTATCTGCTTCACATCAAGGTTAGTGACAAAATCTCTGCGTATTTTCCTAAGATCAGGTTCACAGAGAGGAAGGAAGTAATAGGTGTTTTGCATTTCACCATCATGGTCTACTTCTTCCCTCATATAAGGTGACTGTGGCTTCAGCTAACAACTTGTAACTTTATCTCACTTTGCTGTGTCATGAAGGACAGGAAGAGTACAAAATATAAAGCCAGAAAGTTTGGAAGGGCAGTGTCTCATGTCTTACAGAGATAAGAAGATGAAAGAGAAACTGGTGTAAGTTAATACATTGTAATAATGTCTCTTTTATGCTGAGTGTAAAGAAATGGCGCTTCAGTGGAAAAGTGGAGTAGGAGACGCAAGATGCAGAGTCAACTCCTGTAAAGAGAAGTCATGCATAAACCATGTCTCTGTTCATATATCTCAGTTTAAAAACCTATGACACTGTGTGTCTGCAGACACAGGCATGAATATACTATGGTATTGTCTGGCTAGTATATTTTTTGTTTCTATAAGCAGTCAAACATACGAATAATTTAATACTTCATGAAAGGGGAAAACAAAGTGAATGTTCATTGAAAAGTCCCGCAGAGCACAGTATACTTGGCAATTAATGTTAAATATGAGTGACTCACCATGTGAATGAGTCACCCTACAGCAACTTGTGGTGCTCCAGTTAGCGCAAGTACTGCTTTGACATTGCATTATAATGCTTTGCCATAAACTCAGGAAGGCAAGGTAGAAAAAACAGCCAGACATATCCATGTCAAGGTTACCTCTTGGTCTTGAGGTTTACAGTTCCTAAGTGGTAACCATTCAGTGTAAAGGAGAGAAAGTAAGGAGGAGCCCACATTCAGAAAGATGACCTCATCCAGCTTGCTGACTAGAGGCAGGCACAAGTCTGGAGTCTCCGCAATATGCCTACAATATGCAAACTGTTGCACAGGTCAGCTGTCTCGTTAACTTTATTGGAAGGTGTACATGAAATGGCCTTGTACTGAGACAGACCACTGGGCTGGCACTGGCTCTTTAAGATCTCAAACTATTATTCCTCATGGTTGCTGAGATGCCATTATCTAGAGATGCCAAGGATATAAACTGCAATCTTAGAAATACAAAAATATGTGATATGCCACAGAACTATGGTCCATTTGCACATCCCATTTTTGTAGAGTTGCCAGGTCCCCCACTATGGTGGAAGAGCTCCTGCGAATAACACCCACCTATCATGTTGCTGATAACTGGCCATTTGGCCATTTAGATTAACGTGTCTAGTAGATTTAGCTATGAATTTGGGCCCAATGTCTAAAACCAGTGAATTCTGTTGCCGGTTAGTAGTATTTATTTAGAAGACTTAAATGCCAAACTGCCTTTTCCAAAGGAAAAGAGCTTTTTAAATTTGTAGACACTATTTCTTGAAGAATGTTTCTTTAAGACATTGTGGAAATTATCCCAATCCATCTGATGGAACTCACTGTTGCACACCAAAGGTCATGGCAAAATAATTAATTTGTCTGCCCAGGATCTTTGTAATCAAATTCATTTAAATGTATTTTAAAACTGGTTAAGAAAAGGCTGATTTAAATACAAAGCAGCTGTATTTTGTAGAAAATGGCTCATACAGAATTATACTGCAGCAAAGGAGCTATGGTCCTATTAAAAAGAATACTGTGGTGAACAAATTAAACTAATAAGATTTCAGAAGACATCTTTGAAAGAAATATTTGTGCAACACAAGGTTACTCAATACCAGAAAATATGGATGTTAGCTGCAAATGCAATCTGCATAGAAACTGCGCAAGTGATTGTTAATTATTAATAGTACCCATTTTATGTCTCCATCTATTTACCTTTTTGGTTCTTTTTGCTATGTCAGAAACACCTTTCCTTCATTATTTATGACGCAGCATTGTACAATACTGAGTCTATACTATCATAAGATAGGGTTACCAACTCTAGCTTGCAAATCCCTGGAGATTTGATGACAGTGCACGGGGAGGACACAATTTGAGAAGAAGTTTAATGGGAATTTGTTGTCACAGAGTCCACCCCCAAAGCAGCCATTTTCTCATTGTAATACCAGAACTCCAAGTCCTACCTGAAGGATGGCTTAGTTTCACGTGATTTATGAATGGAGACATCCTGGCTTGATTCTAGCTTGCTTTCTGGTACAGCCCTTGTATAGGGCTTCAGAGGTGACTGCTTAGTTCAGTGGTTCTCAATTTTCCTGAGGCTTCGACCCTTTAATACAGTTCCTCATGTTGTGGTGACCCCCAACCATTAAATTCTGCAAGTGTTCTTTCACAGAAATTAAACCGAAACTGACCAATGGCATGAAAATTCATTATTCATGATTGTATATAAATAAATAGTATATAAATTGGCTATAAATAAATAGTATATACATTGACTGGTGCCTTCAGAAGGAGCGGCAACAGTGGAGCCCCCCCTCCAGCCAAGCTGCTTGCCCTGCCGCAACCCCTGTGAAGATGTCATTCAACCCCCAAAGGGGTTCCGACCCCCAGGTTGCAAACTGGGGGTTTAACAGTTTTATTCATCACAATTAAATTTGTTTCCACTCAGGTAGCACAATTACCAAATTATTCAAATTCATCAATTTCTAACAGGATTACGTGCATATGTTAAAATTATTTTGCAATTATTTTCTTTAGTATTTACTCTTTAAATCTGCAAATCATCAAATCATTTTATCCCTTTCATTCAAGAAGTCAGGAAGCAGATTTCCAATTATTTATAAAAAAGCTATTCTTTCAAATCTTGCTTCCATTGCTGCTGCTAGCAGTGAGTAACAGAACCTGGGGCACTCCCACTGAGAGGGGTATATGGCAGCCCAATATTTAGCCCAAGGTTCACAGAGACCCACTTCTGCAATTACCCATCTGTAACCACTTGGTGAGCGGTATCATATTTGGTTAAGGGCCAGGTGGGCAGAGAGTGGGCAGGGCTGGTCCAAGTTAGGGCCCATTCGGAAGGCATGAAGCACCTTCCAATTGGGCCCTCACCAGGACAGGACAGAGTTCTAGCCAGTCGGGAGGCACTCCCCCTCTGACAGGCCATGACCACTCAGGACTTTGGCCCAATCATTGGGCCAAAGTTCTGACAGGGCCCGATCAGCCAGCGGCAATCTGGAGACATTGCTGCCAGTCTGCCCCTGGCCACCGCAGGGAGAGGAGGTCAGTAGGGCTGCGCCAGCCCTTTTCACCGCAAGGCTGTCCTAACTGACGCGTCCAACTGTAACTTCCCTCTCTTTGCCTCAGAAATGCCACAAAAAATGCAGGAGGTAGTTGATTTCTTAGTTCAAGGATATGCCTTGTCACAAGGAGAACAACAATGTGTAGTAAGCCTTGATATGAGACCCCCTTAAAAAGGAATAAATGGAACTTTCTGATATCATGGAAAACAAATGTATACTTATGGCAAATGAAGGCTGGTGAGTGTGCTCCCCCTCCCTTCAAGCCTGCTGTGAAGGAGCCTCTGACTGAGGGTAGGGAGGCATTTCCAAGAGCAACAGAAGGGAGTCTGAGGGCATGGGTGTGGGCATTCCTTTTTTGGGGGGGGTTTCTCCTGCCAAACAGTTGGCTGACAGGGAGACCACAGAAAAAACCCTTCTCACTTAAAATACTGCTCTGGCCGGGGGGTAGACACAGCCAAGCCATGTGTCCTTCTTCTTGAGACCCATATCTCCACACCAATGCCCTCATTTGCCACCACGTCACCACAACCTCCCGCACAACACTCACATTCAACCCCATGCCCTTACAGACTGGCCAACTCCTCCTCTTCCTCTTCCCACTGCCAAGCGCTAGCACCCATTGTATTCCTGGATTCAACTGGCTTTGCCCCTAGTCAACTAAATAAACCACATTTGCTTCAGTCTCTGGCACAGGGGCCTGTACCTGATGGAGGCTGAGAATTTACCTGTTCTTCTCGCAATGGCTGTTTCAATGTAGGAACAAGCTATCCACCATAAGCTCCACTGCATAAAGACTTTGCCCACCTTCCTGAAACATGGTGCAGGTGTCACATTAGGGAAGAGCCATATAGGTGGCACAAACAAGAATATTTGGCTCCATAATAATCAAATATAAAACGTTCAGAAATATCTCCTGATCACCAGAAAACAAAAAAAATTAGCAACACTCTTCTAGCTACCAGTGTCTCAAATATCCTGGGCTTTTTACTTGAGTAGTATATCTGTCCTGCCCACTGTTTAAAGGTAAACTTTTGGATTCCTCCTGCTATCTATGAAATTTCTCTATGGCCATAACAAGTCAGTGTGTGGTGGTATGTGTGTAGGGAAGCACAATTTGTGCTTATAAGTACAAAATGCTTTTAGGGGGAACTTCCGGCTCTCAAAATTGTTTGATGCTAAATAATTGAGCAGGGTGAGGAATGCAGCAGCCAAAAGTGAAAGAACCATAAACACTAACTGCTGTACTGCATTTACTTTTAGTGGTAGTGATTCTGACTTAAAGACTTCCGTAGCCACATAAATATTTTAAATGGCTGAAGAAACTCGAATATTCTTTGTTTGCTCAGACATTAAATATGCAACAGCTAAGGCAAACATTTCACTAGTAAAATCATTCTATATAGCCATAAACTCTGCTGTTAGTTTACAGATATTTCTTAGAATAAACAGGCAAACAACTAGGATATCATTTAAAAGGTACAGGTTTTTAACTTTCATGGACTGTCAGCAATTGTACAGCAAGGGTGAAGACATTACTTTGTCAAACACTGAGGCCACTTACATGAGAAGAGAACTTTGTAGCATGGTGAAATGATTAGTGTATTTTACAAGGTTCTGGAAGACCCAAGTTCAAATTCACACTCTTTGCTGGGCGTGTCCAGATCAGCCTGTGTGGGTGGAAGCGCAGGCTGGGTACCGGATAGAGTCCCGGTCAGCGCTCCACCCTCTATCCCAAATATTAGGGAGAACTGTGATAAGGATTATTAATTCCTTGCCATCTTGTTGCTACCATCTGCACTGGTTTGCCTTATGTGGTGCCAGTGTGCCATAATTGCTGGCAATGTTTTCAAGTGTCACAGTTCAGCAGGAGCTCTTGCTTGAGGCTATCAAGAATCGCCTATGATAATCTGACTGAGTACTCAGAAGAAGAACATGAGCATGATTAAGCCTTTATGTCATTCACAGCAATACTGGCTGGTCTGAGTCAGTTTCAGTTCCATCATTAGACAACATTAGTAAATTTTGAACAATACTACTGAACAGGGTCATTTGATTGAACTGATCCTTTTGTTGCTTGAATCAGCAAGCTCTTCCAATACCTTCTGTCTCATGTAATTTATTCTAAGGCACACTTGAACAGGAGCACATAATACTTATCGTTTCTGTATGCTGAGGTTAATGTGAGTCACCTGGAGAATGTGCATAAAATCTGGCAATTGTTTACCTTCACTGAATATTGTGGAGAATATATGCATGGAAGGAGGGTGAAGAGGAAACTGGACTTTTTCTTTATTATTATGCACAACTTCCATGTCATGCTTGGCAATGTGAGTGTTATGTGCACTGACCATAAAATGCATCCTGACCATAAAATGTGTGGATACTCTTGGTACTTCCACATTAGGTTAACTTCTCATGGTTGTCTGGTTACTGATGTGATTCTGTGTGAAATCAACCTCACGAGACTTCACACAGTCCAGAGTTATCCATTTTCTCTTGAGTTTTAGCCATTCTATCTATCTATCTAACAGGCTTGCTGGATCGGGGAAATTCGGTTGATGTCATTTACTTGGATTTTAGTAAAGCTTTTGACAAGGTTCCCCATGATGTTCTGATGGATAAGTTGAAGGACTGCAATCTGGATTTTCAGATAGTTAGGTAGATAGGGAATTGGTTAGAGAACCGCACTCAAAGAGTTGTTGTCAATGGTGTTTCATTAGACTGGAGAGAGGTGAGTAGCGGGGTACCTCAGGGCTCGGTTCTCGGCCCAGTACTTTTTAACATATTTATAAATGATTTAGATGAGGGGGTGGAGGGATTACTCATCAAGTTTGCAGATGACACCAAATTGGGAGAACTGGCAAATACTCCGGAAGATAGAGACAGAGTTCAACGAGATCTGAACACAATGGAAAAATGGGCAAATGAGAACAAGATGCAATTTAATAAAGATAAGTGTAAAGTTCTGCATCTGGGTCAGGAAAATGAAAAGCATGCCTACTGGATGGGGGAAACGCTTCAAGGTAGCACTGTGTGTGAACGAGACCTTGGGGTACTTGTGGATTGTAAACTAAACATGAGCAGGCAGTGTGATGCAGCGGTAAAAAAGGCAAATGCCATGTTGGGCTGTATCAACAGAGGCATCACATCAAAATCACAAGATGTCATAGTCCCATTGTATATGGCACTGGTCAGACCACACTTGGAGTACTGTGTGCAGTTCTGGAGGCCTCACTTCAAGAAGGACGTCGATAAAATTGAAAGGGTACAGAGGAGAGCGAAGAACATGATATGGGGCCAAGGGACCAAGCCCTATGAAGATAGGTTGAGGGACTTGGGAATGTTCAGCCTGGAGAAAAGGAGGTTGAGAGGGGACATGATAGCCCTCTTTAAGTATTTGAAAGGTTGGAGGAGGGCAGGATGCTGTTTCTGCTGGCTGCAGAGGAGAGGACACGCAGTAATGGGTTTAAACTTCAAGTACAACGATATAGGCTAGATATCAGGAAAAAGTTTTTCACAGTCAGAGTAGTTTAGCAGTGGAATAGGCTGCCTAAGGAGGTGGTGAGCTCCCCCTCACTGGAAGTCTTCAAGCAAAGGTTGGATACACACTTTTCTTGGATGCTTTAGGATGCTTAGGGCTAATCCTGGGTTGAGCAGGGGGTTGGACTAGATGGCCTGTATGGCCCCTTCCAACTCTATGATCCTATGATCCTATGATCCTATGATCTATCTATCTATCTATCTATCTATCTATCTATCTATCTATCTATCTATCTATCTATCTATCTATCTATCTATCTATCTATCTATCTATCTATCTATCTATCTATCTATCTATCTATCTATCATACCTCCCCTTCCATACATAACATATATATAACAAACATAACATATGAACTAGAACAATATTTCAACTGGAACTTTGACAGAACCTTTAGGTAGATCAGTTATGAAAGGGGGTGTCTGCGGGGGGACCAGCAGATGTTGTTGGGTCGGTTGGCCTCAAGCAAATGCTGAGTGGAGGAGCTCCATTTTGCAGGCCCTCTTCACGTGCTATCCACACCTGAAAATGTAACTGACTAGCACTTTTCCAAAATGCATTGTTTCCCCTTGAGACAGAAAAGATTGCTTGTTCCCATATCATCTTACCCAGAAAACATTGGGGTTTTTTGTGTGGAAGGAATGGGCTATTAACAGTCTGTGCATAAATGGTGGATGATATGTGGAAATATGAAAGAAACACCAGTTGGGTGGTTAAAATGTGGGAAATATTTGGTGTGGAAGCAGACACTATCAGTTGCTGGATGTACTTCTGTATGTTTCCTGACACCAGTTAGATACTTTTTATGTTTATTGACTACAGAATATGCAAAAATCCCTTCTTGTTCTCTGTAATATCCAACACATATACACAATACTTGTGCCTATCATTTTCCTGTCATTAATCTCTTAAGCCTCACAATGTTATTACACTTCAGATTCATAACAATTCTTTAGAGATGGTTGCTTACATCAATCTTTCAAAACATTGCCTTGAGCTAAAGTGTGAAAGTTACCTCAGCTCCTAATTCAATGGCATACTGCAGTTCAAAGCACCTAGATAGTCAGCTTGGTGTAGTGGAGAGAGGAGGCCTCTAACCTAGTGAGCCTCTAACCTCCACATGCAGCCAGCTGGGTGACCTTGGGCCAGTTACAGCCTTGATACTACTAGTAGTAGTACTACTACTTAACATTTGCTGATCAATGTGGAAAGTGATTGTACTACTAGTACAATCACAATAGACTACTAGTAGTAGTAGTAGTAGTACTACTACTTAACATTTGCTGATCAATGTGGAACAAGAAGGAAACAATAGTTGTTGAGTTTTGAATACAGTCAAAGCCAGGAGTAAAACATATGCAAAAAAGATGTACCCCCCCCTCCCAAAGTAACCATTGCATTTGAGGCTGGCAAGAGCTCAGAGCAAAACAGCAACATGGAAGCAACCTATGATATCAAGATGTCAAAGATGTTTTGTAAGTTAGATACATTTCAATCAAAAGTGAACAGTGCTTGCTAATAGGCCATGAATAAAATAGGAATGGCTGCAACCAAAGCATTGACCTTAAGTTCATGCTCAGGTCCCTCTGCTGCAGAAAGAGGGTTCAGCACTAACTACAGAATTTTGTATTACATGTTGATGAAATTTCATAGATGCCTGGAAGTTTTTTATACAGTTTAATTTGGACTTTAGAAGATGACCCTAAGCACAGATACAGTCACAACCAAATGTGGAAAACCATAGTGGCTGATTACTGCATTCCCCCTTCCCATTTCCTTCTTGTAGTTTTGTTTCAGTTTGAAAGAAGAACTTCCCCTAGATGAGACTTCAGTCCTTATTGAAGGGAATGGAAAATCCCATTAATTGCTACTTATCACCCGGAGCATGAGTTTAGTTCGGTCCTATATCATTCACCAAAGAGGTAATCCTTTGTCTTTTCTTCTGAAGGGCCTACTGAAAGAATAATCTATTGAAAACAGGTGATTCAATATGTCATTGGCATGTGGGCTCCACAGTTATGGTGAAAGGACAGCAACAGAGGAAGCAGAACACATAAAATAAACATGTGGTTAGCCTATACAGGAATTTATGACCTGAGTCTAAGAAACAGTACACATATCCAGTTGTTTGGTTTGGCTGAGAGTCTGCAAAAGGGATGTTGCTTAGCAATTGGAAGTGTTTGGCAACAAAACAATGACATTTGAGTTATGCTGCAACGCAGGAAGTTGCAGTGAGACAAAGGTTTCCTCTATAAAAGAAATGAGGCAATAGATGTGTTATGATTCTACAGTAGATAAGTAAATGACTTAATGCATGTTGTATGATTGGAAAGCCTAGTACTGCAGATCAGTCAAGGAAGACCCAGGGCCAAGTCCCTTCTCAGCCATGATGCTTACAGTGACCTTGGGTTGGTCACTTTGGTTCAGGTGTAACATCAGATCTCAGCCACCATGATGTAATTAATTATTCCATAGTTTGCAGCCAGCCATGGTTTATTCCTGATTCGCTGTCTTTTGTTGCAGAGTAAGTGTAAGTCATAGTTAAATCTGCAGGCAGATTGGAGAAGACTCAACGTGGTCTGCGTAAGTCCAAGAATTCTGCAGAATGTGCATGTAGCAGAAAATTGTAGTTGGGCGTTATATCTGAACCAGACTACCTCTACCAATGCAGGCCTTCATGGAGCTCTCTAAATTCTGGAGGGTCTGCAAAATAGAGCTTTTCCTCCAGGAACTTCAGACCAAGAATCTCCAGTATTAGTAGAATGGGTTTCCAAGCATCATAGGGAGTGGTTCCTGATTGTTAGCTGTAATGCTTTTAGGTGATTTTAAATGTTAGACATTAGTATGCGTTTTTAATTGTTAAACATTGTTGTGAGCTGCACTGCGATTGTTTGGAGAGGGACAGCCTATAAGCCTCAATATAAATATGTAAAAAATAAATAATCTACCTCACAGGTTTGTTGATGGGATAAGGTAGGTTAAGGAAGAAAAACCTACAGTTATTCAACACTGCAAAACTCATGTGCATATATGTGAGCATATGTTTTCTACATACAGCATCTGAATATTTATTTAAAAGAATTTATATGGCTCTTATGTTTAACACAGCAATGGGTAAGTAGTACATATATGTCTGTTTCACAGTACAGCTTGCCAAATAAGTGAGGTATCAGCAACAGACATGCATGTTGTATTTTGCACGTAACAAAAGAAACTAACCTTAAAATTCAGCCAACATTAAAATCAGTCTTAGTCTCTAAGCATGAGCAAAGGGGAAGTGCCAAAACAGAACTAGAGGAATTTGTAAGGCATCCACAGTAGTTTGGACTCCCAGGGTATTTAACACTAATGACCAAAGGAACAACAAAAAAGTATTTTTCATCAGTGTGAACTAAATAGCATTACCAAATTCATGCAAAATCACCACTGCATAGAACAATTGTCTTGAATTCTCCAAGTGCCTCCTCTCAAATTACAGGTTCCAAAGTGCAATCCCAGCCAACATTACTGTAATAGCACAAAACCCTCACATGTTGTAATGCATTTTCCATGCTCAGCAGGGTCCACTGAACACCTGTTAACCTTCTCTTAGGCTGACATCCTGGTGGTATTTCTTTGTTCTCCTACAATTCAGAAGCCACAGCACCATTGCTGTCCTATTGTGAACTGTAAAAGAAACATTCTTCTGACCAGTTACCACTTCTCTGTCTCAGTGCAGTTGTAGTATAAGAAGTTGCCCCTGAGGAAATTAGGTTGTTTCAGTGTATAAACGGGAAGAAACTCTTATGGCCCCTCATCACATGTGTGTACAGTAAGACTAAGAGCTGGTCTTGGCCTAGGGCACACCATTCCCGGACCTACACCATTACAAGTAGAATATAATGACAGACTACAAAATCACATATCTGTGTGAACACAGATTCTCTCAATTCACTTTTGATCACACTCTATGTCTAGGTTCAGGTCTTCACGGTCCAGTGCTGAAGGAATTTGTTCTAAAGGTATATGTTGTAACTACAAATCAATAGGCATGAGGAAAGGACTGAAAATCTACTTCATGGAACAGTCTATATGTTCTCCTCACATAGATTATCGACACCAACACTTACTCTACTGAGTAAATACTCAAACAAGGATAATGATATAAATAGCATATTGACAAAAACTGCTGGGGCTTCACTGTAATATGTAGCACGGAGTGGAGCAGGGGTAGTCAAACTGTGGCCCTCCAGATGTCCATGGACTACAATTCCCAGGAGCCCCCTGCCAGCAAACGCTGGCAGGGGGCTCCTGGGAATTGTAGTCCATGGACATCTGGAGGGCCGCAGTTTGACTACCCCTGGAGTGGAGCATACAGGACTCACTACTAAGTTTCTTTTTAAATGCCACAGAATCATTCCAAACTGAATTGAAGTACTTTCTGTAAAAAAAAAAAATCTATTTAAGTGAATTCCCATACAAGGAAGAACATATCAGTTTTCTTCTGTCCGAAAACCATGATATATCTCTTCCCTCATTGTACGGCAGCGGAACAAGGTTCAAGTTTCCTTCCACAGCTAAACTGAAAATTGGGGCAGTTGCTTTACATATCAGCAACAATGATAATGTTTGCCTTGTAAATTTCAGACATGGATTTTAGCAAGTCTCTGAGGATAATCACTAGATAATAACATGGCCTGCATATATATGGTTCAGCTTTCTGATAGATGTCAATATTCTCATTTCTGTTGTTGGATTTTGAGAGATACTTGGATCCCTTTTCAACCTCTGAGGGTATTTTTGGTGCTAGCTGTGGAAGGCACTATTATGTCTCAATTGCTGAAAGGCAAATGGTATCGAACATGTCACAGGTTAAAGTGAAATCAATTTCAAACTAGAAGGCGATTTCTTTTTTTTTTTACTGAAAGAATTCAGACGGACATGGGTGTTATTCAGTTTGCTGCAGCTGCCAACATCTGCACCAGAGCTACAAATGGCACCAAGGTTAATGAGTTGTAAAATCATCCTGAAAATGTACAGTGAAGAGGCCAGTCTTATAAACTAATGAAGAAAAAGAGGAAACGGGAGTACATTTGTCAGCGGAAATTGCAGTGCCAAGTGGGAGCCTTCCAAAACAACTTGGTGACAAGAACAGAAAAATTATCACAGGAAGCATTTGCTGGATATCCATTTCCCTACTGGCACCTTCCAACAAGTGCGACAGATTACATGAGGAAAGTGAGTTTATCATGAAATACTGACCTGTGTTCCAGTGATACGAATTAAAGATATATAGAACAGCTTCATCAATATTTGGGAAAATCAAAAGACAGGATTTTGTCTTCAATGACTGAATAGGAAATCTTATCTTTGCTGCTACTGCTGTTTAAAGCAGATCATATGCAAACAATGAGAGGACATTTATACTGGAGGCCAGGGGATTATTTGAGGCTTAAATGGTTGACAGAGAGATTTTAGGAAGGAAAGGACAAAGTTCACAGCAGATTTAAAGGTCTTATTTTGAATATATTCAAAATTAAATTGAAAACAACACTAACAATGTCTAGCTATATGTTGATAATAATATTTATTGTAGAAACTTATTATAAAGAAACTTATTACACTATATTATCACTGTCTTTGCTGACATCCAGCTCCCATTTGATGGTGTTGTGGATGGTAACTGGCGCTAGGTACTTTCCTGTGTTATTTCATGTCTAAAGAGCTGCAGAAGTAACCTGTTTATTATTCTTCAGGTAACAGGTCAAAGAAAGCCTTGGTCTCTTAGCCCAGTCATTCTCAACCAGGGTTACTAGTAACCCCAGGGATACTCCAGAGCCCTGGAGGGATTCCTTCAGTTGAGGGTGGATTCAATTTTTATAAAGAAATAACTAACCTGGTGGGGGGAATTAAGGAGGACAGAGTAGCTTTCTGCTCATCCATCTGGCCTGCTGTTAAATTCACACATAACGGAAAAGGAATGGGAGGGAAGTGCTGAATCCGCTGAACTCCCCCCATTGGCTCCTTCCATTTCCCTCCTCTCAGAACTTCCTCTCAAAGCCCCACTGGCAGAAAATGTATGGAGGAAGGCTGTTGCAAGAAAAGGCATTCAGATATTCAAGCAGGAGAGGCCTGTCTCCAGTGCCACAGACTCTACCCTCCAAAGCAGCTTTCTCCTTGGAAACTGATCTTTGTAATATGGAGATGAGCTGTAATTCAAGGGGATGCTCAGGACCCACCTGGACACTGGCATCCTGAATCCAATGCAAGGACTGTGCACAGACTGCACAAATATTCTGTTTTTCCCAGGTTTCTCCTTGCCCTGCCAGCCATTTCCAACCCTGGGAAAATATATTCTCAGGTCTTGCTAGGATTGTCAACCTCCTGGTGGTGCCTGAAGGTCTTCCAGAGTTACAAGTGCTCTCCAAATCACACAAATAATTTCCCCTGAGGAGAATTGCTGCTTTGCAGGGTGGGTTTTATGACAGCTGAGATGAATGTCCACTGGACCGCTGCCCATCAGGGCTAATAAAAACACCAGACATAAGAATAAGGGACCCCCTTCAGGAGATAATTTGAAACAGGAGAATTCTCAGAAGGGCTAAAAGAGGGAGTGGTTTGCCTGCTCCTGGGAAAAAATCTCTAGACCCACAAGAGTGAGACAGCTACTGACTCATTTTATACCAAAAAATCCCAGTCAGGTTTCTAACCTGGTCATGAGGTAGAAACAGCTCTAGTCAACCTGACAGACAACCTCCATCACCAGTTGGACTGAGGTGGGTCAGTGCTGCTTGTATTATTAGACCTTTCAGCAGCGTTCAACACAGTAGACCAAGCTCTAGCTCATTACCTCACATACCTGACACTGGAATTCAGGAATTCAGGGGACAGCCCTTCAATGGTTGATCTTTCTCCAGGGTTGCACTAGTAGAGAGATCTTCAAGCCACCACCAACTCACATGTGGAGTCCCACAAGGAGCAGTCCTCTTTCCAATCCTATTTAACATCTTCATGTGCCCTCTTGCCAAACTGGTACAGAAGTTTAGGCTGGGTTGTCACCAATATGCGGATGACACCTAGTTCTTCCTCTTGATGAATGACCGCCCTGATTCTCTCCCAGAAGCATTAGCCAGCTGCCTGGAAGCAGTGATGAGGTGACTCAGGCACAGTAGTATGAAGCTCAGTTCTTCAAAGATAGAGGTCCTGTGGCTTGGCAGGAAGGGTATGAACAAGGAAATGCATTTGTCCAACCTGGACAGTGTGCAGCTATCAGTGGTTTACTCTACCAGGAACCTGGGTGTGATCCTGGATGCTTCCCTCTCCATGGAGGCCCAGGTCACAAGAGTAATGAGGCTAGCATTCTACTATCTTCGCCAAGCAAAACTACTAGCACCCTACTTAGCCCCAGAACACCTAGCTACAGTGATCCACATGATGGTTACCTCTAGGCTAAACTTCCACAACCATTTCTACACAAGTCTACCCTTAACTTTGATCCAGGAACTGCAACTGGTCTGGAATGTGGCAGCTAGGGTCCTCACAGCAACACCATGAAGGTCCCACATCTGGCCCATCCTCCAATAACTATGCTGGCTACCAGTCAAATTCTGGATCAGGCTTAAGGTCTTGGTAATTATCTTCAAGGCCATATGCAGTCAGGGCCCAGTGTACTTGATGGACTGCTTCTCTGCCTATAGCACGCAAAGAGCTCTGCACTCCGCCACCTCCAGCTAATGATCCCTGGCCCCAAGGAAGTCCACTTGACCTCATCCAGTGCCAGAGCCATCTCTGTCCTGGCCCCCACCAGGTGAAAGAGCTGTCAGAGGAGATCAGGGCCCTAAAGGAACTAACACAGTTCCACATGGCCTGCAAAAGGGAGCTCCTCCACCAGGCATTTGGTTGAGGTCAACTGGAACCAGCAATATCCACTAGGTGAGCCAATAACCCCATTCCTTATTCTGGCCTTGAAGATGATAAGGGTCATGTAGGCAGAGAGGTCCAGTTAGCAACACCTGCAAGATGAAATTAGTGGGTTACTAAACGCACTAACCCCTGGGAGAGATCAGAGGTGTGCTTTGCCTCACAGAGCACAAATCCCTCAGGGAAGTACTAACAAATCAGATGTGCAAGCAGAATACAAAGAGATACATTGGTTGATGTACAGCAATCAGGAACAAGGAAAGGGGACAGATAGTGGGCCAGGACTAACAAATCTTCCGATAGATCAACCCCAAAATCTACACTTCTGAATCTAAATATTGCTTCTGTGTATAGCCCCTTTAAACCAAAAGATCAGAAAAGTTCTATCCTGGATGATCTAGACTTTTGCATTTTGCAGCTAGCTTCTGTTTGTGAACAAAGGTGAAGTGTTGTTGTTATTGTTATACTGCTATATTGATTTTGATAGTGTTCTATGTGAATGTTCAAAAATGTTTTATGTAAACTGCCCAGAGCCATAGGGAAGGGTGGTATAAAAATATAAATAAATAAATAAATAAATAAATAAGTTCAACACATGGTTTTACAGTATCATTATAACTGAATGAATTGCACACTCAGAACTTTCAGGTTTTCAAATAGCATTGTTAAACAAGCAGGCCCTTTAATCTTCAAACTATTATTACTCTTCTTTTTTGGCAATACAGTTACTGGTTTAAATATGTTAGATGTGAAGTTTTAAATATACTGTTCTTCAAGTGAAGCAACTGGAAATAAGTTTTATATGATCTAGGAGGAAAAATATTCCTGTCCTTTTACAATGAAATGATCTAAGAAGGTGCTCCTGCATTGTTTGTTCTAAATCAACCCAGAATGAGTCTTGTGAGAGAATGTCAGGTATAATTTTAACAATGAAAGTGCTATTATTGACTGCAATAATACCCTAGGTGCTACAGCTGCCTTCTCCTTATTGCTTCTTTACTATTCAAAGTCCTCATTCAGGAACTCAGATTTCTGTGCCTGACAGCGATTAAAGAAAAATTATACAGAAGTCCCCTGTGACGCATAACAACCTTGTATAAAATAACGCCCAAAATAATTAACAGGAAGCAATTTACTATGTGTGAAAATTGTCGGAAATGGATCAGTAAAGCAATAAGGCCAATTTTATCCCACGCGTACACCTCAAGACATTGAATGCATACTGAGAAAATTTATGGGCTATGAATCGCTTACTTGCTTGACTCTGTGCTCAGAACATGAATATAGTGCCAGCCGAACAGCAGAGTGCATCACTAAGCATATTTTACACACTGTGCCCAGTCTTCAGAAGCTTTTCCTGCACAATGCCATTGCTATGAATGGTTTCACAATGACCCATTTGTGCCACGTGTTAAATTTGATTTAAAGGGGATTTTGCCCCATTCCTAATTGCACCAATAGATTTTAATTCTACAATCACTGAATCAGGAGGAGTCCCACCAAATTCATTAGGACTTCGTGGCTTGTACAGATTAAATGAAGTGTACATTTTGTTACTTAAGGTGCCAAGGAAGAAATCAAAAAGGCATACCCCACCTATCTGAAAACCATTCTTTGGCGCATGTAGTCCAATATACTAATATACTAATTGAAACATAAAACTGATATCAATTCTGCCCCCTTTGTTTTGAAATTTATTATATGAGCAGTCCACTCATAATTATGGCCAGTTCTCTGGCAGAATGTGCCTAGACACTAGAACATGACTTGCTTGCAGAAGATCAACTGTATGAAAGGTATGTAACAACATGTAAATACAGTTTCATATATGCATGGTGTACGGGACACAAGAATGATAAAAGCAAATGGGCTAAAATTTGATTTTATGAAGTTTGAATTATGATTTTGGATTATGAGATTTGAATTACTAATTAAAACATTGAAGGGAAGAATAACATGGAAGTTTTATTTCCTTTGGTTTGCTATTCCATGAATTCATGGTGTAGATAAAGGGAATGTGTCTTTTCGGCATTCTAAACCTGTCAGTTGATACTAGATAGTCTAGAATGCAAGATGAAGTTGAAAGTAGCCAATCAAAAATGTAATGACTATGATGAACATCAAAAGAATACATGGTAGCTGCGGAAGGTACCGGCAGCAAGAACGACAGAGCAACTACTGATATTCCGACGGCTGCCCTCGAACTTTTTCACAGGAGAGGGTGGAGGGTGTCTCATTTGGATTTCCAGGCTTCAAACACACAGAATAAAAGATTTGGTCTGAAAAGAATACATGGTACATGTGAAAAAAGCAAGAAATTCATATCTTAATATCTTGTGAATTATTTGTGATATAGCCCATTGGTCCTATATGATAGCCCACTAGGCTAAACTTGGTGGATCACAGGTAGAGATAGAAAGATGTAAATTAACAAACTGAAAACATTAAGGGCATTTTCTGCATTTCCCCCCAAATTTAAAGAACAATATCCTCTCAGTACAAGAAATCTTCCTGCCAGACTTTAGATTCCTACATTTATTGTAGTATGTGAAATAAATCAATCTAGAAATCAGTCTAGGCATAAAGGTATCCCCTGTGCAAGCACCGAGTCATGTCTGACCCTTGGGGTGACACCCTCTAGCGTTTTCATGGCAGACTCAATACAGGGTGGTTTGCCAGTGCCTTCCCCAATCATTACCGTTTACCCCCCAGCAAGCTGGATACTCATTTTACCGACCTTGGAAGGATGGAGGCTGAGTCAACCTTGAGCCGGCTGCTGGGATTGAACTCCCAGCCTCATGGGCAGAGCTTTCAGACTGCATGCCTGCTGCCTTACCATTCTGCGCCACAAGAGGCTCTTATAGTCTAGGCGTAGACCCAACTATATGTAGTGTCATGTGAGAGTCAACACATTTAAAACTAAATTTTTTATTTACAATGCAATGAAAAATGTTTTCATCTTTTATGATATTCCCTTCAGAGAATGGTTGGCTAAAAATAACTTACTAAATACAATTTCAATGTATCCTAGATTGAAAGCTGCTGTTCTTTGAGAAACTAATTCTAATTAGAGAGAGAAACACTGTGGCAGAAGTGGCAGAAATATATTATTTATTATATTTAAATGGCATGTGAGTTTCATGTGGCTAGTTTTGAACACAGTTGCTATGACACTGTGTACCCAGATGCATTGACCTTAATACAGTGTTCTGTTATGCAAAGTTTGAAAAAAGTTGGATTGTTTTGCTAAAGGGTTAGGATTTGTGAAGTGTAGATTAACCTCATTGTCATAATAACAAAGGTAACTTTTATTTCCTTATTACAAGGTTAATCATTTCTAGCTTTCCTTTCTGCTTATTTTTCAATTTGTCCAAATGATCAGTCAGTGAAATATGTTTTTGAAAGGGAGGAGGCAGGCAAGAACAGTGTGGCCAGTGTGCAGCATACTCCGCTGGCCTTCTGCATCCTCCCTGGCTTCTAAGAGGCCAGTGAAAACAGCATGGCTGGCACAGAATGCACCTGGTTGGCCTTTTGTACCCTCTCTTGGCATCCAGAAGGCCAGTGAGAGTCCTGTAGGTAGTGCATAGCATGCCCAGCTGGTCTTCTCCAGTGTCCCCCAGTGCCCAGGAGGCTAGCATGCAGTATGCCCAGATGGCTTTCTGTTCTCTCCTCTGGTGGCCAGGAGGTTGGCAAGGGCATCTGGGTCAGCATGAAGCATGCTTGCTCAGAATTCCCTGCCCTCCCCTGGCAACCAGGAAGCCAGGGAGAGTAGGGTGGCTGGTATGGAGCATAGTTGGAGGGCCTTCCCTGGCCTTCTGGTGGGCAGGAGGGTGGGGAACATGGTGGGGCTGTGACAGAGCAGGGCAGAGGGTAAATGGACAGCTTTTTTTCTGACTCACATGAGATACACTCTCAGCACAGAATTATATAATAGCAAAGAGTGGTGACCCTAGGCATATATCATAGGGGGTGGTCTTCAAAAAGGATAAAATTTACATATATTGGTTGGAGCCATAATTTACAGATCCCATTCAACCACTCAGCTGCACTTTATAATGAGTTTAATATAGATATTTTATGTAGAGTATATTATCACAGTTCTGACCACTGAGGAAGACCCAGTTGGGTCGAAACGCGTTTGGTCTTATGTACTGTTAGTTCTGTATAGTTTTTTATGAAGTTTTTATTCTGTTTTTAATTGTGCACTATAATAAATAATCAACAAGTTTTACATTATTTTATTGTACAGCTCAATGTGGTTTTGCACATCATCAGAAGGACCATGCAGCTTTTATGTGGTATGATAGAATGGAGCAACATTGAAATATAGAGGCATATTTAAATTGAAAATAATGTTCTTTGATATGTCCACTAACAGCCTGGTGATAATCTCAAATCCTCTCTTTTAGCTGGCATTGGATCAGGGATTCAGCTGGCTCTTGTAAAGATGGCTATTCACAGCAGATGCCAGATCTGGAATGTAACAGGGGGATCCCCTTCCAATGATTCATGTGTGATGCCGGAAACCCTAGTAACTATTTATATTGTCTCTATTTTTACATTTTAAGTGTTGACAAGGATAGTATTTTCAGAGGGAAAGCTTTACCTGCGTTATCTAGGTGGAAGATTAATTGGTTTTGGAGGAAATTTTCTTCAAACCACCAACTAGGAAATTGCAATAGTTTGTGAGGAGGAGAGTTTATCCTGGGATCCTGATATTCTACATTAAACTGTGAAAAGCAGATTTTGAAATTTCCACTTTTTTGAGAGCATCATTATGAATACATTGATAGAGGCTATAGGCACTCATTGGTATGTACGGATAATTTCAATACCTGTCACCAGATACAAAATATTCTATACTACATAGCCTTCTCAGAATTCATAATGCAAAACCAACCACATATAAATTTGTATTGCACATGAGTGACCGTTTGACTCCCCATAGGGCTTTGTGTTCTGCAGATACCTGGCCCGCATGAGGTTCGCCTAGCCTTTTCTGCCCTTCCCCCTGCCTGGTGGAATGAGCTCCTGGAAGAGCTGAGGGCCTTGATGGAGCTTCTTGAGTTCTGCAGAGTCTGCAAGAAGGAGCTCTTCCACCAGGTGTTTTATCGAGGCGAGGTTGCGTAAGATCTGACCCAGAATTCTTGTTGATATGGAACATTTACTGGTGCGGTCCCCCAAATAGAAGTCTACGGACGTGACATCCATAGAGTCCCGCCCCCCATGGACCGCACCAGTGGATGGACAGCGACAGCAGCACCAAAGCACTGAGGTGTGCTCAATGCTCTGGCATCATTGCCAGTCTTCCAAGGCCGGTCCCACCCTCCGGAGAGTGGAGGCAGCCTCGGGAGACTGGAGGGGGCAAGGCCAGTACAGCAACGTACAGCACTGTGCATTGTTGGGCTGGCCTCACCTCTGCTATGTCTTGGAGACTGCCCCCACCCTCTGGAGAGTGGAGGCAGCCTCAGGAGACTGGTGTGGGTGGGGCCAGCACAGTAACGCACAGCGCTGTGCACCGCTGGGTTGGCCTCGCCTCCACTATTCCCAGCCAGCAGGTAAGGAGAGGGGATGAGGGGGAAGAGAGAAGGGGCAGGGAACAAGGATTCTTGCTCCTTATGTGGATGTTCCACGTAAGGGGCAAGAATCTTTTTCGGTAGTTTTTTGTTCCAATCAACACTGACTTCTGGAACTGAGCTGGTGTTATTTGTTCAATGTCCAGAATGACCAGGTGTAAAAGTGGCACATACCTTCATATATATTTATATATATACTAGCTTCAAAGCCTGCTCTTAAGAACGGGCCTTGAAAGCCTCCCCCCCCCCCACTGGCCCTGGCCAGGCAGCTTAAGGTGGCTTTGGGCCACTCTGACTCCAGAACAGCTTGCAGCTGGATCAAGTGGGGCAGGCGGGGGCTAGCCAGCTCGTTAGCAGGCCCGGGACAGAGCTCCTTAGCAGGCAGTCAGCTGAGAGGCCCTCGTTAGCAGGCCCTGCTTAGCAGGCCAGGAGGCCATTGTTAGCAGGCCAAGAGGCCCTTGTTAGCAGGGCCTCTACCACAACCCTTTGCCCAAGGACCTCTCTCCTTACCTGCTGCTGGCTCCAGGCACTGAGGTATCTGAGAGCAAGGAGGCTAGAGTCCAGGGACAGAGGTTGGGAGTTGCAGCAGCAGTGCCCTGATTGGCCCTATTCCAACTCAGACAGCCAGACACGTTCCACTCCCCAGGTTGTTTCACAAATATATATAGGAACCATGGATAAGGATGAATGCAGAACCATATAGTTAGACTCACAGCAGCCCTCTAGGGTCTTAAGTAGAGGTATTGCACATTACCTACTGCCTGATTCTTTTACCTGGAGATGCAAAAGATTGAACCTGGGACCTTTTGTATGCTAAGCAGAAGCTCTTATCACTGAGCCACAGATATCCTTAATTTGTGTGAGGAGTATTTATTTATTTTATTTAGATTTATATACCGCCCTCCCCGAAGGCTCAGGGCGGTTTACATTAAAACTAATCTATGCTTATCAGAAGTTGCAAACACTGGTATAGAGTCGGGTTGCTGGCTCTGGGTTGGGAAATACCTAGAGATTCGGGGGCTGGAGCTTGGGGAGGGGAGGGCTTGGGGAATGGGGGTGGCACAGCAGGATACAATGCCATCGTGTCTGCCCTCCAAAGCAGCCATTTTCTCCAAGGGAACTGATATCTGTCACCTGGAGACCAATTGTAAAAGTAGGAGCTCTCCAGGCCCCAATAGGAGGTTTTCAACACTTCTATAGACTCTAGCCGTTCCTTTGCAAAAATGGGCAAAGGAGAGATAGCACTAAGAAAAGAATTTCTAATACAGCAAAATTTCAGTTTTAAATAGTCCTGAAGAGGCAGTGGGTAATCTAGGAAAATGCAACAGGGAAACTGAATCTGCGGTATACCTGATTCTTTTGCAAGATTTCTGTATTTACAGTTATACTAAGTAGCACATTAAATTATGTTATGTAAGGAATTAGTCATTCTTAAAACAGTGTTATATAAATATCTGCTGCTAAATATAACTGATTATGATCTCAAGAGGGTCTATTTAATGGCAGTGCTGAAGTTCAGCCTTATCTGTATTTAGTTACCTGCTGTAAGAGGTGTAGGTATTCATTTTCTTTGAAAATAATCACTCCCTAAATTTATCCTCTTTGTCATTGGCAGCAGTATTTCAGGTAAAAAAAAAAATCACTTTCTTTTTTGTATTGCAAGATTTTATATATGCATCCAGTTCACTCCTATCACAGAACAACGACATAGAAATTTACCCAAACATAATATGATAGCCCTATCCACTTCCTTCCCTCAGAGGAAAGATTTTCCCTCTGTTTTTCATTCCATTTCTGACTGAGCAGCAATACTAGAATCATAGAATCATAAAGTTGGAAGGGACCTCCTTGGTTATCCAGTCCAACCCCCTGCAGAATGCAGGAAATTCACAACCCACAGCCCACCCACAGTGACCTCAATCCCAAATGATGCCCTTCCCCACAAAAAACAGAATCCCTGGTCAGACTGGTCAGGAGGAAATTTGCCTTCTGACCCCACTGTGGCGATCAGCATTTCCTTGGGTATGCAAGAAAGGGCCATGAGCCGAGCTCAGACACACTTCCTTCTGCCCACTGACTTACAGTCTGCCTAAATTCACAGAATCAGCATTTCTGTCAGATGGCTATCTAGCCTTTGCTTTAAAATTTCCGAGGAAGGAGAACCCACCACCTCCCGAGGAAGCCTGTTTCACTGAGGAACCGCTCTAACTGTCCTGAACTTTTTCCAGATATTAAGCTGAAAATACTTTTGAATTAATTTCATCCCACCAGTTCTGGTCCAACCCCCTGAGGCAACAGAAAACAGCTCTACTCCGTCCTCCGGACTAGCTGTGTCAGAGCTCCAGACCAGCTGTGTCAGAGGGTGCAAAGAGATGCATGGGGACCATTTTCTTGACATGGGATGCTGTTGGACCTCAGCCTATTGTTGGGCAAACTGGTGGCAGCTGTGGCCAGGAGTGCCTTTTACCAGATCTGAAAGTTGAGCTAGATGCAGTGTTTGCTGGTCAGAAAAAAATCTGGCCACTGTGGTATATGTTCTGTGGTATGTGCCCTGGTTGCATGTAGATTAGATTACATAGAAGAGCTGAGTATCAATTAAATGAAAAAGTTGGCACAGTTTTCTCACCCCCCCCTGAAAGTTTGTTTATAGAATCTTGCTCCTTTAGTGTTTTCCCCTGCAATCCCTAACAGCCCTCAAGATTATTAACTAGCTGATTAATCTGAGAAATGGTCAGAAAGTTAAATCAATACATAATACTTCAGCCAGGATGTTGACTACAGTGGTTCACAGGTAACATGTCACTTCAGTGTTAGCCCATCTACCCTGGCTCTGGATTTGTTTCCAGACACAACTGAAGGTGCTGGTCTGGATCTTCAAAGCTCTTTATGGTTGGGGTCTTCTCTGCCTGAAGGGCCACTGACTCCATTATGGATCTGCCCAGACACTACAGCCTTCTTCAGAAGCCCTGCTTTGGATGTCCCTGCCTACTGACATCAGGCCGATGGCCACCCAGAAGAAGCAACTCCTGTGGATCTCCTGTGGACATATTATTATGTCATTTTGTAAAGGCCTATGGCTATATACAGATAAATGTATCTATCTGTTATTACGCAGATTGCCAAATTTTGTGCTCATGTGCTTAGCACACGGAAAAGACCACTCAAGCTCAATTAAAATTGTTTTAGAGGAATTTTATTATGCAATTTTTAATGTACCTATTAATCATGCAATTTTAATATTTTAAAATTTTGTATTGATTCCCAGATTATGTAATTTCTGCTGTGCAGTGTTCTTTCTTATCTGTATTATCTATTAAATACATTTGAATTTGAAATTGAACCCAGAAGATGGCTTTCTTGCTCATGGCACCAAAACTCTGGAACTGTCTCCCCAGAGATATTTGTCTGTTCATTTGTGTTATCATCTTCTGTCAGCAGCTGATGACTTTTTTGTTTGGTTTGGCATTCCATCTATGAGCCCTCCATCATGAGCAATACTTTAATTGCCATTTTTATGTGTATTTATTCTAAGTCTGTTTTTGTTTTAATGTGTGTTGGGGATTGATTTTTAATGGCTTTAAATGTGGTTTTATCATGTATGCATTAAATTTTTAGCTGACTTGGTGACCCTTGCAAGGGTATAAACAAAATATAAAATTAATCCAAATAAAACATCTTCCCAAAAATGATCTGCCTACAGGTTCCAGGTTCACAATATGTTGAGAGGAGATGAGTGTCAATTAAATGAAAAAGGAAGCACAGTTTTCTCACCCCCTGAAAGTTTATAGAATCTTGTTCCTTTAGTATTTCTCCCCACAATCTCTAACAGCCCTCTAGTTTAAACTTTATTAACTATAGAGATATGAATTTTCTACAGTGTAGTCTTAGCTCTGTTAATCCAGTAGTATCATTTAAAAGGGCTTCTATTTAGTCCTTCAGGAATTATCCCTACAGATTCATCTATATCCTGTTGAGGCTCAAGCATTTGTTCAAACCGTGTTTCCTTTAAGAAGTCACAATGGCATGTTTACAGTACAGATGAGAGGAGAGAGAGGCAAACAAAGACCTCATCCATCTGTTCCCAAAAGTAATTGGGTTAGTGGTTATGATGATAAATGTTCAGAAAATATTTAATTGTGCTAAATAGTTACATATTTGTGTTAATGCTCACTCACTCAATTGGTAGCAGATGTTGGCTCCAATTAAAGGATTCTTTTTTTTTTTAAGCTGCGTTGCTCAGCTTGCCTTCAAATGTCACAACTCTTTGTTCTTGTATCGCGTAATCACTAAGTCTTTGCCAGGACAAACTGGTCTTGCCAATAATGAAGTCAAGAAAACACAAAAGGACAAAGTAAAACATTTCTAGGAAACATAGAACAAATGGCAGAG
This sequence comes from Paroedura picta, assembly GCF_049243985.1. Classification (NCBI taxonomy): domain Eukaryota; kingdom Metazoa; phylum Chordata; class Lepidosauria; order Squamata; family Gekkonidae; genus Paroedura; species Paroedura picta. The sequence goes on from NC_135373.1 coordinate 91,339,266, forward strand.
ACAGCTGATGTCAGGTTCACGGGGAGGCTAATGAGGAAGAATTCAACACATTTCAAGCAGCAGCACGCTTTGCAAACAGTTTAAATGGAACAATGGATATTTCAAGATAATTCGGCGAATACATGCTCTTACAATGTCTGAAAGCTTTAGCAGCAAGAAATCATTTTTGGCAGCAAAAAGACTACCAGTCAGTATTGGAGCAAACACATGAAACCATCTTTAGGCAACTGATACAACTTCCAGGTTAGACGGCTTTACCATGCTATAACAAGAGATGCCTAGGAAAAAAGTAGTGTAGGTTGTTGTAAACCCTACTTTTCAGTGTCTGAAGGAGTCCTAAAAGTGGCTTACAAACGCCTTTCCCTTCCTCTCTCTTCAACAGTCAAACCTGTGACTTAGGTGAGGCTGAGAGAGCCCCAAGAGAACTGCTCTGTGAGAATAGTTCTAAGAAAGCTGTGACTAGCCAAAGTCTGGCTGCACGTGAAGGAGGAGTGGGGAATAAAACACAGTTCTCCAGATTAGAGTCTGCCGCTCTTTAAACACTACACCACACTGGCTTTAGGAAGATGGGAAACTTTGGCTGGTTCAGAGAACAGCAGCCATGGTGCTTCCAGGGACTGGTGGCAGCAAGCAATTGACACTAGTCAATTCAATTTTGCCAATTGGATTGGCTGCCAGTGTGCTTCCAGGCCTAATATGCAGGTGATAATTTGCAAGAAACCATGCTTTTATGCTTAAAACTGCAAGAAACCATGCTTTTATGCATAAAAAACTTATGCTTTTAGTCTTACTCAGGAAATGCAACCATGGCTTTGTCTCTTTTTTTCTGGGAAATTCCTTAAGGATCAACCCAAGGCAATCACAGATATGGCTCCAGTGTGGTATAGTGATTAAAACCAGAAACACTAATTTGGGGACCTGGGTTTGATTTCTTACTCTTCCACATGCAGCCAGCTGAGAGACCTTAAGCCAGTCTCATTTCTCTCAGAACTTTCTCAGCCCCACCTTCCTCACAGGCATTGGTTGTGGGTAGAGCAGGGATTCCCAACCAGGGATCCGTGGACCCCTGGGGGTCCACAAGAGTTTTGAAGTGGGTTTGTGGGAGCTCTGAAGTGGCATGGTGTGTGTTGGGGTTGTCAGCTGTCTTCTCCACTCCTACTCTTTGGCCTAAATGAGGCAGAGCCACCATAGTAGTAGTAAAGGCAGGTGGAGGGAGCAAAAGGAGGGCTAAAGGTATGGGTAGTGATGTCACTTCTGGAGGTGTGGAAGGAGGCATAAACAGCTGACCACTCCTGAGGTGCATCAAAGTCTGAAAAGTTATTTCAGGGGCTCCTCCATGGGCAAAAGGTTGAAGAAGGCTGGGGTAGAGGAAGGGTAATTGGAAGATGTTTTGAGACTCCTTTCGGCAGTAAAAAGGGGTACCATACACAACGTCTTCCCATTTTGGGAAACCTCAGGCATTCTACCCAAGATTTTGTCTCAAACCAGAGAAGACCTTTACATGTCTTCCTGTGTATCATATGCACATAATATATTCAGGTTTATTGTTTTAGGGGCTACAGCATCCAACCCTAGCTATTTAAGCAACACACTGGAACTCCTCTTTCTCTGTGTGTTCCTTGGGATTCTCTGCACACCCCCACTATCTGTGGGCCAACCTTCATCTTCCATATGTGTACTTGGATCCAAAATGTACATCCCATCATGATTATATGATTCACTTTTTTACTGAAATACTATTCATTTCTTCCTTTATAGTTCCTCCTGTAATATTCCCCTATCACACCCTCTCAGCCCTATTTTTTCAGTCTTGTATGTGTGATGTTTTGATTTATTTTTATTAGACTTTAAAAATATATTATTAGACTTATATTCTGCCCATCCTGGAATGCCAACTTGGGGCAGTTTTATGTGTAAGTTTGTTGGTTGCTTTACATTTCTTTTAAATAAAAAAATAATTTCTTTTGGTCTGGTTCATTGATAATTTCTCAGGGAATAACCCTGGTATACACTGGTGGAGACTCCATTGTTATTCCTCTTTTTAGCTGAATCTCCCATTCCAATATTTAATTTGGGTAACAAGTTAATAGCAAGTGCTGCAAATGTGGCATAAGCAGACATATTTTAAATGTGGATCAGGGGCAAATTCACTGTGACATGTTCCAGATTTTCAGTCTTCTCTTTTTTATGAGTCAGTGTTTGGCTCTCCCCCTCCCCCCCTTTACGGTCAGAACAGCTCCAGCTGTTGAAAATAGCCGTCCCTAATAATCAGTGGTTTAGGCTGATTAGCATTCTACTTCCCTTCATTTCTAAAATGGAATTTTAATCAGGTTGTAATTCCTTGAAGCCTTCAATTTGACGAGTACTTCCTTTGCCATAAATCATGGTGGATGTTGGTTCCGATTAAGTTGATTAGATCCGCTGCATATTATTAACTGATAACTTCCACTCATTCCCATCACTAATCTATGAGTCTTTGGCACTCTCTTGACAGCAGCAAGGAGAGTGTAGGATTGCTGTGTGTGTGATTTAGAGCTCTCTTTGTTCAAATTGTTTTCTTAAAAGTTTATAACTAGATAAAATATATTCAAAAGTATTTTATTAAAAACTAGATATAGAACCATTACTGCTTTTTACAAGTTGGATCCAGTGTGGCATTTGGGGGGGGGGGTGATGCATGAAGGAAAAGACAAGCAAGTCGCAGAAATCCCTGCAGCTACAGAAACACAAGACCTGCACAAAAACATTTGTGTGAGTGAAATAAAAGGAAAACAAGAAGTAATTGAAGTAAGAGTAAGTTTCATCTGTGCACTGGGTAGATCAAGACAAATGACTTCACTGTCACAGTCAGAAAGATACATAGGCTAGCAGTGCTACAGTCACAACAACTTCAAAGGTAGCACTCCAAAGCTACTTTTCAATGTAAATCTCCCAACAAATCCATTCCAAGCTCCAGTCTAAATTTTGGCTGCCTTTGTCCCCAGCTTGGCAATCAAACTGGACAAACCAGTTTATCAGTTTCCTTCCACCCTACAAGGACATCATCACAGATTTTTTGTACCCCACCTTTTATTAAGGAATCTCAAAGTAGTTTACAGAACTGTGAGTGGCCCAAGGTCACCCTGTTGGCTGTATGTGGAAGAGTGGGGAATCAGATCCAGTTCTCCAGTTTAGAGGCGGCTGCTCTTTAACAATTGCACCACGCTGGCTCTCTAAGGTAACTATACAACTGACCAAGGTGCTTTGTTACACTGAGTGCACATTAATTAGCATCTATTGTTAGTGACTGAGTCCATGTTAAAGGGAGAGTGAATAACAGGACAGCTTAACTCTCAGCTATGCAAACCACAGACCACTTAGGTTGCTCCTAATGCCTATTGCTGTTACATAGGACCAAAGCACTGGCTTATATCGTGATGTGGCATCCTGGCCTGACTGCTGTCGCCTCTTCAAGAATCAGCTGTGTTTCACCTGTACTTTGCTTGGATACACTTAGCTCTCAGAAGCTGATATGTCTCCTTGAAGATGTATTGACGGTTCTTGTAATTGCTTCTCACTCTGATTCCATGTCTGGAAAGTTGTTCACTTGCAATTTTCTACAATTCTCAAAGGATGCTCTTTTCATAATTTCTCTAGTCTAGACCATGAGCAAGCTATATGCTCCACCTAAGTTGGGCATGACCTGGCCAGGGCCAGTCTTGGAAATGAGTGAGTAAGCTATATGTGACTGCTCTTATTCTACAGCAAAAGTAATTTTGGTCCCTGGGATCTGACAAAGTGAGCTTTGTCTCACAAAAACTTATACCTTGGAAAATGGTGCTGGTCTTTAAGGTGTTCGTGGACTCAGATTTTGTTCAGTGTGCAGAATGTCATTCTGGATGAGTCATAGACCCAGAGGGTTTACTTGCTTGTAGTTCATAAGCATGGGGCTGTTGTGGTTTGTGACACAGGCAATCTTACCTGTGATCTGAAAAATGAAATACAGGAGCTGACAGCTGACATGGTCAGAGGCTGTTTGTGAAAAGGATTTGCAAGTAAACTCATTGGACAAATTTGTCAGAGTGGCATGTGACTTAACTTGCTGAAGCTTGTCCTTGGATGCAGATGCCAAGAGATAAATTAGTCATTATGACCTTGCAGTGATCCTTCTGCACTGGGTGAGCAGAGGCTTTACCAGGTGTGCTAAACAGAAACAGTCCACACAGTGAACCATTAATATTAGTGGCTTTACTTCAAAGCAAATACAATACCAGAACTTTATGGGTGGGGGGGGGGAGGGTCAAGCTGGAAGCTTCTATAAGTATTCAGGGGAGTGCTGGAAGATACAAACTACTTCCATAATGGTCCAAAGTGGCATGGCTAGCGATAGAGCCAAGGCAGTAACATGCATTGTCTGTGGTATGTTTGTATTATTACCCCAGGGTAACTGCAATTACACTTTCAGCAAGTGTAAATTGGTAGCCCTACTAGAGGAGAAGACAGAGGCTAGAGGCATACCTGTCCACATTGCATTCTATAAAGGAATATGAAGAGTTCTTTGGCAGAACTCATGAAGCACTTTTGGGAGAAGAGGGACAGATATCTCATCAAATAAAGAACCCAGAGCAGGAAGACAAAACGTGAACATAAGATACAAATAGGTGTAGAAAAATAAGGAGATGTTCTGCCCCTTTGAATCTCAGTAACAGATTCCAGGATCTGCCTGTACATACTGATACAGGACAGCAGGAGCAGGGACTATTCCTCCCCCCCCTGCCCCCAAGCTCAAAAGGTTTTTTCACGGACCCCTAAGGATGAGAGGACTAGCTCTTCTGCTCCCCATGCAGGAAGAGGCGGGTGCTGGTAATTGGGATTCCCTGCTGAGAGGGGTGGAGGCCAAAGTATGTTGACCAGACTTCTTGTCTCAAGAGGTATGCTGCCTACCTGGTGCATGGATCAAGGATGTCACAGGAAAGCTGGGAAGGCTCATAAATTCCATGGATCATTATCCCTTTCTCCTCATTCATGTGGGAAATATTGATACAGCCTGGTGCAGCATGGAGCATATTAAAGGAGACTATGTGGCTCCTGGGAGAAAGTGAAGGCCCTGGGAGCACAGATTTTGTTTCTGTCAGTTCTCCCTGTTAATGGCTGTGACTTAGGAAGGGAAAGAAAAATAATGTAAATCAATGACTGGCTTCATCATTGGGGTCGTTGTGAAAGGTTTGGATTTTTGGATCATGGCTTACACTATCATGATGAGGGAGATGGTTTGTATCTCACAAGTGTAGGGAAAATGTGTTTGTGAAGAGCCTTGCAGACCTAGTGAGGAAGGCTTTGAACTAAATCCAATGGGGAGTGAACCATAAAACCTGTGACAAATACTGTAGATGGGAACCCTGCAGATTTACAGGGAGATATGCAGGGAACCATTAATTTACAGGTAAATTAAAAAACTAAGACCCTGGGATGCACAAATGAAGGATTACGATGTCTCTGCACTAATGCACAGAGTATGAGAAACAAGCAGGAAGACCTAGAAATCCTAAAAGAGGAAGGGAACTATGACCTAATAAGCATTACAGAAACTTGGTGTGATAACACTCATAATCGGATTATTAGGATTGAGTGTACAACTTATTTTAAAGGGACAGACAAGCAAAGAAGGAGGGAGGAGTAGCAGTATATGTTAACAATGTGTATACTTGTAAGGAACAATATGTATCTGAGCATGGAAATTCAGTTGAGAGTTTCTTAAAAGTGAAATACTGAAGGCACAATTACAAACAATTCCCTTGAAAAAGAAAAATGGAAGGAGCCTAAAGAAGCCAGGGTGGCTCTATAAACAGTTTTCAAAAGATCTGAGTAATAAAAAGGCTCATTTAGGAAATAGAAGGAGGACTTTGTAATCAAGGATGGATATTAAAAGTAACCAATGCTTGTAGGGAGAGTGTTAGAAAAGCTAAAGCTCAGTATGAGCTTAGGCTAGCAAGAAATGCTAAACATAACAAAAAGTTATTTAGTTATGTGCAAAGTAAAAAAAAAAAAAGAGTCAGGATATGGTAGGACTAATGTGGCCACAAGAAAGTGAAATTGTAACAGATGATGAAGAGAGGACTGAACTGCTCAATTCTTACTATTCAGTCTTCTCTTGAGAGGAGAATCATGCGTAATCTGGCAAAATCATTTTACATGATGAGGGATGGGATTTGCAGCCTAGGATCACTGTAGGGCTAATCTATAAACACCTATATTCTTTAAATGAAATTAAAAGTACTCTGGACCAGAGGAACTGCATTCAAGGGTTCTAAAATTTTTTTGCAGATATAATTTCTGAACATCTGTCCATTATTTTTGATAATTCTTGGAGGGCAGGTAAAGTGCTGGAAGATTTGAGGTGGGCAAATGTTCCATTTTTCAAGAAGGGGAAAAAGAGGTCCTAGGTAACTACTGACCCATCAGGTTGACATATATGACCGTTTATGCACTGGAGATTTCATGCTGGGCTGCATGCTAGAGTTTTAGTCATACCACACAAAAAAGGATGGTTCAAAATGAGTACAACAACAGAAAAAAGAACCTATCCTAGGCTACAATAAACAATTTCACAATGAATGCAACAAACGTGTGTAATCTCTTCTTTTTATTTGAACAATCAAAACGGCCTCTAGTCAAAAGGACTAGACTGCCCCGTACCTGTGAGCCAAAGGCCACATAAGGTAAAGGTATCCCCTGTGCAAGCACCGGGTCATGTCTGACCCTTGGGGTGACGCCCCCTAGCGTTTTCATGGCAGACTCAATACGGGGTGGTTTGCCAGTGCCTTCCCCAGTCATTACCGTTTACCCCCCAGCAAGCTGGGTACTCATTTTACCGACCTCGGAAGGATGGAAGGCTGAGTCAACCTTGAGCCGGCTGCTGGGATTGAACTCCCAGCCTCATGGGCAAAGCTTTCAGACGGCTGCCTTACCACTCTGCGCCACAAGAGGCTCATTGAAGGCCACATATATATTATTTAAATCCTGCCAAGAAGAATTGATCCAATTGAAGGACTTCATTAGCAAACAAAAAACAACCACTGATGAAAACTTACTTGAAAACGGTTATAATTTAGAGGCCTTTTTGGTTGTTCAAATAAAAATAAGAGATTAGAGTTTTAGTCATGGCAGGTTGTCCCACCTCTTCCTGCACCCACATGGGAGAACATATGGCCTGATGCACCTCATCCACCCCTGATTTGTGCTCCTGCACAGGAGCTGGGGCAGTGAAGTTCCCAGTGCATAAACAGTCTATAGCTGGAAAAATTTTAGAACAAATCATCAGACAGTTGGTCCTTGAGCAACTAGAGCAGATGGGTGTGATTACTAAGAGTCAGCATGACTTTCTCAAGAATAAGTCATGTCAGACTTACCTTATCTCTATTTTTGAAAAAGTTACTACCTTTTTGGATCAGGCAAATGCTGTGAATAGAGTTTATCTTGATTTCAGTACAGCTTTTGATAAGATTCCACATGATATTTTTGCTAATAAGTTGGTAAAATGCAGCACGGATCCATTACTGTTAGGTTCATTGATAAATGGTTGACAGATTGCAACCAAAGTGTGCTTGTTAATGGTTTGCCATCATCTTGGAAAGGAGTGACATGTGGAGTGCCTCAGGGATCTGTCCTTGCCCCTGTGTTGTTGAACATAGTTATACATGATTTGGATGAAGGAATACTTGGGGTGCTTATTAAATTTGCAGATGATACTAAACTGGGAGGGGTAGCAAACACAGCAGAAGACAGAATCAGGATACAGGATGATTTTGACAGGCTGGAAAACTGGGCTAAAATTAATAAAGTGAATTTCAATAGTGAAAAATATAAAGTTCTGCATTTAGGTAGGAAAAACCAAATGAATCATTATTGGATTGGGGAGACCTGTCTTGGCACTAGTATGTGCGAAAAGGATCTAGGGGTCTTAGTAGACCATACATTGAACATGAGTCAGCAGTGCAACTTGGTGGCTAAAAAGGCAAATGGGATTTGGGGCTGTATCAAAAGAAGTATAGTGTCCAGATAGTGCAAGGTGATAGTACCACTTTACTCTGCTCTTGTAACAAAAATGTTAAGGGGCTTGGCAGCTAAGATGTATGAGTATCGTTGAAGGATCCTGGTCTGTTTAGCCTGGAGATAAAATGACTAAGAGGTGATATGATAGCCTTCTTGTACTTGAAGGGCTGTCATATAGAGCAGCGGTCCCCAACCCCCGTTCCGGGGACTGGGACCGGTCTGTGGATCAGTTGGTACCAGGCCGTGGCTCCTCCTCATCCTCTTCCCCAGCTGCTGCCTCAGGGGCTGCCTTGCCACTCTGCTGCTGGCTCACCTTTGGTGATCTCCAGTGGCTGCCATGGCTAGGCTTCTCCCTTGGCGTGGCACTGCACAGCTGCTGCTGGCAGCACCCCAGTGGGAGGTGGGAAGTCAGGGGCACCGGTGGGAAAGCAAGTGGAGCAGGGGCTCAGGTGGCGGCAATGTCCCTCGGCAAAAGACTCCCCCGCCAGGCCTGAGTAAAATTGTCACATGTTGACCAATCCCCAGTGATAAAAAGGTTGGAGATAGCTAATATAGAGGATGGAGCAGAGTTGTTTTCTGTTGCTCCAGAGGGTCAGACTGGAACCAATAGGGTGAAATTAATTCAAAAGAATTTGTAGCTAAACATCTGCAAGTAGCTCCTGACAGAACAGTTCCTCAGTGGAGCAAGCTTCCTTGGGAGGCAGTGGATTCTCCTTTAGAAGTTTTTAAGCAGAGTCTAGATAGGCATCCAGACTCTGCTTAAAAACTTCTAAAGGAGAATCCACTGCCTTTTTAAGCAGAGTCTAGATAGGCATCCCCCCTTCAAGGATCGCTGCCTTGTTGTGGCAAGGGGGCTTGCGTAGTTCAGTGAAGCTATGAGCTATACCGTGCAGGGTCATCCAAGACAGACAGGTCATAGCTGAGAGCTCTGACAAAAGGTGATCCACTGGAGAAGGAAATGGCAAACCACTCCAGTATCTTTGCCATGAAAACTCTATGGACAGTTCCAATAGGCATAACGATATGACGCCGGAAGATGAGCCCCTCAGGTCGGAAGGTGTCCAATATGCTACTGGGGATGAGCAAACGGCTAGTACGAGTAGCGCCAGAATGAATGAAGCGACTGGGCCAAAGCCGAAAGGACGCTCAGTTGTGGAAGTAACTGGTGGCGAAAAGACAGTCCGATGCTGTAAAGATTTTTATTCCATAGGAACCTGGAACGTGAGATCCATGAATCAAGGCAAGCTGGACGTGGTCAAACAAGAAATGACAAGACTGAACATCGACATTTTAGGAATCAGTGAACTAAAATGGACAGGAATGGGTGAATTTAATTCAGATGACCATCAGGTATACTACTGTGGACAAGAATCTCGCAGAAGAAATGGAGTAGCCTTCATAATCAATAAGAGAGTAGGAAAAGCAGTCTTGGGATACAATCCCCAAAATGACAGAATGATCTCAGTTCGAATCCAAGGCAAACCATTCAACATCACAGTGATCCAGGTCTATGCCCCAACCACTGCTGCTGAAGAGGATGAAGTTGATCAGTTCTATGAAGCCCTACAACACCTTCTAGAAGCAACGCCAAAAAATGATGTGCTTATCATCATGGGGGATTAGAATGCTAAAGTAGGAAGCCAAAAGATAACCGGGATAACAGGCAAGTTTGGCCTTGGAGTACAAAATGAAGCAGGGCACAGGCTGGTAGAATTTTGTCAAGAGAATACAATGGTCATAGCAAACACTCTTTTCCAACAACCCAAGAGACGACTCTACACATGGACATCACCAGACGGTCAACACAGAAATCAGATTGACTATGTGCTCTGCAGCCAAAGATGGAAAAGTTCTATCCAGTCAATAAAAACAAGACCAGGAGCTGATTGTGGTTCAGATCATGAGCTTCTTGTTGCAAAATTTAGGCTTAAATTGAAGAAAGTAGGGAAAAGCACTAGGCCACTCAGGTATGAACTAAATCATATCCCCGACGAATACACAGTAGAGGTGACAAATAGATTTAAGGAATTAGATCTGATAGACAGAGTGCCTGAAGAACTATGGACGGAGGTTCGCAACATTGTACAAGAGGTAGCAACTAAAACCATCCCAAAGAAAAAGAAATGCAAGAAATCAAAATGGCTGTCTGAGGAAGCTTTACAAATAGCTAAGGAGAGAAGGGAAGTGAAAGGCAAGAGAGAAAGAGAAAGATACACCCAATTGAATGCAGAGTTCCAGAGAAAAGCTAGAAGAGATAAGAATGCCTTTTTAAATGAACAGTGCAAACAAATAGAAGAAAACAATAGAATGGGGAGGACCAGAGATCTTTTCAAGAAAATTGGAGATATGAAGAGAACGTTTCATGCAAAGTTGGGTATGATAAGGGACCAAAATGGTAGGGACCTCACAGAAGCAGAAGAGATTAAACAAAGGTGGCAAAATTATACAGAACAACTATACAAGAGCGAGCTTAACATCCCTGATGACCACACTGGGGTAGTTACTGACCTGGAGCCAGACATCCTGGAATGTGAAGTCAAATCGGCCTTAGGAAGTCTGAGCAACAATAAAGCTAGTGGTGGTGACAGCATTCCAGTTGAACTATTCAAAATCTTAAAGGACGATGCAGTAAAAGTGCTACACTCAATATGCCAGCAAATTTGGAAAACTCAACAATGGCCACAGGATTGGAAAAGGTCAGTTTACATTCCAATCCCAAAGAAGGGCAATGCCAAAGAATGTTCAAACTACCGCACCATTGCACTCATTTCTCATGCTAGCAATGTTATGCTCAAAATCCTACAAGCTAGGCTCCAGCAATATGTGGACCAAGAACTTCCAGAAGTACAGGCAGGATTTCGAAGAGGCAGAGGAACTAGAGATCAAATTGCCAACATACGCTGGATCATGGAGAAAGCTAGGGAGTACCAGAAGAACGTCTACTTCTGCTTCATTGACTATGCTAAAGCCTTTGATTGTGTGGAGCACAACAAATTGTGGCAAGTTCTTAAAGAGATGGGAATACCAGAGCATCTTATTTGTCTCTTGAGAAATTTATATGCAGGTCAAGAAGCAACAGTGAGAACTGAACATGGAATCACTGACTGGTTCAAAATTGAGAAAGGAGTTCGGCAAGGCTGTATACTGTCGCCTTGCCTATTTAACTTGTATGCAGAGCACATCATGAGAAATGCGGGATTAGAGGAGTCACAAATTGGGATCAAGATTGCAGGGAGAAATATCAACAACCTCAGATATGCAGATGATACCACTCTAATGGCAGAAAGTGAAGAGGAACTAAAGAGCCTGTTGATGCGGGTGAAGGAGGAGAGTGCAAAGGTTGGCTTGAAACTCAACATCAAGAAAACAAAGATCATGGCATCCGGCCCTCTCAATTCCTGGGAAATAGATGGGGAAGAAATGGAGATAGTGACAGATTTTATTTTCCTGGGCTCCAAGATCACTACAGATGGGGACTGCAGCAAAGAAATTAAAAGACGCTTGCTCCTGGGGAGGAAAGCTATGGCAAATCTAGACAGCATCCTAAAAAGCAGAGACATCACCCTGCCAACAAAAGTGCGTTTAGTCAAGGCTATGGTCTTCCCAGTTGCAATATATGGCTGCGAAAGTTGGACCATAAGGAAGGCCGAGCGTCAAAGAATTGAGGCTTTTGAACTCTGGTGCTGGAGAAGACTCTTGCGAGTCCCTTGGACTGCAAGGCGAACAAACCGGTCAGTCCTAGAGGAGATCAACCCTGACTGCTCTTTAGAAGGCCAGATCCTGAAGACGAAACTCAAATACTTTGGCCACCTCATGAGAAGGAAGGACTCCTTGGAGAAGAGCCTAATGCTGTGAGCGATCGAGGGCAAAAGAAGAAGGGGACGACAGAGAATGAGGTGGCTGGATGGAGTCACTGAAGCAGTAGGTGCAAACTTAAATGGACTCCGGGGAATGGTAGAGGACAGGAAGGCCTGGAGGATCATTGTCCATGGGGTCGCGATGGGTCGGACACGACTTCGCACATAACAACAATAACAACAACAAGATAGGCATCTGACCAAAATGCTAATTCTGTGAACTTTGGCAGATTGTAAATGGAGAGGTAGAAGGGATTGCGTTGGTGCTTGGCTCTTGCGGTCTTTCTTGTATGTCTAGTATCATGTTGATCACCACTTTGGGATTGGGATGCAAATTTCCTCCAGGTCAGATTGGCCAGGGATTCTGGTGTTTTTTTTTTGGTGGGGGGCATCATCTGAGGATGGAATTGAGGTCACTGTGGGTGGGCAGGTAATTGTGAGTTTCCTGCATTCTGCAGGAGATTGGACTAGATGAACCAGGAGGTCCCTTCCAATGCTATTTTTCTGATACTATGTATTCAATACTACATTATTGGATTTTGTTTGCATGATATTCTACTACCAATGAACTTGGAATTTTCCATTGTGTTCCTAGTATGTTCAGTTAGTTATTCTGCTCTGCTGACAAGAATTCTTAGTGTTGAGATCGAGTCTTCTAAGTACATGCCTCAGGGTTTTGAAAACTTGCATAAACTAGGACAAGTCAGCACACGCTCCAGTCACTAAGCACTCAGGCCTGCTATGCTGAAGAAGATGGTAAGAGGATTGGATATCTAGCGTGGGAAGCTGGAAGTCATTTGGTTCTTTCACATTTAAACTTTAGAGATGAATGAACACAAGATTCTAGCAGGAGCACAGAGGACGCACTGCAAATACCTACCTGATGCCTGGCAGGTTGAGTTGTCTGTGTAAATTTACATCAAACGTAGGAGATTCTCAACATCTTTAAAAATGAGTCGGTCTCTAATGTTCCCATAAAAAGGATGATGTCTTGATTATCAACCAAATCTATTGACTTATTTAGTTTGGAGGGATGCTTGACTAAGTGATTTTATTCTGATGTATTGTCTATTTTATACTGTTATCTGTCCTACAAAAATAAAGATTTATTTATTTGAGTTCCAAATTATGGGCTTCCACTTTCCAACAATGAGTCATATGTTTTTGAAGATGTTGACCAAAGCTAAATTTGATCCCTGAAACTCAAATAGCTAAAGTCAAGCAAGCAGAATGTTACTTTGTTAACCAGGAACATGATTCCTAAAAGTAATCCCATTGGGCTGAGAAGTGTAATGTGACTAGGATTGCACTGCAAAGCCCAGAATTCCTAATATATATCCCCATTTTTTAAAGGCGGTGCAAAAATGTATTACATATCTGAAATAATAATCCATGCATTGTATGGGGTCAAGAAACTGAGCTGCTGGTGTTTGATCAGAACCATACCAAGAATATTGTCTCCCTTCCAATCTTTATCTTGTTGTCAATTAAGGCTTTACAAGTTAAGAGCTCAAATCTTATATAGTCTTAGATTCAAGTGGGTAGTCTGAGGAAGAGTGCATGCACTCGAAAGCTCACACCTTGAATAAATCTTTGTTGGTCTTAAAGGGGCCACTGGACTCTTATATAGTGTGAAAGGCATGCTGTGACAGACTATACTTTTAAAAGCTTAGAAGTGCTGTACAAACAGATAAATGATTGTGAAGGTTTAATTCTCCACAGATCCCAAGAATCTTGAATGATAGGCTTTTCCAAAGAATCTGATTTGTTAGCATCAGCTGAGCAGAGAAAGACTTGAGAGCTGAAAGCTGAGGAGAGATTCAGTCTGAATTCAGCCCTGACTGAGAGCAGTAACACAGATGAAGAACTGGGGGAGGTTGGCAAAAAGGGTGGGTAATTAGATGAAGACTCTGTTCAGGCCAGAAAAGGGGATAGATCTTCTAGTGAGAGAAGAAATTTTCCTACCCAGTTAAAATAGGGAGATAGATCTGAAGAGTGGAGAGATCCCTAGTCTGGTGCAATCTTAAGACTACTGATGCATTTAGAGAAGGGATTTGGGTGCTGGAGAGAGTGTACTAGTCTTCTGAAAGCCAAAAGAGTCAGTGAATATGCAAAGAAAGTGTACTGGAGTGTTTGGGAAACACTAGATTAAAGGCCTCTGTATTTAAAGTTCCAAAATCACTGGTAAAAGCTTATGAAACTCTCAATAGCCTGAAACACATAAACTAAACTTCAGAGTTCTATATTAAGTTACCTTAGAAATGTTACTGCTGCTTTCATCTGAGCTTTCCCCTCTATGTTAAATGAGAGAGCCAGAGTTCTTCAGGAAAGAAGAAAACCTAGAGTAGCTCAGTCAGAAAAAGAATTCAAACAGAGGGATGGGGGCATCATACATGCTAATATGGGTGGAGGTAGATCCTACCTTTATCCTATACTTTTACTATCAAAATTTAATTACTTAAACTATTTACACCCCATCATTCCTACTAGCTCAAGTCTGAAAGCTTCATCCAATCATATGAGCCTTATTCCAACTATGGTGGCTCTTCTTTCAGGGGAACAGTCACAGAACTGGAAGGAATGCTCCTTAGGCTGGAAGATAGGCTTGGAGGATAGTTGGATCCATCCCATTATCTCCTGAGCTCTTTGTGCATTCATTGGGTGTGCGATTCCTGGCCATGTCTAAGCCCTTCTGAATCCCTCTGCTTGTAGCCCAGCTTGTCTCTTGTCATATCATAAACTGTATCATAATTCACTTGTCCAAACACTTTTGTACAAAACACTGAACAGGTGCCAGATAGGAAGTGGCAACATGACAAGCACGTCTCCCTTCTTTCTTCTGGCCTTTGCTAAGGGATGGCATATCCCAGGGAGTAATTTCCATTCTGTCACTAGGAATGAAACAGAGTACTGTGTTTCTGCATGGAGAAAGAGTCTCTTCTGTATCTCTCTCCAGCAGCAGAGTTTCATGTTAAGCCAAATATAGCTTGAGCAGGAGGTATTGTCCTTGTTCTCTAAGAGAATGTAGACTAGGATGCCTTGGAGTCTAATTTTTGCAACAGATGGTTGATTTGTGACTCTGCTCTGTTGCTCTGGCATTCTTTTTACTGCTTAAACGGATGTCTGAAAAAGGACTCCCATCTGTTTACTTTTGCATACCAGAAGGTTGTTCCCTGTGATCTTTGAAAACGATATCCCATACATTTGCATCAGGACCTCAGAAATTAAAACTACTGTTTTCATGTCTAGGAAATTTAAATTGAATATTCAGTAACATTTTCAAGTCTGGGATGGGAATTTTTAAAGAAAATTTGGGTTGAAATTAATTGAAAATTAATTGAAGTAGTTGGCTATGGCAACAAAGCTTATCCCCTCCCCTGGCCAACAAAAGGATAGTGTGTAGGTAACCTTTGAGCACTATGTTTCCCTTGCAGTCTTGGGGGGCTTGTAAAACAAAAGTCTTTGGGAAAGCTTTAGTTCTACGTAGATGTCTATATGTAGATGTCTCGAGAGACAGTATTTTCTCTGTTGGACTTAATTTTTAAAGTTTTTTCCGCTATTGTCATTCATGTACTGCTTTTACTGTTGATCCCAGTTATTTAAGAGAAAGTTAATCTGTACATAGTCACAGAGTGAAAAGCCAATGCAGAAGATTCTGTTGGGAGGGGGTTTCAGGCTCCTGCACTGGAGAGACTCTATCCCTTTCCATGGGTCTCTGTGTAGCCTACAGACAACCGTGACAATAGCAGGGAGAAAAGCGTGACAGAAACACAATAACCTTCTGGTCCAGTGGAGCCTTCTGAATTGTTTCTCCTTACCAAGAGAGCTTTCTGCCGAGCAAGAGAAAGGTAATGCTTCAGTGCTGTGGCTGAGGGAATCAGCTTGGCAATTCACACACACCACTGTGATCAAAGAGCAAAATTGAGGACAAGATGCCATGAATGGAAGAAAAGGAGGGAGGGAAATCCGAGGGTGGGAGGGCAGCCATCAGGACCACTCTTTGCCCCCGCAGTTGGATTCTGAAAAGCGACGGGAGGGGAAGTAGCAGCCTCCTTCCTTTTGAGGTTTGTAAAAATGCCATGTAAAAAGAGCCCTTCTTGGCATTCCTAATGGAAAGAGAGACAGAGAGAGAGAAGAAATAAATCAGATAGCAGCGCCTCTGAGAGCCTGTGTTGTTGCCAAGCAGATTCTGTGGCGTAATCTGTAAGCACTGAACTGTGGTTGAATTATGAGCAGGAGCCTCTCTCCCGCTTTTGTTTCAGCCTCCTGGGAGATGGGATGTTTCCGGCCTACTAATGTCACAGCATGACCTGTTAATAACCTGTGAAGAAGTGCGGCCCAATCAGGAGCCTCCCCCTTCCCTGGGGACTGAGCAGCTGCAGTCACATGGACTGAATGCCTCGCTTGTATGTGGTTCATTGAGAAAAATTCAAGCATGTGGCCTGAGGTTCCCTGTTGACTGTCTGTGGAAGATGATTTCTTCCATCTGCTCTGGCTGCCGGCAGCTCCCGGAAACACACCAAAGGAGATGCGTCTTTGGGTCATATGTGAGATTCTTAATGAAGTCTCAGCTGCTGTCCAACTGTCTGTGAATATCAGACAAATCTGAATTGTCTCTCCACGTAGAGAGAAGGAAGCCTTTTGCTTAACCCTTTACTCCAAAGCACTCTACAGAATGTACATCATGATAAGCCACAAGGAAACCAAATTATTTTCATTGCTGTGGCCTTAGCAGCTGCTTAATAGATTGCATTTCTCTAATGCCCATAGCTGGTGCTGCCTGAGAGAAAAGCCAGAAGCTACTGTTTATTCTGGATAAAACAAATATGAATGAAGCATATGTCTGTCCATTGTAATCTGGCTGTACACCAAATGGATATTTAACTACTCTTGGGCCATTTTATGGAAAAGGACAGGTTTAAAATGTGCATTACTTTTTTCCCAGCAAATTATTACAGAAACCACTTATAACACCATCAGGACCATGTTATGTAGCCCTGCGTAGGGATGAACATGTGGGGTTCTCAGTGCCTCTGGAGGCTCTGTGAGATGTTTGGTCCCTTGTCTGTTAGTAGACCCCTTCCAAATGATGTTTTGTAGACATACCACTCATTTTCAAGTGATAGGTTGCCAAGTCACAACCCAGAGATTCTGTATATACCCTCTCTATAACGAGGCATCTGTGCCCATTCCTGCTGTGTCCTCCTCCAGTTTTTCAAACTATATAACTATATCAAGGGGCCATTAGTCTGCTGGTTGTTATTTTCATTAAATGCTTTACATTTGAAAGGAAACAAGAAACACTAATCAGTGAATAACAATGTGTAAGTTTCTTCTGCAATCTTAAAGATAGGGCTTCTGAAGTAAATCCCACAGAGTTCAGTGGACCTTACCCCCTAGTAAGTGTGTGTGAAATTGCATCCTTACAGTTCCAGATGGTTACTTAATTTGGTACTGGTTTTTGAAACTTGTCTCTCTGTTTGTAATACACTGTACTTAATGCCGCATGGCAGTCTTTGCTAAGTCCTAAGCTCTTTGGGAGGGAGAATAATCTTTCACTGCTTTCTTAAGAAGTTATAGTTTGCTTGAGTATCAACACTCTTCTTCCTTAGGTGGTGCAATCCCAGTACCATATGTCATTTTCAGTCAGTATGTTTTGCATACAAGAAGATGTCTCCCTCCAGAATAACTTGTTTCCAGAGGAGGTTACCTCCAGAGGAAACAAGTGGTCCCTTAGATAGGCCTTCAAGATAAGTACCAAAACCTTGAACTTGATTCAGAACCTAATTATGACCATATTTACTACCACCAGTGTTATATCTAGCCTATTTGGTGTCCAGTGTAGATTATGTTTTACCACCCACTTCCTCTTTTTTTGTTTCCTGATGAGTCATAGTTGATTTACTGCGACCCCATAGGGTTTTCAAGATGAGATGTTCAGAGGTGGTTTGCTGTTGCCTGCTTATGCATCGGCCCTGCTTAGCTTCTGAGAACTTGCCAAATCAGGCTAGGTTGAAGATATCTAGGTCAGGGCCCCACCTCTATATGACAAAATTATTTTCTGGGATAATCATTAAATAAAACAATGATACTGGTAAAAATATAGATTTTTGGAGGGGGGGGCAAGCCATTTGGTCTCAACCATGCCACTGGACCAAAACTTTGCCTCAGTAGCCAGAAAAGAAAGGCAGACAGTGAAAAAATTCTTTAACTTTGTATATATAAATATGCCAACACAAAAAATTCAAATTCCCACACGCTGTAACATCACAAGAAGCAGCATAGTGTAGTGCTTAAAGCAGTCTTTTTCAACCTTTTGACCATGGAGGAACCGTTGAAATATATTTCAGGCTTCAGGGAACCCCAGAAGAGCTAGCATGCCCCTTCAGAGAAGGGGGCATGGAAATAAATCCAGGAGCCAATCAATCAATTGATCATTTACTACTTCCATTGTGGAGAAAGAGCCTAGGCCTGTAGAGCAACAGGGGAAGTGGGCTTCAATGCTGTCAAGTGATGTCAGCAGCCATCCAAACTTCTTGGAATGGCCACTTAACCTCTGGGAAGCTCTTGTGTAACCCCAAGGGCCCCCAAAACCCTGGTTGGGAATCCCTGGTTTAAATTGTAGGACTAGGATCTGGGAAATCTTGGTTTGAATCCTCACTGATTCTGTTGGGCTTCCAATGCCCACCCCACCCCCCAGTTTGGACTAACTAACTGTTGCTAATGCTACTCAGATTCATAAGAGCATCATTTTACTTGCTGAGTTAACAGAAGCCTGTTATCAGTTTGCAATGTGAATGATAAGAAAGGATGGAGAAAAGAAATATAGGAAAAGCTTGTGAGGGATTAAGAAATAAAAAATAACAGAAAAGTGTTGTTACAGGTGGGTTGCAACCTTGTTTCCTCTTTATCTCGGCAAGATTGATATTCCAGTATGGAGGACATTGTAAAAGGAAATCTTTCTGGATGACATAGTGCAATTACTATTTAATATGGAAGGTTTTGCCCTCACTGGGTGGACCAGGCTCATCAGGTCTTATCAGATCTTGGAAATAAGTAGGGTCATCCCTGTTTTGTTCTTGGAGAGGAGAACATGAAGGAAGTCCAGTGTTGCTACAGAGAGCCAAGCAATGACAAACCATCTCTGAACTTCTTTTGCCTTGAAAACCCAATGTGGTCACCATAAGTGAACTTTACTGCATTTACTTCTTGGTTTAAAAAAAATTCTGAATCAGATAATTTTTTCCTAGACTTCACCATTATCTTAAAAGACAGGCTATTTCCTAATGGTTTATCCAATGATTTATCCTATGTCCACTCAGGTAAGACAGACAGTGGAAAGAGGAATACAGACAATCAGTTGACCTACAGATGGCTTTCAAACTAATTTTAAACCAGAAGCATTTCCTTCCTTCTGGACTGAATGCAACAGAGGTTAACTATAGATATTAACATCCTGATATCATCAGTTACCTAGATTTTCATGAGTAAAGTCAACTAATTTTTGCTTTATGACCACACCAGTAAATTATCAGCTATTGTATATTTTTGTAACATATATCTCTGAAACTCAGCAGAGATTTGAGAAGTAAAAAGCAGCTCTTTCCAGTGCTGAGTTGTGGATCTGAGAGGCAGACACTGTGCTAAATATGGAATCTTCAAGCCTCCCTCTGTTTAAACATTCATATAGAGAGAAATTCCTGTTCACAAATCAACCGTATATTTTTACACTCACAGTACCATCTTATTAGACCTGACTGGCTTTATTAGCTATTCCTGTCAGGCAGAGCTTATCTTGGCTGGTAGTTTCAAGTGTTGAAGCAAAAAGGCTCTGGAATGGCTTTAATAAATATGCTAATAAAGGGTTTGAGATGAAAATCAGAATTGTGACTCATTGTTTTATTTGCAGTGTCTTCCACTGCACATTAATGATGGAGGATCATGTGTTTGGTCTATCAGAGGAAACAGTACATGGATGTATTCACTGGGATGAAACGTCAGTTCCATGAGTGAAATTCCTCAGGTATTGTTTCTGCACAAATAGAGACAATACGATGGAGTGTCAGACTAGGATATGAGAGATCCAGGTTTGAATACCTAGTATCACGCTTTTTGGATGAGTTAGGAACAACAAACACAATCTAACATACTTCTCAGAATGGCAGAGTAGAAATGAACAACCTAAGCTGCTTTGGGTGTTCATTACAGAGAAAGGCAGGGCATAAGTGACATAGGTGAGTAAATAAATACCTGCCATTTCAATGAGAGCAAAACTGCACTCTTCTAGCCCTTGCATTCCCCTTTCAGGGCGCATTAAAATTCAGGATGTATCTATATATCTCCTATAATCAGTGGAAAACTGTGCATAAGCCTGCTCTCATGTGCCTCCCTCATACCCTTTTTGTCTTGAGACTTATGGTTAACCAACTAACTCTGGTTACCCTGGGATGTGTAAATGCAGATTAACTGGAATTAGTTTCTCCCTCTTTTGTGTTCCCCCTGGCCCTTAATTCAAGTTTAGAATCCCAGTTAGTGCTTGAGCATCTGTAAGAACTAACTCCAGTTAATCTGCATGGCTTCATTCATCAGTTAGTGTTGGTTATTTTTGTTGTGAAGAGAGAGAAAGGGGCAGGAGGAGTGAAATGGCTATGTGTATGCCAGCCTTTTTTGCCTTCTTAGGTTCCTCCACAAATAAGGGGGAAGGAACAATGCTGAGGATATAAAGTGTCATGAAATGAAGGTAAAGAGAAGAGACATTCAGTATCACCCTGCTCAGTTTCCAAAAGGTCAAAAGTTCCAGCTGGCAATCTTCTATTGAAGTCCATAAGCTGAGAGGAGAGTACATTCATTTACCAAGAGGACAAGGAAAAATAACATGTGGTGGACAGAATTTATTCACTTCCTTTATATTCCACTTTTCTTTTCAACATGGACACAGCCAGCTTCCATTAGTCTCTCCTCCTCTATTTTATCTTCACAATAACCGTGTGAGGTATGTTAGGCTAAGAATGTGTGATTCGCCCAAGGTCACCCAGCAAGCTTCCATGGTGATGTGTCGATTTGAACTTGGGTCTCCCAGATCCTAATATGAAGCTGTAGCCACCATACCACACTCTTGATGCAGTTAATGAGAAACAAGACAAGCAAAACCTCCAGACCCTCATAAGCAATCAGACTTTCCTGTTTTGCAGTACAGCTGTAGAAAATTCAGGAATGTGTTGCTTGGGGACACATTATTGAAAAAAATCTACCAGATGGTGAAATAAACCCTTTAAAAATCTGTTCAGGAAACCTCTCCAAATAGCATAGACCTTCATGTTATCTGTGCCATACATTGACTGCATTGTGCTCGATGTGTGTGTCTGTATTATTTGCTAGTATATCTTTCATTTCATTTAGGAACATTACACAAGAGATCATTAACCTTTTATGACCCAGAACCACAGCAGGAAACTGGAAGAATAAAGTCCACTATATAAAGTCCACTTACCACTATATATGGCAACATATCTTATTTCTCAAATAACTTGCAAATCAAAGAGAAGTTTTTAACAGCTCTGGTAGTACTTGGAATAAATAAGGGTGTGAGAGTCTGGACCTTTATAGTTTTCAGTTTGCAAACTGTTCAACATAACAACTTCCTCCTTCTGTTTGCACTTAGCATAATGACATCTATCCATGATGTGGTCGCTGGATATTGCTTGCTACAAAAATCTTAGTGGCAAATAATTAAATATACTAATTAAACTTGGGGGAGATCTTTGTACCACTAATCCCATGTTCATTAATACCCTTTGAGATAACAAGTAAAACTGTTTTGTCTGTTTGTTCCAGCCACTTCAGCTAGCCTTCCCACAGAAGATACTTTTTCCTGTTATGGTCCTAATAATCCCAAGATAGTCAGGGTTATTCAGATGGTGACATATAAAAATCCACTGTAATGCCATTGGGCTCAGTTGTGTGGATCTTTTCCACATGGAATCGGTACCCATGGAAAACTGATGCAGTGCTGTGTAATATTTAAAGAATGAGAGGCAAAGCCTGTTGCACCCAGGAATATAATGGGCACTAGCACATACACCTGCATGGTGGACTTCCTGGGTTCTGGCCCTCTGCTCCCTGCTCAATTTTGAGATCCAATGTGGCGAAGTGGTTAAAGAGTAGCAGACTCTGATCTCAAGAGTTGGATTTGATTCCTGACTCCTCTTCCATATGCAGCTGGCTGGATTGGGGAAGGCCCCAGGAGCGCTGCCTCTTTCACCCCCACATTTCCAAAAGGCCAGGCTGCTTGGGGAAGACCATAGGGGATGGGCTACCTGGGAACATCCTAGCACAAAAGATGAGCTCACCCAGCAGTTTCATGTAGGTGTTGAAAAACATGGGAGGCAGAATGGGACTTTGCATGGCCAATAGCCAAGGGACCATAGGGCTGCCTACTTCCCACCCATCCCTACATCTCCCAAAGGCCAAGCTGGGTGAGAAAGGGCATGGGGGATGAGCTGACTCTTCCTTCCCCCCCCATCTCCCAAGGGCCAGGCTTGATGGGGAAGGCTGCTAGATCCCCTCTAAGGAGATGGAGGGTGGGGGAACAAAGAGCACTCTGATGGACAGCTGCAGAACCATGGTGAGCTGTTGTGAGCCTAGGTTCAGTTATGGAGGACTCCTTGGAGGAAAAGCCTTACCAGAAGCTCCCAGCTTCATCTGAGCCTTAGCTGGATGAGAGATTAGCCCAGCCAGATGTTCAACAGGCAGAGAGATGTGACCAGAAGGAGGAAATGGAGCTGGAGAGAAACCAGGGCTTAGATTCCAAAGTTGTTGGAAGAATTCCTCATTCCACTGTCCAGTCTCCAGCTGCAGTTTCCTACCCTGTTAGCCCACCTGGCTCACCTGAACCAATTAAGCAATGGTTCTATGTGCTAGAAAAGAGCTCCAGTCTAAAGGGCAGCATACCATGTTAGCAAGACAGTTGCTGACTGCAGAAGACTGTGAGTCATCAGTCATGATTGGCTCTCATTGGAAGAATGCTCTCTCCTTGTTGACAGCACAATCCCAGGGAGGGCCAATCAATTAGGGTGTGAGTAGTCTGCACACAATTTGAACTGATTGGCCCTCATTGGCAGAGTGCAATTTGAACTGATAGGCCCTCAATAGCGCAGTGCTCTCTCTCTCTCTATTGGTGACACACCCCCAGGGAGGGTCAGTCAGGTAGGGAGTGAGTTGTCTGCATGCAACTTCAACTTTATAATGTTTAGTAATGATTGGAGTCTGTTGAGATCCTTCAAGGACACACCCACATAGAGCACCTGCTATTTTAGGGGGAATGCAACCCCATTCAGAATATGAGACACCTCAGATCCCATGTCACTCCTTCCAACCACCAGTCCTAAACTGCTTTCAAGCATCTGTTCAAGATTTCCAAAGCCTCCCTGGGATCTGCTGGAAGTGTGAGACAGAACATAGTGTCAGTCATGTACTGGGAACATCCTAGCACAAAAGATGAGCTCACCCAGCAGTTTCATGTAGGTGTTGAAAAACATGGGGGGCAAAATGGGACTTCGCATGGGCCAATAGCCACAGGTATCACATTTGGGAACCCCTGGTTTAAAGGCAGGATAAGAAGTCAAGGTATAAAAGTAGAAGCACAAAGCTTGTAATATGCCTACAGCTATATGTCCAAAGATATGGTATCTAGTAGAATTAGGCATGTATAGAGTTTTTCTTGCATCTGTTGATTTTTTGCAGGGGAGAAACAAATGCAGCCAGATCTTATTCTACTGCTGCTAACTAGCTATGAGGTTCTTTTCAGATTCTCCCTTGCTATTACATGGACTAGACTAGTAGGTTTTTCAACCTCAAAGCTACAATATCTGTTCTCCTGGAGAAAAGACTGCTTTAGAAGGTAGACTCTGTGGAATTATACCCTGCTGACAACCCTTTCATCCCCAGTGTCTGTTCTCCCCTCACCCCCCCCCCCCATACCCAAGAATTTTCCTGTCGAGTTGGCAAGCCTATGTAGTATAGTAGTTCCATAAACTTCTTATAATATAAATAGTACAAGCATAATTCTTCTTTACTCAGGGATACAAGGAATACAGTGATCTTCTCCCATGGATGAGATTCACCAAGGAAAAAAAGGATAAAAAGAAATCCTCTTTTGGAGACGTCTGTGCTGTTGTGCTCATTTAAGGATGAATTATACCATAAATCTGTTCCCAGCCCAGATTCTGGTTCCAGGGCAGCATAAAAGAATTTTTTTGTGCTGAAGCCATCAATTTGCCATCGTCTTCCTAGTTTTCACTCATAGATTCTTTGCCATTCATAGATTTTACTGTGAAGCACGCACCATGTATTTCCAATCATGTGAATCCCATTAATTACATGCCAAATTACGGAGTCTCAATAGGACTATAGTCAGTGAAAATGCCACCATCTGCTGGCAGCATGTTTTCAGAAAACCATCTGTGTGTGGGTGGTTCTGTGAATTAATTTTGTTGTGCTCACTGTGTAACTAACCCACAGTCAAAACTGATAAGGATTTGATCAAAATCAGGCCAGTCCATGGTGTGGTTGTTAAACTGGGACACCAACGAAAGCTGAAGCAGAATGAGTTTTATTGAGATAATTTATAAAACTATTCCATAAAATTATGCTACAAACAACAGAATATTGTCAAATATAGACATGGACAAGTAACTCACTGAAATGAAGCATGCATAGTACAAAACCTAGTAAGTTGAGAAAGCATTCTGTTACCTCATTGACAAAGAAATACTCCAAAGGCATCCATTACAGATCACTGAGGGATAAGGGCCTCATTCCAATACATACATTAATATGGAAACAAACTATTGAAAAGTTTTGGCAGCCTTTGGAAGAAAGCTAATGACTGATAACTAGACATGTTCTTTCATTAAATGACTCTGATATGTTACAGCTCATACTTTGGATTTTTTATTGGCTTCTGTACATATTTGATATCATAGAATCCTGAAGGTCCTGAAGATGATGGACAAGGGTTCTGCAAGTTCTCCGGAAAGTTCTTTGAGCACTCTCGGGTGCATTTCATCCGGCCCAGGGGATTTGAACTCAACCAGTGCAGCTAAATGCTTCTCGACAACCTCTCTATCCATGTCAACCTGTCACCCAGACACTATCCTTTGGCTACTGCCATCTCTAGATGTCCCTAAACCCTTTGACCTGTGGGAAAAAACAGATGTAAAATAGGCACTAAGCCTTTCTGCTTTCTCTGCATCTTCCGTTAGAGTTTGTTCATCCGCACCCAACAGTGGGCCTATTCCCTCCTTTACTTTACATTTGCTCCTCACATAACTGAAAAATCTTTTCTTGTTACAATGGGCTTCCCTGGCCAATCTTAGCTCACTCTCAGCTTTGGCCTTTCTGAAATGTGTTAAGAACTAGTGTGTGTAAAACCAGACATTTGAAGAAGGCCCTAAAAGAGCCAAAATGCATTGGTCTATTGGTTCACATAGAGCATAGCACACTGATTTGCAATAGCCTAAGGGCTGGATGTTTTTAATTCCTTAAGTTGTTTTTTAAAAAGTGTACACAATAAAATTAATATAATTTTAACAATACTACAGACATTCAACCTTTGAAGGTCCGAACTGTTATCAGTTGGGTTTTTATGGTTCCAAGCTGTAACTCAATATTGGTGGCCCTTTTAATGGAATTTAAACCTTTTTAAGGAAAAAGGGCCTACACCATATGAGATCCCACTGACTTTATGTAATCATGGGAAAGCTGGTTATGGAAAGATCAAGCAAAATGAAGCTTAGCAGCATCCTTGGTGCATTGTAAATGGTATTTTTGTTACAATAGCTACGGATAAAATCAAGAAGAAAATCCAAGATTAATTGGATCCTTGGCAGTAGTATGTGTGAAAAGGATCTAGGAGTCTTGGTAGACCATACACCGAACATGAGTCAGCAGTGTGACTTGGTGGCTAAAAAGGCAAGTGGGATTTGGGGCTGTATTAAATGGAGTATTGTGTCCAGATCACAGGAGGTGATGATACCACTTTACTCTGCTCTGGTTCAGCCTCACTTGGCGTACTGTGTTCTGTTTTGGGCAGTTGAAGGGGGATGAGGACAAACAGGAGCTTGTCCAGAGGAGGGCAACAAAGATGGTGGTGGGGGGGGGGGTGGAGACCAAAATGTATGAGGAAAGGTTGGGGGAGCTTGGTCTGTTTAGCCTGGAGAGGAGACGACAGAGAGGGGATCTGATAACCATCTTCAAGTATTTAAAAGGATGCCATATGGAAGATGGAGCAGAATTGATCTCTCTTGCCCCAGAGGGACAGACTAGAACCAATGGGATGAAATTAATTCAAAAGAAATTCTATCTAAACATCCAGAAGAAGTTCCTGACAGAGAGATTTCTCAGTGGAACAGGCTTCCTCGGGAGGTGGTGGGTTCTCCATCTTTGGAAATTTTTAAACAGAGGCTAGATAGCCATCTGACAGAGAGGCTGATTATTTGAAAGCAAAGGGGTGGCAGGTTGCAGTAGATAAGCAATTGGGATGTGAGTGTCCTGCATAGCGCAGGAGTTGCACTAGCTGACCCATGAGGTCCCTTCCAAGTCTGTTATTCTATGATTCTATGAATTTAGAAATTCAGACTTTTCTCCTGGTGGAAGGTTTTTAGGAAACATACTAAAACATACTTCAATGTGTTCTTTTAGCTTTGAAAAAATGCTGTTTTTTAAAAAACAAACTTTTGGTAGTATGACTGAGATAAGATTGAGATGCAATTATTATTAGAATAATATGATCACATGAAGCTGCCTTATATTTAATCAGACCCTTAGTCCACCCAGATCAGTATTGTCTCCTCAGATTGGCAATAGCTACCCAGGATCTCAGGCAGAGGTCTTTCCTATCACCTATGCCTAGTCCTTTCAACTGGAATTGCCAAGGACTGAACCTGGGACCTTCTGCATATCAAGAAGATACTTTACCACTGAACCACAGCCAGTCCTCATGAGAACTATTTCATTCAGAGAATAGTGTTACTACTACTAATTTTGCTGCGTTTATCACTGACAGAAAAAGGTGGAAAGCTAATGACAAAGAAGGAGAAGGGATTTGACAAATGAAGAGATGTAGGTCACCCCTTTCTCACACACACACAGGAGGGGGAGGGAGACAGAATCTTGATTTAAACAGAAACAAAAGAACTAAGGCAGTAGCCTAGTTTAAAGAGAGACTGTGAGAGCATGAAGTCCCAGGAGAGAGCTTTTCCCCTCAGCCAATGTCATGTTTAAATGGAGGCCATGGTCTCTCACACACGGAATCACTTTTATGTTAAAGTTTCCACAAGCCAGTGAACTTACCATTATTCAACTTGCTTCTTACTTCAATTAAGACAGAGCGATTAATGTTCTTTACCAAGAAAGTCATGGTTCATTTAAATATGTTAATTACTTTGATAACTAATTAGTTCATATCAAAGCAAACTTTAATTTCTTTACCAAAGGAGATTTCAAGTGGCAGAAAGCCTGGTTTTAAATCCAAGTAGATACTGACCCTAATTTGGCTGTTGTTCAAAGATGGTTAATCTAATAAAGATGTTGTTCTTCCCAGGCCAGACTGGGAAACAGATGCCAAGGAAGTAAAGCAGAGATTTTATTCAGACTTGTGGATTCTTTTTCTCCTGTATGCCTTTTGCAAAAAATAAATGAATGAATGAGAACTGCACCAATGTTTATTATGGGGGAGGGAATGGAATCACATCTGAATAGAACTTTAGAAAGAATGAATATGTCACCAGAACCTGTAAGGGTGGAGCCACCTGGTGGCTACTTTAAAAGCATCAGTAAAGTATGGCCTGAGACCCATCATAGTATTACTTTAATGGCCAACCTTTAAAGTTCTGGGAATTGGGGAATGATGGAAAAGATTAGGCTGCACCACAGCTGTAAAACATACCCATGTTAACTAGACATACTTGTTTAAGCTATTTTTAGAGCAGTTACGCACATTGAAAAAATATTGTTATGCCAGCGAAATGGCATAATGCTGAAAAATAATGCGTCTCTGGCCATTCCTCACCTTCTGGCTCACTGCTGCCTTCTTGTGCTTCTTAGAACTCCACATGCCTTCTTGAAATGGTGGAAGAGAGCAACGCACTTTACATGTGACTTTCCTTCACCTGTCAATCAAGCCAGGCAGCCAATAACCTTTCTCTGTGTTTTAAAGGGCCCACGGTGCTAGCTATTTTTTTTTTAAGTAAAACTTCCCCGTTGAGATGTCTATGCATCTGATCATAGTGCTTTTTCTAATGCTATCCTTTTTGGAATCATGAGCCTTGACCCTTTTAAAAATTAATCTTGAGCCCAATTTTTTGTGTGTGGGGGGAGCTTCAGGGAGGCATGCTTTGTGTTTTAATTGGGGGAGATTTTTTTTTTTTGCTTTGCTTGAAGGATTTAATGCATATTCGTTGCTCCAGGCAGTTTGTTTAAAAAAACACACACAAAAAACCTGTCCCCAAGAGAAGGGAGAGGGAGGCGGGTGTAAGGAGATAGTGCTACTTCAGCTCTGCTTGACGTGTGGCTTGCTGGTTGCTCTCCTCTAGCTCACAGTACATAGTTTGGGGAATCCACTTTATGCAATTTCCCAGCTGGTGCTTTAGTTTCTGTATTCTGATGAGATTGGGCTAACTCGACTTGCCAGGTCAGAGCTAACTCACTCTTCTTTTCTTGGGTTTATAAGAAATTAGCACTTATTTTTACAAAAATCTTATATTACAGAGCTGAAGTGTGTTAGCTAATTAACTGCATTCCTAAGAACAAAGTTTAAGTCCAGTGGCACCTTTAAGATCAACAACATTTAATTTTGGATATAAGCTTTTGTGTGTCCGCACACTTCATCAGATACATTGAAACCATTTTCCTGAAGCCTGATATATACATTTTTGTGTGGAGAGGGGGGCTAGTTGCCAGAAAGGGCTAATAAGATTCAAGATGCACAAGTAACTGAGACTGGATTAAAGCAATAGTTGATATGTCAACAAATTAGTATACACCAGACTTTCTTATTTAGGGTTTCATGAAACCCTGGGGTCTCTTGATGGCCCTGGAAGGATTTCCTGAATGAGTAGAAATTAATTAATTTTAAATATATTTCTTTAATTGTTAAACTTTTATCAAGTGATATGACCCCCCCTCCCAAAATGGACAGTGATGTACCTGAAGAGAGTGGGGAGGGCCCTCTGGTGGGTGTGTACAAAGCTATGCTTCCCAATCATATTCTGCACAATCATGCCATTTCTAGAGTTTCTTGAAGCCTGAAGAATGTTTTAGGAGATTCTTAATGGTAAAAATTTTGAGAAAGGCTGGCATACAAGAGTTAACAAGCAGATCTGAGAACTAGGTTTTAGTCCAGTGGCACCTCCAAGACCAACTAAGTTCAATTCTGTGTATAAGCAAAAACTGAGAGACTTAGTATGTGTCAATTCATACTTCCTCAGATACATCAAAAGAGATTTCCTCAAGCATTATACAAATGTTGCCCGGAAGATCTAATTAGAGTCAAAGTGCATAAGTACCCCTAAGACTGGAATAATGCAGTTGTTAAGGTCTGTGAATAGCAAAAAATCAGCAGATGGTGGGAAAGGGTGGGGGAAACGGCACTCTTAGAAACAGCCATAGCACATCAGACCTGGCTCATTAACAGAAGGAAATTTGCTGTATGAACCCCCCATCCCTCTATTGTTTTACTCAAAATGGGGCCAAGAACTAATAACATCTGGTTCAGAATAGGTAAAGGTATCCCCTGTGCAAGCACCGAGTTATATTTGACCCTTCGGGTGACGCCCTCTAGCGTTTTCATGGCAGACTCAATACGGGGTAGTTTGCCAGTGCCTTCCCAGTCAAGCTGGGTACTCATTTTACCGACCTCGGAAGGATGGAAGGCTGAGTCAACCTTGAGCCGGCTGCTGGGATTGAACTCCCAGCCTCATGGGCAAAGCTTTCAGACGGCTGCCTTACCACTCTGCGCCACAAGAGGCTCTCTGGTTCAGAATAGCACTGTGAAAATCTTTCATGCTGCTTCCCCCCCCCCTCATCCCTTTTCACCATGAGATCTTCTGCAAGTCAATGGAATCAAGAAATGGTGCCACCATAGCCCTGAAGTGCTATATTTGTTTGCGCTACAGCAATTAGCTTACAACATTTTTAAGACTCCGAGTAAGATCCTGTGGTGAAGAAAACCCAGAGCAAAAGGCAGCACTTCTTGAAATGGCCATAGCACTTCAGAGACAGCTAATTAATGGAAGGCAATTTGCTGTATGAAAACCCCACCCCTGTATCCCTTTACTCGCAATCAGGCCAACAACATCTGGCTTAGAAGGGTAATGTGAAAATCTTCTCTATTTTACAACATGAAAAGCTACATGTGAATCAGGGTTAATTCAACTTTGGGTTCTCCAAGTTGTGCCAAATGTTATGTTTGGTAACTGCTCAGATGATTGATCCTGCTCTGCTCTTGCCCCCTGTAAAGCCATGGGATTTCCTGAGATGCCATACACAGCTGGTAGGCTACAAGTGGGCCACACATTGTTCAGGGCACAGACTTAACATGACAACAATGCTTTGAACTTTATTATCCACCAGAGCTATTAAAATATTTGCTTCCTGCCTCGCAATATCTGATTACATATGGGGAGGGGAACCAAACAGAGGACAAGCAAACAAATAAACAGATGGAAAACATCTTACCGAAACAGAAGGCAAAATTTTGATCTGTGTACTCAACATCTTAGCTGCCGTCCGATGTTAACAGACTCTGAAGCAAATTAGCCTTAACCTTTCCCTTTTTAAAATGCACTTTAGTCGCGATACATTATCTTCTGCATAATAAACTAAGAAGTTGAATCATACACTAATCATACCTTTAATTTGTTCAAAGGTTAATAGTTGGTTCAGAAGGACATCAGGAACTTTGCTGGCATCCTTTTTTTCTTTCTCAAATGACGTGCCATTGTTTGCACCTTCTTCCCAAAATATGTGCTGGAATCAAACACCAGAGGCATTAAAACCACATGCCTGTCAGTATCTAACGCCAAATGTTGACAAGACTTAACATCTTGACCTGAAAATCTGTCTCACCACCCTACCTTAAGAAGAATTCCTTTTATGTTGTAACATTTGTCCCAGTGAAGAGTTCTGATGAGCTCAAAAGCTTGTGCAGCTTTTTAAAAAATAAAGCAAGAGTACAATCTCTTAATAATACCCCAAACATCACATTTGAACATTAAGAGATTGCTAGGGGGCTGTTTCTCAACTAGGGAACTCTTCCCCAGGAGTCTCACCAAAGCCTGGGTATATGTCCCTCTTTTGTCAGTGATTTTGAAGCCTGGATAAAGAGCTGGGGACATTCTTACCATACAAATTAAAGGATTTTCACCTATGTCATCCTTCAGGACAGGAAATATATAAACACTGAGGAACTGTAAGCAGAATCTTCTGTATATCTTCACCCAGAGAATTGATTGCTTTAAGTGTAAAAGATGGATTGGTGGCTTGTATTATATACTTCTGCAATCTTAAAAAGCAGCATAGACTTAGCTGCAGCCATCACTGATGTGGTAGAGGAGTGGGCGGCAGGAAGGCACGCTGGGGGGGAGGTCCTGTGGTGGCAGGAACGGCGGGTGCTGTGCAAGAACTACGCACCTGCATAGTTGGCACCTGAGCATGGGCTTGGGGCACTTTAAAAGGTGCCACATGGAGGAGCCCTGTTTCTTGTGCCAGGCTCACCACCCAAGTAGATTCCCTCCAACCACCCTGTTTTGTTGGTT
The DNA here is from genome assembly GCF_049243985.1 of Paroedura picta. Taxonomy (NCBI): domain Eukaryota; kingdom Metazoa; phylum Chordata; class Lepidosauria; order Squamata; family Gekkonidae; genus Paroedura; species Paroedura picta. Next base: position 91,370,968 of record NC_135373.1, read on the forward strand.
GTTAAATTTATGTCTGTATGGCCACTGGATGATGTCTTTATATTGCATTTTGTCACAGCTGGTGGTTTGGGCATGGATGGAGCCTGTTTTGGGGGGGAATTCTGCACATTGGACTCCCCAGGTTGGGGACTTCCCTAAAAGGTGGCAGGTCTGCGAGCAGGGCCGACCCAGCTGGGGAGGCTTGGGGTTTGCAGGGCCAGGTAGCCTGGGGTGGGACCAAGAAGGAGGTGGGCGCCTCTCCTTGGCACCCCAGGGCATAGAGTGCCAGGTAGCCTGGGGTGGTGCCAAGGGAAGTGGGCACTTCCTCTTGGCACCCTAGGTGGACACTTCCCTATGGTGGGAATCCAGCAGCAAGGGGACCCACATTCCCAGCAGGGGAACTGGGTGGGCCCCAGGGATGGAATCCCAGCAGCAAGGAGACCTGTGTTCCCAGCGAGGATCTGGATGGACTCCATGGCATTACTGGGGTCTGGGTTCCTGTGGTCTTCTGACTGCAAGTCAGGCTCCCTCTCCCATGCTGTGCCAACATACCTGTGGGGTATTAATAAAGCTGCAGCCTTGTTTAAGCCAACGGAGATGTATGCATGTCTTTCTTGAGCCCAAAATGCCCTCCTGCAAGTCAATGCAAATTGACTACAGACATATTTAGGAGCTAGTCCCCCACCCAACTGTTCCTAATCAATATGCATTTATTTTGATACCATTTCTATTTACACGCACTGCATCAATATGCATTTCTCAGTAATAGCCAATGATCTTTTAACAGCCACCTCAGACAATACTGGTTGACTTTCTTGTTCTTCACCCAACTGAGAAAAACCCTGCTGTTCAATTTGCCATTTATTGTTCCCTCCTATCCTATCTAAAGCAGATTCTTTCTTCCATCACTTGCTCATTCTATAAGTAAAAATACTGTACTTAGAACAGTGAGCACCTGGCAAGTTGGTCACGCAGCATGATTTTATGTTATAATCATCCCATCAAGAAGCTGAAAATAGCATTGCGTTAGAGCCTTAAAGCCATAATGCTTCAGGCAGGAAGACAATACCAAGCTCCTGTAGGCAGCCCACGTACCACCTTCTGGAAATGACAAGAAAGAATCCCCCAAAATGTATCCCATTACTAACCTTCACACATAAACCTTCCCTACCCTTTTGGGTCCCTGTGTTTGTGTCATCAACCGCGGGGGTCATCAACTCCCGGTCTGCGGCCCGGTACCAGGCCGCCAGCAGCCGCACCTGCCTCCCCCCCCCACAGCGAGAAGCTCGCCAGGCTCGGCTAGCTTCTCACTGCAAGAGGGAGGGGAAGAGGCAGGCACGGCTGCTGGCACGCCGGCAACGCAAATGCGCATGTGCGTTAGCGCCCCCTGGTGGACCAGTTCAGTTTGGCTGGCAGCAGATTGGGGGGGAGGGGGTGCCCTGCCATTTCAGCAATTTATTTTGCTCCTTCCCACTTGGAAACTGTGACTGCCAGCCATTTCAGCATGTTGTTTCACTTCTCCCATTCCTAAGCAGGGAGAAGCAAAACAGGCCTCAAACCAAGCTGGAATTTTCCAGTCCATACCCAAGCCTATGAGTTCTGCCTTCATGTCAATATTTTCTTTCCAGCTCAAACCTAACTTGGTACACATTGGTCAAGCTAGTACGGAGAAAATGATGCTTCAAACAACAGAACACAGCAGAATAAAGTGTTGCAGAGTGCAGGTTTTACATCCGTTTGTCCAAGAAACAGAGACATTTTTACACCTCAGGAAGAACTAAAGAGCCTATCAGTGGGGTAGAACAGCTGTGGAATGTAAAAGAGCAGACACTTCAGAAGCAGGTATCATGTTCTGGATTTTTATAGGATCAAAAGAAAGAGTGTCTGTGGCAGCCTCCAAATGGACTGTTGGAATGTGTTTATAGGAATGGCCATTGCTTTGTGCATTTTTCACCATTGCGAACATCTCCAGCAAAGTTTTCTCCCAGGGTGAATTGAGCAGAATGGTAATAGTTATTCTTCTCTTCAAACAGTTTTTCTTATTTTCCACTTAGGGAATTATAGATACCATAACACAATCAGTGAAAGTATTGCATATAATAGGGCAAAATGTTGGCTCAGATAATTTTCTTACATGAATGCACCAATCCAAGGAAATTTCAGAGAGATATGCAACAACTTCTGGTTAGTCTAATGCTCTGCAGCTTTCTCAGTAAGTGTCTCAACAAAGGCTTTTCAGTGAACTGAAAAATGAATGAGTGAATTATCTTTGTACCCTTGAGAATGATAAATTGTGTCTATTTTTCATTGATGCCACTGGAAATCTTGGTGAAAGTGATGTACTCTGTTTACCTGTAAGGAAAAATAGGATTATTTCTCCTATGAGTAGCATCAAGAAAAATATTTTTAACACATGTTAAATTGATATTATTATACAAAAAGTAGTAAAACCCGTTGTGTTCTGTAATTCCTCAATTAATTATAAGATTTCCACCCCACCTTTCTGCCCAAAGTCACCAAGACAGCAAAGAGTAGTTGCATTAAATACCAAGATCAGAGATCGTATCAGGAAAAAAAAAATCCTACGACACATCAAGAATCATTGTCTTCTGCTTTCCCATTAATAATAAGCACTTTGGAAGGCAGCTACTGACCTCTACTGGCACGACTGAAGGGCCTGTACAGAAAACAAGAGTGAGACAGTACAGATGCCCTCTTATGGTGAGAATCAGATTTTGCATATCAGAATTGAATCAGATATACTTGATATTGACTGATGATTAGTAAAATAAAAGCAGCTTAAGATATATTTCAGTGTCCATGTGAAATGATACAACGAGTTTCCTTGAGTATCTGATACTGGGATTTAAGTATCACTATATGTCTCTGTGTCTCTTGCCTTGAAAACTTTACATGACTACAACTTGACAACCCTTAAATATTGTCTTGATTGGTATCAGCCTTACAGATGGTTCTACCACATCCGCTTTGGAAACATATAAGTTTATGCAATGTTCTGTGACTCTATCTCTGTCCCTCCCTGCTTGGTGTGGAAGCAGTTCTTTCATTCACAACAGGCCTGACACAAGTGCTGGAGTGCAAGGAGACTTGAATGAGGAATCATAGAATCATAGAATCATAGAGTTGGAAGGGGCCATACAGGCCATCTAGTCCAACCCCCTGCTCAACGCAGGATCAGCCCTAAGCATCCTAAAACATCCAAGAAAAATGTATATCCAATCTTTGCTTGAAGACTGCCAGTGAGGGGGAATTCACCACCTCCTTAGGCAGCCTATAACACTGCTGAACTACTCTGACTGTGAAAAATGTTTTCCTGATATCTAGCCTATATCGTTGAAAATATGACCTACTCCGAAAATGAGACCCAGTGGTACTTTTTCGTGCAGCGCTAGTATAAGCCCTCCCCTGAAAATAAGACCTACCCAACGGTGGCAGATGGTGGCCAGAGCAGTCCAACAATCAGACTGTTCCCGAAATTAAACAGGCCCAGACCAAAAAATCCACCCCAAACATTAAAATTTGGCCAAAAATAACGGAAAACGATAATTAAATTCAAACTCAGCTAAACTCTAGGGGACAAAACCCTCCGAAGAAACCTTCACCCCAGCCTACAATGAAATCAACTTTCCACTGCTACAACAGTCGAGCTGAGCCACCCCCACAACCCAGATGCAGCATTGAGCCGACTCTGTCATTGCAGCTTCAGGCAGCAAAATGGGACCAAGCCGGATCGCGCTGAGCAAAGCACCCACTGCCCAGATTACGCACCAGCTGGATCACATGGAACCACCCAAACTGCCCATCACCTGGATCAGCCATTGCCCAGAGCACACACCGCCACCCCAGATTGCCCACCTCCTGGATCGCCATTGCCACTACCCCGGAGCGCACGGAGCCACCCTGGATGGCCAGGAGACCGCCCACTACTCGTAGCATGCAGGGCTGTGCGAACTATGAAAGACCCTCCACAGAAACCAGCTCAGCCAGCCTAGAAGAAAGAAATCAGTAAAGACTGACCATGAACATTCAAAATGGTCAAGTCAGGACTTAGGTGGGCGAGACTAAGTCATAGAATCATAGAGTTGGAAGGGGCCATACAGGCCATCTAGTCCAACCCCCTGCTCAACGCAGGATCAGCCCAAAGCATCCTAAAGCATACAAGAAAAGTGTGTATCCAACCTTTGCTTGAAGACTGCCAGTGAGGGAGAGCTCACTACCTCCTTAGGCAGCGTATTCCACTGCTGAACTACTCTGACTGTGAAATTTTTTCCCCTGATATCTAGCCTATATCGTTGTACTTGTAGTTTAAACTCATTGCTGCGCGTCCTCTCCTTTGCAACCAACGGAAACAGCATCCAGGCCTCCTCCAAGTGACAACCTTTCAAATACTTAAAGAGGGCTATCATGTCCCCTCTCAACCTCCTTTTCTCCAGGCTGAACATTCCCAAGTCCCTCAACCTATCTTCATAGGGCTTGGTCCCTTGGCCCCAGATCATCTTCGTCGCTCTCCTCTGTACCCTTTCAATTTTATCTACGTCCTTCTTGAAGTGAGGCCTCCAGAACTGCACACAGTACTTCAAGTGTGGTCTGACCAGTGCCGTATACAATGTGACTATGACATCTTGTGATTTTGATGTGATGCCTCTGTTGATACAGCCCAAAATGGCATTCTCCTTTTTTACTGCTGCATCACACTGCCTGCTCATGTTTAGTTTACAATCCACAAGTACCCCAAGGTCTCGTTCACACACGGTGTTACCTAGAAGCGTATCCCCCATCCAGTAGGCATGCTTTTCATTTTTCTGACCCAGATGCAGAACTTTACATTTATCTTTATTAAATTGCATCTTGTTCTCATTTGCCCATTTTTCCATTGTGTTCAGATCTCGTTGAACTCTGTCTCTATCTTCCGGAGTATTTGACAGTCCTCCCAATTTGGTGTCATCTGCAAACTTGATGATTGAACGGGGTGAAGGAGAGAAGGGGGGAGTCCTGAGGGGGAGGAAGAGTATCTGTGAGTGGGAGGGTGGCGAGAAAAATAAATCACTAAAAACAAGAGCGCAAGGATTGGGACTGGGAAGGAAGGAAGAAACAAGAGGGAGAAAGGGGAGGAAAGAAGAAAAAGAAAGTAAACTCTAACAATTGAAGAAATATAAGACCTACCTGAAAATAAGCCCTAGTGCATTTTTCTTACCTATAATTAATGTAAGACACTGACTTATTTTCAGGGAAACATGGTAGTCCTAAGTATACTAGTGCATGAAATCTCTGCCTACACTGAAGCAGGCAGGAGAAGGAAGGTATTATTCAGCTGTGTCCTCAGGCCCAGGAACTCCCCACTAGGGGAGCTAAATATGAGGGCAGTGGGGCTCAAGCCCCCCGGGATTTCCCAGAAGGGGCAATGCCTTCCTGAGCTGCAAGGTAGCATCATGAAGCTGCTAAGGCTTTCAGGTTCTCAAGCTCAGTCAGTAAGTCAGTCCTGCTTATCTTTGCAGCAACTTAACAAATCTCTAGGAAGATGATGCTGACAAGCCCCTATGCGCTATGTCAACAGCTACTCATATATCATCATCATCATCATCATTATTATTATCTTTTAATTTATATCCCGCCTCCTCCTGGAGGCTCGAGGCGAGTCACATAAAACCAATCCCCTAAAAACAGTAATAAGAACAATAAAACATAGTACATTAATCACAACAAGGCAAGACAAGAATAGCGGACAGGTTCATGCAAACTAACCCAATTTCCATAACCCCACTAAAAGGAAGAAAAAAAGGGGGGGGCTGATGGCACACGCAACCACCACATTTGTGAGGGGGGGCAGATTTCCTTTGATGCCCGACCTCAACCAAAAGCCTGATGGAAGAGCTCCATCTTGCAGGCCCAGCGGAACGTTGAAAGTTCCTGAAGGGCCCGCAGCTCTTCTGGGAGCTCATTCGGCAGGTCGGGGCCAGGACCAAAAAGGCCTGGCCCTTGTCGAGACCAGGCGAGCTTCTTTGGGGCTGGGAATGACCAATATACCTCTGAAAAGGAACAAGTAATAGGGCAACTCCCCAGGTAGATAATTCTCAAACTGAGACCATTTCCTAGAATAGGAATACTTTGTGGAAGGCTTCTGGGTCTATATTATAATACCCCAAACCATCCAAGCAGTGAGATGAAGATGCTCCACGTCATTGTGGGCCCCATGTCAATAGATACCTTGCACCAGGTAGCGAGATGTGATCTGCCCCTGTCCTGTGGAATAGTTCTGTATACCATATCTGCCTGGACCAGTATAGAGCTATTAGGATACAGCCTGTTCCTTCTGCTATCACTTTTTGCAGGACTTTGTTGATCATTGGGTGGGGGGAAATACATAAAACAAATATCCTACCCAGGGAATCTGAAAGGCATCATTTAACAAAGCTAAGCCACTGTCTACCAGTGAGAAAAAAACAAGGGCCTTTTTTGATTCATTGGTTGCAAGAAGGTCCACCTGAGGGCAACTCCACCATTTGAAAACTGCCTGTAGGTATTTGTCCTGCACGGACCAATCACAGTTGGACCAAAAACCCTCTCAGGTGCAAAATCATAAGACTGCCTGATATACAGATGGCCTTGAGGGATCCATGATGCTGAATTGCCACCTCCCAGACCTCTACAGCCTCTGAACACATTCTTGAGCCTGTCCCACCCCACTTGTTCAGATAGAACATTGTTGTCAGTTTGAACCAGCATTCCTAACTCCTCTGTGTGCAGCCAGCTGGGTGACCTTGGGCTAGTTACAGCTGTTCTCACAGAGCAGTGTTAGAGGGGCCTCTTGGCCCCACCTACCTCACAGGGTGTATGTTGCGGGGAGAGGAAGGTGTTAGTTAGGCACCTTGGGATTCCTTTGCGTAGTGGAAAACCAGTATTCTTCTCTTGTCGCACAAAACATTTGCAAAGAGGGTAAGAGCTTAGCACACTGCATATACTTCTTATATGTCTAACTGGATGCTTTCAGAATTATTTCAGGTGCTCATAGCTGCAGCACTCATGATCTATCACACTATTATGACTGTCCCTCCATCATGCAGGAGGAGCTTTTCAAGAGCATACAGAGAGCAGCAGGAAAGCTCCATTGCACATGTAAGTCATTGGATACCAGCTACTAGTGGCTAAAAAGTAAAAGGTGAGGAAATGTGTGGACATAATAGCTATGATACTAGAATCCCATGGGCATTTCAAACTGATACGTACAGGCAATAAAATCAACAAGATACTGGTCGATCTGAAGAGGGTCAACTGACAACAGACAACTGGCATAGAAGCCAACAGTATGTGCTCTGGAGCTTTTTGGAAGACTTATGAAGAAGCAGTGAAAACAGACAAGAAGTATTTCCCTTTTACCACCGTACTAGCTAATTCATGAATATCCAAGTTATTTGAGTTACCTTGGTATTAGCTGACTTCTGAATCTGAGCCTTTTGTCTCAGGAATGGGTAATCCATTATGAAGCTTCTGTAAATTTTTAACTGATAAAATATCTCAAGGACACTGACTTGGAAGCTGGCTGTAACATAGCTCAGATCACTTATGGACCATTTTAACCTGGTGGCCATGATGGATGTTCACAGGATCTTGAGATTCATGAAAGTCACAACTTGTGCTCTAGATCCTTGCACATCCTGACTACTGAAATCATGTAGATATCACATTAAAGTGCTTTTGGTGTCCAGCACTGATCAGTCACTAACAAAGGGTGCCTTTCCTTAGCAAGTCAAATAAATAGTTACCCACCCACTTCTTTAAAAAATAATTACAGAAAAACAGTGTAGTCAGTTATCTATTTCATCTCCAATTGCCTTTTATTGGTGCTTTCTGGGTAGGTTGGTCAAGTGAATAGTAGCAAAACAGCTTCAGGTGTTTTTAGATAACTTACCTGATCTGTAACCTTTTCATTTGGGTTTAAAGCTGTAGTATGGGAAGACAACGCTGGTGGTCTTGGTTGAAGAGCTCTGTCTGAAAATAAAGGCCATGCTTCTTTCTTGTTCCTAGTGAATTTATCTGTAGCCTTTGATACAGTGAATCCTGCCATCTTGTTGAGACATTTGTAAGCAGAAGTAGGTGTTGGGACTGGTTCACAAACCAGCCTCAAGGGGTTGCTGTTGGAGGCCAGTTTGCATCAGTGTGGGATTTGTCCTGTGGGTTTCTTCAGGGCACAGATTTATCCTATTTACTATTCAATCTCTAAGCAAAGCCCTTAGGAGAATTCATTCATAGTTTTAGAATTGGGTATCATCAGTCTGTTGCTGACACTCAGCTCCATAGCTCTCTATTCAAAGCTTCACGTGTGGTGCGGTAAAGTTATTGAGCTATTGCCTGGCTGTTTTGATTACATTAAACAAATTGAAACAGAATCATGACAACATAATGCTGGTTGGGAAGGCTGAGGTGTTAAGGGACACTGTCCTTCCCACTGTCAGCTTACTTTGTTATACAGGATGCAGAATTACTACTGGAGAAGCAAGTTAGTATAGCTGCTCAAATGGTTTGTTCTAACTTTTTTGACTTGGCTGATCTAGCTACCTGGATCCATGTCACAATAAGGTCAAGAGCAGACTACTGTAATACACTCTACATGGTTTTGCCCTTGAAGGCAACCAGGAGACTCCAGTTGGTACAAAATGCCGCAGCTTAGTATCAGGAGCTAGGTGAAACGTGCATACTACATCACTCCATTGGCTGCCTATCAGTTACTGAGTTCAGTTTAAGATACTCGTTATCACATACAAAACCCCAACATGGCCTTGGGCTTTGTATCTGCAAGGTGGCCTTCTCCTATGTTCTGCCACAAAAGGCAGAATGTTCTGCAAATCGGCAAGATTAACAATAGACCATTCTCATCTTATCCCACAAATTATATTAACAGGATTGTTCAGGAGAGCAACTGTCTAAAGGTTATAGGGCTACAGTGTCACGGAATGGTTCATAAAGCCACTTTCAAAGGAATAGGGACTGTAATTATACTATACATAGGGAGTATTATCCATTTGCTCTTTGTGTTATTCTGCTGCCGCTGAATTTTCTACTGATTCCTCCATTCAATCTGCACATCCTTAGAAGAGTTTATATTCTTAGCAATTCAGGTTATTTCCCCTTTTTCATAAATTGAAACAAAACTTGGAGCAGCAGGCATAGCAGAACTGGATCAGATGAATAAAAAGCATACTGTGGGGACACCAGGGTTTACCTTTTCATAATCATACTAGCGTGACTAGGGAATGGGATGCAATTACACAACACTTGGCTGGAGCCATTTCTTTCTTGAGCATTTCTCTTCAGAATAGTGTGCTACTTATAACCCAAAGACTAGTTTGTGATAGAGATGCTTATCTATTTTACAGGTGTCTTTAAAATTCCAGTGATGGCATAGATAATAGGAAAGAGAATTTTCCCTACTTGATAACTTTTTATTTTTAGTGCCAAGCTTGAGTGTACACTCAGTTGACTGGAACAAACCCCTAACTGGTGCCACAGGAAAGGGAAACTTTCTATATGAATAAACCACTGACTTGTCTTGAACAAAAATCTCCTTAATGGACCGTTTTAGTGACATCTCCATTCTAGACACTAGGGATGGTATGATTCCATATGCTTAACACTTACAGGTAATGTGATTATTTGCACTTATTGACCTGATGAGACCATGCTAATTTCTTCAACGGTGTGTCAGACCCAGCATCTGAAACCTGGTGCTTCAACAACCAGACATCCAGTCACTGACAGCCTGCTCCTTCCAGGCATAAACCAGAACACTACTTGCGTAAATTGGTCATATCCATTGGTGGACAGCTGAGGTAGGAGTTTGGAAAAAATGTATGATACAATATGCTGAAGACAGGCTGTAGTGTAAGTACTACTATAGTGGCAAGACTTAAGATTCTGTACATGCTCTCTGCACCAAGGAGCAGCCTCATCCTGAATACTTTGCTGCTCCATATAATCAGAGGGATATTTCAAATTCTGCACTTGCACCTGACTGTGCGAAATTAACAAAATCGCCATAACATCAGAACAATAGAAATGCTCAGAAGATTTGTAAAAGCAAGTCACCCACATGTCCAGGTCTACATTGACTTTCTGTGTCTACATACCTAAACCAGAAGATATGAAGAAAAGAGCTATGAACATTATGAAGATATGTTTCAAAGATATCAGATTAAAGGGTTAACAGGAAAACACTGAACATGAATAGTGACAAACAAGAACTTGATTACAATCCTATTTGGGAGAAACCCACTACCAAACAGAACCAAGAAGGCTTTTGGCAATAAATTCACAAATCCTGTAGGATTAACTGCTCTGAGAATACAGAGTTGGTGTTTTATCAGCTCATATGAATCCTTTCACTGAACCCAAGCCTTTAAGATTGACATTCAATGACTAAAAGTGCTAGTTCAGTATGAGCAAGGAAACATTATCTCACCAATAATGTACACATCCACGCATAAGTCTTAAAAAAAAATAATGCAGGGCAAGCTGCTTAGGTAAAACAACGTTATGTATTGTAAATAAAATACTCTTCCAAAAATTTCAGTTCCCATTCAGAGACAGATAAACAGCACATTTATTTATTTAAGTTACAATGAGCAAGGTAAGTACACCTTACAACCAGAAAAAGCAATATGGGGTGCTCAGCAATTGAAAAGCGGTAATTTTGATAACTTGTGATGCCATGTTCTGTAGCTTTCACAGTAGTAAAGTGCTAGAACAAGTATTCCTGATTTTGGGTTCACTTACACTTGTTAGTAAGACTCAATATACTTCTGGTCAACAGAATTAAAAAAAAGTTGTACACAAAAGTCTACATTTAAGTTCCCTCCAAAGATCTGAAATGTAGAATTCACAGTAGATTTTGACATTCAAATGCAGTCATGACTACCATTAAGACAGAAGAAAAAACCTGCAAATTTGTGTTCAAATTTCAAGGTAAATTTAACAGTATTAGCACACTGATTCTCAAAGCTGGATAGTTTCGACAAGATTCACTCATTTTGGTATGTTGCAGGCACTCTTTGCCTACCTATCAATGTGCTTGGTTTCTCAAAATACAGGGTCTTCCCAATTAGAGTGAGTAGCTGACAGTGAGTCACAGTGCATAAAAACTTTTAAGGATGGCTTGTTATTGCCCATTGAAGTGTGGCTCGATCACTACCATCTTAAGTAGTAGCTTTTGACTACTAACTCTTGTGTGTCTGAATCCTGTGTTGTCTCTCTGGAACTTGAGTTAAATGTTACCCTCTATGGATGCAATCTTTCCAGTGCTGCCCTTTCCCCAGCGGTTCTTTTCTTACCCCTGATAAGTTAATTCTGGAGGCCACAGAGTGCAGTAAGGAGCAGGAACAGGTTGCATTCACCACTATATTGTGTCAACAGGACAAAACAACATTCTAATAGTGCATTTCCCCTGCTCCTTTTAAATCCAGTTTCCCCAGAACTTTTCTCCTCTAATTGGGGTAAGTCAAGGCCTACACAGAGCAGCTAAATTAAACAGTGGTTGCACTTACCTGTATCTGTTGTTCATTCAGTTGTCACTGGGCAGGCACACATGGGTCCTGTGTAGGCCAACAACTGAAGTTTTTTTTAGCTAGCCTAGTAATAGAGCAGGAGGATCCTTCCCATCTGGAAACATTTCCCCATCTAATGGTCATTTACTCCCTCAATTCTCCTGAATCATTGCTATGAGCCAAGATAAAATTTGGAATTGAGGAGTGGCGCGCAGCACGGTAGGAGGAAGGGACATGTGCCTGCACAGTGACAATATAATGAACAGTTAAAGGTAAGTGCCACACTGTTTTCATCGTTGTTGTCCTGTGCAGTCCCACATAGGAAACTAATGAGTTAACTTAACAGGTGGGGTGAGTGATCCACTGGAAAATGGAATGCAAGAGTACTATCCCCACTGAAGTTTCCCTTCTTGTGTTAATGTCTACAAAGCAGTTTTTAATGACGGTGTCTGCAGAAGACCAGGTGGGCACCTTACGCATCTCAGCCAATGGAATGCATCATTGAAAAACAACAGACACTGACTGAGATCTTGTATATTTAAAGGGCACTGGATGGATACCTGCTCAAAGGCTGATAGACAAAATCAGAGTCCAGTAGCACCTTTAAGACCAACAAAGATTTATTCAGGGCATGAGCTTTCGAGCGCAAGCACTCTTCATCAGACAGATGAGAGTTCACCGAGATAGCATCTGGGCTGAAACTGCCTTTCCTTTGGAAGGTACAACAAAATAGAAAAATAATTGAGGGATCTTCCTGAATTTATTTGTTCTCTTCAAATAAAACAGTAAGGCACATTTAACATCTAATGTGTAAAGCCTCTTTCAGCTTCAGATGATGTGTGGAAAAAGGTGGGATGGGAAATATCCTAAGATTAACATGAGAAACCACCTTAAATAAAAAATGAACAGTGGGTGTCAGTATGACCCTGTGGCAGTGAAATTTTATAAATTACTGTAATTTGCCCTACTCTCCTTGCATATATAACGGCAACTAGGAAGGAGACCTTTAATGTGAGAAACTCCAAAGAGCAAGTGGCTAATGGTTTGAAGGGAAGTTGCATTAGGAATATCAAAACTGACAGTAACTACCATGGCACAATGGGTGCCCTAGATGGGTACAAATTATTGGGGTGCTTTAAGAACCATTTAGAAATTAATGAAAAAAGGAGTTTTCCTTCTGCAACAGCATGGAAAGTAGAAACTGCTGCCAAATGGACCTTAATAGATGAAACTGATAGGCCACAGTGTTTCAGTGATACAAAGTATTCTAATACTAGAGGCACTGGACAGGTAAACATCTCTATTTAAAGGTATAGGAAAACCTAGTAGAAGGTTTTTGAGAATTAAGAATATTAATTACAGAGTTAGGAAAGGATTGATCGCTGTAAGATGCAGTAAGATGCAGGTTCTTCACCCCTGAAATGGGGGTGTCCTGTACACTGAGTAGATCCACAACCTGAGGGAGATGGATAAATCTGCCCTTCAATCTGTGGAGGATCTGAAACCAAATTTGTATCAGCCAGAAAGGAGTGACCAACATGGTGTACAGGGGGGGGGGGTGGTCTGGTTCCAGATTGAAAAGCCTTCCCCAGAGAGAGTAGGTCCATATCTACTCTGGAGCAAAAAAGTGGGAGTTTTGGAACTGAGTCTTGGAGCAAAAAGGTAAATGGTAGAGAAACGCAATCTTCCAAAAATTAAGTAGATGTAATCTTTATAAATGGGTTGTCCTAATCTGCTGAGTACATCTGCAGTTGTATTATCCAAACTGGTAATATAGATTGCCTGGAGGACATGATGTTTGCAATTGCCCATTTTCAATTGCAGTGGCTTCCTGACACTGAAGGAGGGAGGCAGGATCCCCTTGTTTGTTGATATAAAACACTGCTGTGGTGTTGGACGAATTTGGATCACCTTCCTTTGCAGCAGAGTTGAAAAAGAGTGAAGGGAATAGCAAATTGCTCTCAATTGTAAAAGGCTAATATGCAAGCCTAGTTCATTTCTGGACAACAGGTCACTGACAGAGCTATATCTTCCAGTGGGCATCTCAACCTGACATGGAAGCATCAGTAGTAAATGTAATTTGAAGAGATTGGGAACCAAAGGAAACTCTAGTCAGCAGGTTAGAGTAGAAAGACTACCACAGTAATTCTTTAAGGACTCCCCTAGGAACAGCTAAGGTCTTATCTTCTGGCAAGAATGGTCTAGCCACATCAGAATTTGGTCTAGCTCAAATAAAGGACATCTGTTGGCAGGCAATTAAATTTGACTTTTCCCAATTAATCTGTAAGCCTAAGTTTTGGAAAGTTCGTAAGGTTTATGACAAAAGTGTCTGGAGTAGAGCAGAAAGGCTGGTAAAAAAGCCAATTGTCTAAGTAGAGAAAGAACACCCCTTAGATATTAACTGTACACTTGGTAAATATGCTATGAGCTACGACCAAGCCAAAAGATAGCATTTTATACTCATATAAAGGGTTCCCTGAACTAAGGACCACATGAATGTGAATTTGAAAATAAGTGTCTCAGAAATCCAAGACTGCAAATCAATCTCCTGGGCTAAGCAATTGTGAAACTGAAGAAACCATGCTAAATGTATATTGAGGAAGAAATTTAGCCCACTTAAATCCAAAAAAGGTAAAAACAGTTGTCATCTTTATTCACCAGGAGAAATATGTAGTATTAACCAAACAATGAAACTAAGTATCTTACACTCTGAACTGCATCACTGCACCTTTTGCCAGCAACATGTTTAACTCAAGTCTGGGATAACATCATCAACTGCAAGTCAGTATACTCTAAAAAGTAATCATTTTCAATAATGGACAGCATCCAAATATATTGAGCCACTGTGGTAAAAACTTAGACAAGCCATCATGGGAACAGGGGTGAGATGGATTATCACCCAGAATGAATAAAAAGGAATGCTTACAAGCCTGCACATGGTTTATTGGACCACCTTGAGCTGGACATATAGCAATTCTGTTGAGATCTTTGTTGTGGATACTGGTAACCTTGGTACCAAGGAGGGGTGATGGAAGATCTGGTAGGATGTTTGGAAACTTGGCTGATATTTTGGCCTGACGGAGGAGTCTGAGATGGAATTATTCTCAAGGAACAAGCTGTTTTTCAATTTTTCTTTATTTGTTGCAGGAAAAAAAATCAGTCTTTGACAAGAAAAGCAAAGAGCTGTTCAAAGGTAAGTCTTCCACCTTAGGGCACATTTCAGGAGGCAGAGCAGTTGACCTCTACCAACCAAAGCATGTCTTCTTAGTATTATAGCTGAGGCCACCATATCCACTCAAGCATTGGCTGCGTGCTTGCCTGCGGCTGTTGTTTGGATAATCTAAGCATTTCTGTTCGTGGCTTTAGCTAATCGTTCATAAATGATTTGGATGAAGGAATAGAGAGGGTGCTTATTACATCTGCAGATGATACTAAACTGGGAGGTAGCAAACACACCAGAAGACAGAATCAGGATACAGGAAGAACTTTAACATGCTGGAAAACTGGGCTAAAATGAATACAATGAATATTAATAGTGAAAATGTAACATTTTGCATTTAGGTAGGACAAATCAAATGCATAGGACGGGTGAGACTTGTCTTGACAGTAGTACGTGTAAAAAGGATCTGGGGGTCTTAGTAGACCATACACAGAACATTGTGACTCAATAGCTGAAAAAAGAAATGTTTTTTGGGGCTATATTAAAAGATGTATAGTGTGCAGATCATGCAAGGTGATGTTACCACTTTACTCCGCTCTGGTTAGACCTTACTTGGAGTACTGTGTTCAGTTTTGGGCTCCACAACTGAAGAGCGATGTAGAGAAACTGGAGTGTGTCTAGAGGAGGGTTACAAAGATAGTGGAGACCAAGTCATGTGAGGAAAGGTTGAGGGAGCTTGTCTTTTTAACCTGGAGAGAAGACCACTGAGAGGTGATATGATAATCATCTTCAAATACAGCTGATCCAAAAAGGGGGCTATTTTTCCACCAGAAAAGTTGGTATGCTGACATCATAGCTTGACAATTAACAATGCTGAGGTTTAATGATGATGATGCCTAAACCCTGCAACTTAAAGCATCAATTTTTCTGTTCTCCTTATCATGCAGGATGGAATGAGTACCAGTTCTTGGTTTGTCCTGCATCTCTTCTGCAATTAAAGAGGATGAAACAGGATGGATAAACAAGGACAGATCTCCTGCTGAATCCTATACATATTTTCAAGCTTCTGTGAAGTGTGGGAGATAGATGGTTTTTGAAAATGGCTTTTGCCTTTTCAAGAATTCCTTCTAGAAAAGAGAATGCCTGGAGTATCAGAATAGAACCGCCTCAGGATCTTGGTCTGAGTTTAGCATCTGTAGATGAAATCTGGATCTATAATGATTGGATGATCAGCACCATCTGTTCTGAGTACAACATAGATCTTCACTTGTTGTGATTCCCCATCAATGTCATCAGATGACCATTCGGAAGCTATCCTGGGAGCAAATCAAGGAACCATGATCTACTTTGTCCTTGAAACCTTGACAAATAGAACATGAATAAAGGGACAGTAGACAGGTGTCTGTAACCATTATATTATCTAGCTAACTGTTCCATGAATGGTTCCAACCATCCTGAATGGCATGTAGGAGGATGACAGCAAGGATATTACTGCCATAGACTTGAAGCAGATCAGTGTGAAACAGAAGACTCTGAAGGATATAGAGGCATCGATTGTCAGTAGGTCCTGTGCTGATGGAGAACTAGCTGGAGGCAGGCAAATGGGAGATGGAGTGTGCAGTGTAGGAAGTCAGCAACGTAAGGAGCCCTGTCTTTAGAATTGGTTTAACGAACCACAGGAGTCCCAAATTGGCTTACAAACAACTTTCCCTTCCTCTCCCAGTGAGGTTGGTGGGGCAGAGAGTACTGTTCTATGGAAATCGCTCTAAGAGAACAATGACTAGTTCAAGGTTACCCGGTTTGCTGCACGTCGAGGAGTGGGAAATCAAATCCAGTTCTCCAGATTAGAGTATGCCACTCTTAACCAATACCCTACACCAGTGGTCCCCAACCTTTTTATCACCAGGGATCGGTCAACGCTTAACAATTTTACTGAGGCCTAGGAGGGGGGGGGGTAGTCTTTTGCCAAGGGACATTGCCGCCACCTGAGCCCCTGCTCCATTTGCTTTCCCACAGTGCCACGCTGATGGAGAGCCCCAGCCATGGTGGCCGGTGGAGAGCACCAAAGATGAGCCAGCAGCAGAGTGGCAAGGCAGCACCTGAAGCAGCAGCTGGGGAGGAGGAGCTGTGGCCCGCTACCGAATGATCCAAAGACCGGTACTGGTCCCCAGATCAGGGGTTGGGGACCATTGCACTACACTGGCTCTCCCCAAATGAGTTGAAACCATTGATGGGGCATGAGAAGTCCAGCTGGAGAGTGGTTTCCCTCAAAGCTACCTTTAGTTGGGGAAGCATGATTAGCCCTAGCTTTGGGGGTAAGCTGCTGGCAAATTTTACACGCCAATAATTTATGGCTCTCACCCAAACACACAGAGTGTTCATGTGTTCTGGTCATTTTCACTAAACATGATTAAAAAAAAAAAAAGAACAACATTTTCCCCCTTCTTTCTGAGGAACTGAAGAGCTAGTTAGGAAGTATTTAACTCCAGCAACGGCAAAGAGAAAACCGAAGGAGGATTCAGAGTCCCGCCCTGGAACATGACAGTTAGGTGGGAAAACATCTCCAATATCTCCAGATAGGAGGAGCTCCTCCTGCTCTGTTACTAGGCTAGTTAAAACATCTTGTGGTTGGTCTGAGCAGCACCCATGTGGACTGCACAGGACAATGACGATGAACATCATAATTTCCCCTTGCAAGAAAGGCACAGCTCTTACAAAAAACTTTAAAATAAACAAAGATCATTCCCTGGGTGTCTTCAGCCATGGCTCAGTACATGAAAAAGCTACTCTTTCATTTTTCCACTTGACTGTACTTTCAAACTATATATTTCAACTAAGTTTCTTCAGCATTCTTATTTCTCGTTTGGCTTCCTTGGCAAAAGAAATGCATCTAGTAACTTTAGGAAGAGAAAAGGTTAAAAAGACAAAGGGAAAAGGAGAAATGAACTTTAAAGACAGTGGCTTTTAAGAAGTCGGTTTGCAGATCCTCATGAGAGAACATTATTAATTTTCTTGCTATTTTTGGCCCCCAGAAAGTTATTTACAAAGATCGGTATTCTTCATTTAAATACAAGTCCAATTAAAGATTTTTAAAAAGCAAGTAAAAATATCTTTATAGGACAGCAAATTTTGCTATTAAGTCCTTTAGCCTATAGTCTTCCAGCCTGACCGATTGCAAGCCTTCCATTTTATTGAGAAAATGGAAAATTGCATATTTGCTAAATGTCCACCCAAAATGAACCCACAAAAATTAAAACAATATTTGTAAGTTCTTAACATTGTAAAGGGACCAAGTCCTGCAAAAACCATTGGTGCAGATTTATTTTAATAAAAAGGGCTGATTTATTTATTTTTTTACAAATGAATTTCAAAACAAAAGAAAACATGTATACTACCTATTCATAATGTTCCAGATGCCAACAGCCTTCATGCTGTAAGGATACTAGATCAGAAAAATAAACAGCTCCACTCACAGTTCACCAAGACAGCACTAAACTACTGTGTTTAGACAAAAACCAAAAGGACTAAGGTTCTGATGTATTTTGATTTAATCCATTTTGCCTGAGATAACAAAAGTATTTCAAGCAAGTTCCATCACATTGTCCTGCATTAAACAATCCTCTACTAAATTTTGAACAGAAGTTATTTATCAAGTTTCTCAGTTTTTAAAAATTTAACAGTTGTTTCAAAACCATTAAGTAGTAAATGTTTAAGAAACTAATTAGGACAGGCCATAACTTCATTAGAACACCACTGCTCATGGTTTTTACAAAGCATTAGTGTTACCCTATTTGGCTATTAGTAGTAGCAATTTTATCTACAAAATTTAACAGGGTAAATTGCAGGCAAAAATTTAGTACAGTTTCAATAGAAACACCCCTTTCCTGAAAATACAGCAGTATTTGATGGACTAATTTTTTTTTTGTTTGCATCATTTATAAGGAAGCTTCCCATCTATGAACAGGAACAAAAAGTATCTACAAACCTTGTAAACAGATCTGTATCATTTATAAACATAAATAATCCAAATTATTAACAGCCAACAACAGAAATTAAAGTTATCAATTCAGTGATCCAGGGCTCCCTCGCCCTTCCCAGCCCTCTCTTCATAAAGGAACGAGAAACTAAAGCTCTGCTCAATGCACTCATAAGGGCCATTCTTAAGTACAGCTGATGATCCACAGGTCACTTATGCCAAGTTACTGTTTATCTGTCAGAGTTCATTATTACCCCCCTCCCCTCCCCAAAGCACCCTCAAGTCTGGCAGAAAGCTCTTTTTAAAAAAATAAATCTACATTCGTACAAGTGTGTATCTTCTTGTTGAAGTCCAAGACAAGAATACCTTCTTGCCCATCACAAAGAGTAGAAGACCCAAGTTTCAATTTGTTTCTTTACAATGCAGCTAATGTGTTAAAACATTCAGCTTACAATCAGAGTGATGTTTCCAAACTATGTAGTGGGCTCCCTGGGGAAGAAGAGGTAGCAGACTTGTTCAAGTCTGTTGTAAGATGAATTCCACTGTCAACTGCATTGTTATTTTTGTTGGGAGAGGGTGGAAGAGGAGTTGAGTTGCGTTTTGTTGGCGCATCATCTTCAGCATCAGTATCATCAATAAGAGGAATATGAGTCTCAGAATCTTCTATTCTAAACTCTGGATGCGTCATAAAGTTGTGGATTGAACTTCTTGACTCAGGTTTTTCTAAACCTTCATATAAAGAACTACGAAATGCGTTCACCACTCGGATCTGTAAATATAAAAAAACACCAAGGTTAGAATACAGCAGGCTTACAATCAGTGGAACATGGTTTTATGAGTTTGAGTCTACAAACAACTAGACATGAGTAAACTAAATTTGTATGGTAATGCAGTGGAACTTGCAATAAACTGTAAGAAAATTGAAAAGCATTTCAGTACAGCTCTATCAGACTACAGTAGGAATAAAAATTATGTGCACTGAAAAAATGGAGAGCTCTACAAAATTTAATGCTTCACTTAAATTAGCACTGATTGTTTTCTGTTTAAAAAGCCAATCTGAAAAAAACACTGCTTGATTTAATAAACTGAATATTAGTTTTGAAACATACAGGGGTGGGGTTGGGTGGGGGGTAACTTTATAAGCCTAATGCTGTGAATTAAGATGCTTCACACTATAAAATCAAAGCAAAGTATCAAAAGGTTGCATTTTTCTCCATTAGCATGTAAAAACAACTCTTAAAATATAAATATTTGAGTATATACCACACAGAAAATACTTTCATAGTAATATGAAGTTCCACAAAGGATTTGTGGCATCAAGAAGAAATACAAAATAATATTTTATCTGTAAGATACAGATGTTTGCTGTCTTCTACCTGCACATTGTGAGGTGAAACATTTCAGTCACATGCATATATACTAAAATAAAAACAAAATAGAAATATATATGAAACAGTTATGCACAGCGGATTCTCATACTGATGGTGACCTTCATAAGCACAAACAATGGTGAAATTAATTTCTGCAGAATTGAAAAAAACAACATAGCAAGTAATGAGATTCTCTATATTTGGTACACAGCAGTTGAAACGCTGCTTTTTATGGCCAAGAGAAGCTACCCAGTTTATCGAGTTGATAATCAGTATATTTTAATATGTTGAATAAAACTGCCATCAATGTTAATACAGCTTGTCTAGCCTAACCCTTCCTTTACCACAGAGGCCATATAAGACCAATTGTTCTGTGACAGAGAGGGAAAGAGGGAGGTAGAGTGATCACATAATCATACAAAGGATTGGTCCACATTGGCCCTGATCTAATTCTTCTTTCCCACTGCATGGTCAGAGGCAGTCGTCCCCAACCTTTTTATCACCGGGGATCACTCAACGCCGGGGACCACTCAACGCCTTTTACTGAGGCCCGGTGGGGGGGGGGGGTTGTTTACTCCTCTACTCTCAACCACTGCCCTAGCGCTCTCTGATCGCTATGGTAATGTTTAAACATCCCTTCAAAATAAGATACAGACATGCCATAACAATGAAGTATGTTGTAAAGGGCTGGGGGGGGGGAGAAGGCGTCCTTCAGGGCCCACCTCCAATTAGTCGAAGGACCACATGTGGTCCGCGGCCCACAGGTTAGGGATCGCTAGTCAGAGGAACAAAACACTCCGTATGTTCTGTAGTGTCAGAGTTCAGTGTTTTAGAATTCTGTTATCACCCTTCACCCAGATCTCATTTCATCAGTCCATTTATTTTATGGTTTCAATTTAAAGTATGTTTTAACATGAACTTGTTTCATTTAATGAAAATATAGAAATCAGTGGCAATTAATAATAATAATCTTGGTGCAGAGTGGTAAGGTGTCAGACATGCAGTCTGACATGAGGCTGGGAGTTCAATCCCAGCAGCCGGCTCAAGGTTGACTCAGCCTTCCATCCTTCCGAGGTCGGTAAAATGAGTACCCAGCTTGCTGGGGGGTAAACGGTAATGACTGGGGAAGGCACTGGCAAACCACCCCATATTGAGTCTGCCATGAAAAATGCTGGAGGGTGTCACCCCAAGGGTCAGACATGACCCCGTGCTTGCACAGGGGATACCTTTACCTATACATAATAATAGGTTATTTTCATCATAATTTGCTTGTGGAAATTGCATAACAGTTAGGGGTTTGTATTCGTAGAGCTTAAATGGACTCCGGAGAATGGTACAGGAAGGCCTGGAGGATCATTGTCCATGGGGTCGCGATGGGTCGGACATGACTTCGCAACTAACAACATAACAATTCAGAGAATCAACAGAGTTGGAAGGGACCTCCAGGGTCATTGAGCCCAACCCTCCACTACCTGCCCACCCACAGTGACCCCAATTCCATGCTTAGGTGATGACCCTCCCCTCCAAAAAAACAGAATCCCTGGCTAGTCTGGCCTGGAAGAAATCTGCCTCCCAACTCCAAAGTTACAATTCGGCATTTCCCTGAACATGTAAGAACGGGCTACAAGAGCCAAGTACCAGCACAATCCCTTCTGCCAACCCACTTAACCACTTCAAAGCAGTTCTCTTGCTACATCACAGCCTTTCCTTCTCCAGATGCAGTTTCATAGGATGAGATCCCACACAGAACCATTCCATTAATGTTCTACTTTACTCCTCAGAAAAGAGCCTTCCACTAGCACAAGGCTTTCTTTCCATGGAGGAAAACACGTCCACTAGTGGAAACTAATGCAGTTTTGATATCGTGCCAGTTACCAGGTAGTTCTTGGGTATACGGTGCTGGCAATCAACCCAGTTGTGTGGTAGGAAACTTGCAATGTCTTGCAGGAAGTAACATTTCCCCCTTCCCCAGGATCTCTTCTCTGAAAGCCCCCATAGCCCATCTCATTTTTCTATTTCCCCCTCTTCCTATCTACAGCCAATCTACATTTATCTGCTCCCCTCCTCCTTCAGCTTCCCCACCTTCCCTTCCCCTGGTAGGAAAACTATGACTAAGTTATGAGATGCTGGTTGCTGGATCCAGCTGTTTGGTGGGGAACCCACAAAGACTTGCAGGGGGTACTTAGCTTTCCCCCGAATCCCCCTATCCATGCTGTTTACTCTTTACCTTCTCCTGGCCACTCCCATATCCTCCCTCCTTTCACTGATTTCTTATTATTAACTAACTTACCTTCTCCCTGCCTTCTTGCAGTTATATTTATTTACTTCATTTATACTCTGTCTTTCTACACAATGGGGACTCAAAGTTGCTTAATCTTTCTCATGTTCTTCAAGTTATCCTCACAACAATGCTGTAAGGGAGGTTAAGCTGAGAATGTATCACTGGACCAAGGTCACTCAGTAATTTGCATGATGCAGTGGTGATTAGAGTCTGGGTCTTCCAGTTCCTAATCTCAGACTCTTAACAGTTATGCCACACTGGCTTTCATGGGGTATCTGCTGTTGAATAGTAGGCAACCAGCCAAACCTGATTGAGTTATGCAGGTTGCACGGTATAAATTCACCCAGAGATTGGTGCCAGGCCTTGTCCTTATGACTCCCCTCCTACAATGGGGTCTGCCGCTCCCCTCTGCCTTTTATTGGCAGATATCAAATCCTGAAAGCTGGCAGCACGGAGTGGTTTCCTAGTGACAGCCACTAAGGTCATTAATTTCTTAAGGCTACACAGACTGCAATTATTTTATGGGGGATTAAACAGATTTTTTTTGCAAACCCTGAGTGTTTTTCAGGTTTGTGAAAAGATCTCTCTTGTCTATTCATGGTTCCTATCTCCAGATTTAAGTATCCACAGATCTGGCAATGTTGAGGCTTAATTATATCGGCAGCCTGATAAATGCTAAATGCAATTTGATAGCAACATTCCTTGGAAGCACTTTGCTAAACTGACAATTCATGGTATAGAAACAGTATTAAGATTTGCACTTGCATGTCTGTCACACATAAATATTACAATAATGAAACATCCTTTAATTATTAATGCGCCATGATAACATAACACTTAAAACGCTCAAGACAAAAAGATGTGTTGTTCTGAACACTGATTCTACTGGAAACATGAAACTTGTGCTGTTTCCTAGAACTGCACATGTTAAGGCATAGGTAACCCTAGTTCAAGTGCAAGATCAGGGGAAAAAACGTGCACATTAGTCCTTGTAAGAATGACAATGCCTTCTATTTACAGAAGAGCATCTTTGAACCCAACCTGATGTATCAAAGAGGTGGAATGAACAATATTATTCCATTGAAAGCAATAAAGAAATATCTGCTCAGACCTCTCTCATTTTAAGATACTACAGCTGAAATCCTAAGAACATTTTCCTTACTCGGACTTACTAGGTCCAAATAGAATCTGCTCAGGGTTACTCCCTATATATAATGCATATGTTTTATCTGATCTGAGGAAACAAGATGAGTTTACAGATAAGGGTCTTGTCAAGTGGTACTTCTGAAGCTTAAGTATACACTTAGTAGTACACGATAGTTAGATGAGATGTAATTGCTGTTTTAGACAATCTATATCCTTTTACTATTACCCGCCTTGTGTCCTAACTTGGTCAATAGAAAGGTGGGCATATAAAAATTTCAAACAAACCAGAATTAACAGGGGTGCCCCCCCACCAATATATGGCAGACAAATATTGGCAGGGTATTTTAAAAATGAAACAAAATATTGAAATACAGTTCCATGCAATCCAGCATTGGTCCTGTAAGGGCATATAAAGAACAGTGTGAAGGGAGAAAACCTTATCAAGGTCTATTTATTAAGAACTGCCAGACTTTTATTTTCTATTGGAATAAGATTTAATCTAAAGAAAATCTATGTTTAGAAATAACGTGCCTTCTCCATTCAGGAAAAACTTGAACTTTTAGGATTTAAGGTTAATTTGAAGGATTCTACAGTAATTGTGCCATTTCTCCACAAATATCTGTAATCTTAATTTCTGTATTTTCAATTAAGCATTCTGATTCTAAACACTACAGTGGATCAACACAGAACGATCTCTCGTGGGAAAATAAGCTAGAAGACAAATATTAGTTTTGTGTCTTAGAAAGTTACCTTTCTTATCCCGCTTAGTTTTGTGTCTTAGAAAGTCCTACAATTCTGCAATAAACCTGAAACACAGGCAAGCTAAACAACTTATCTCTGCAACAAAAGATTTCAAGCCAAACTGGGCCAATTGTAATCTCCCAAGTTATATTGTATCGCTTCTTGCAAGCAGTTACAAATGAAGGCATATACTCAAATATTTATCACAGTTATTTCTAATTCCAATTGCTTTTTTTCTTTCTTTCTCAACATCCCCTCTGTGCAAGAGCAAAGGCACAATATATGCAGGCTTACAGCATTCACTGTATATCTTTGCTGAAACTGTTCCACCTGTGTTGTAGCCCTCAAAGAAAAAAAGGGGATGGGTTTGAGGACTCCCATTTTGTGAGAAAAAAAATGAGAAGCTTTAATTATGAATTTAAAGACTATAGGAGAAAATGAGAAACGTTAGGTGTGAGGATCAGGAAATGTTAAATTCATGCACTTAGGAACACACACTCACACCCCACAGTAGTAGAAGCAGTAGTAGCAGAGGAAAACACTACATGTGTAGGGGTAGAAATATTTGTTACATCATGATGCTGGCTGGCGATGGAAGGTTGCCGCCTTAGAGCCCCCTGAATGGAAGTTCCACTCTGGAAAGCATTCACTACATCCATCTGCAAGGAATCAGAGATTGTGACAGCTTGCTCAGCAAGAGAGAGAGAGAACAAGAGAAAGGACCATCCCATCTACAACACATAAAAAAGTAAAGAAAAAAGGCACTTTTATAGAGCAGATAAAGAGGCAAAAGAGGCATTCAGAGATGAAGTGAAGAAGGCGCTTGAGGCATTAGAATCATCCATTTCCCCATGTAGGGAACATTCATACAAATTAAGACTACCCTCCCACCCCACACTGGAACTGAGAGCAATGGGAAATTCATAACCCCTTCAACCCTCACCGTTTCCTACCTTTTCCAAGACCATACCTGAGTTTGTATCCTGTTTAGGCCCCTAAACCACAAGATCTGACCACGTCGGAGTTCTCTTTCAGCATGATCAATTTCCTCAACATCTTCTGCTAATTCTTCTTCTGGAATCTCCTCCTTCTGTGTTCCATGGCCAGCTTCTTTTAGAAATTTTAAATGGCTGGTTGGAATTGTAGATATCAACTATAGGCAATTTGGGGAAAAGGGTAATTTTATTAAACAGCTAAAATTAAAAAAAAAACACTTCAAAAGTCATATACAATTCCAAATAAATGACTACAGATTTATCCTCAAAACATTATAAGAAAGCTACTTAGGAAATTGTAAGGACATAGGAAGTCAGCCAATATTTCAGGAACACATGAGTGGAAGCAATAAAGGCATACTACTAGTACTTGGCGACAGGCAGCAGTAGGGAAGACTGAACCAATAAAGCAGCCTTTTCTCAAAGTTGTTTGAAAATTCAAAATGGAAGTAAAGCAGCATGGAATAAGTTGCTTACAATGGAAGAATTACAGTATACACATAGAACACTTTTATTGTGCTTTTCACTTGTTGAAAATGCAGATTGTGCACATATTTAACTGGGGGTGTCAGTAGGAGAAGGGGAGTTTGTGTGTCCTTACCTGGCCCCAAAGCAGTGTTCCCATTCCTAGAAAAATTGACCATAGCCATTGTTCTACTGTAAGTTCTGAGCAACTGAAAGGCTTTCCACCGAACTGCACTATAACTATCTGTTAAAAGAAATGAAGCAGGTTTGTTTGCTACTAAATGATACACAATTTAGGCTCTCACTTTCAGGTTAGCAAATGCAGTTGCTTACTTTTATCCAATAACTACAAATAACTACCAATGCAATTGCGCCCTAAGCTTTGTTTACCCTAGAAATACTGCCCGTGTAATGCAAGTACTTCCTAATGCAAACCTCAATTCTGTTTAACTACCAGTTAAAACTGAAAGTATCCAATACCTCTCTTCTAAAAGTTAATCAGAATAAGATCAAAAACATTTAGTCTGACAGTCAAATATAATTTCTATCTTGAATTGTGTAATGTGAAAAAAAACTAATGTACACCAATTTAGAGCCTCTTTTGGGGTAGAGTGGTAAGGCAGCAGAAATGCAGTCTGAAGCTGTCTGCCCATGAGGCTGGGAGTTCAATCCCAGCAGCCGGCTCAAGGTTGACTCAGCCTTCCATCCTTCCGAGGTCGGTAAAATGAGTACCCAGCTTGCTGGGGGGTAAACGGTAATGACTGGGGAAAGCACTGGCAAACCACCCCATATTGAGTCTGCCATGAAAATGCTAGAAGGCGCCACCCCAAGGGTCAGACATGACTCGGTGCTTGCACAGGGGATACCTTTACCTTAGACCAATTTCAGCAAGCATTGTAGTAATTACTTGGTAGTTCTGAAGCCCATTCCTGTGACTTAAAATCCACAGAGAACAAAGTGTAATTAAGAAAGCTGTTGATGCTAGGCTTGTAAATGCATTTGAGTAATGATGAGCCTGACTGGGCAGAAAGGCGGCATACAAAGTTTGCAAATCAGTAAATAAATTACTGCAGGTAACAACCTTCAATTTCAGTTAGTTGAATGATAGAGAATTATATACTGTATCATGTCTTGCCCAGTGATATCTATTCTGACATACAGAAAGCACCAATTACTAAAGTAACTGTCTACTCACCTGTACAATAAATGTGCCAAGAACTATAGTACAGAAGATAGCATTATTGAAAATTCCTTCAAATACATTTCTTTCACCATGAATTTTTCGGGCATTTATTTCATTAAAGAGCTGCATCATCACAAACGTATTAAATACTATAGTATAGTGCTCTGAAGGAGGAGCGTGCAGTGGTGCATTTCTTCCACTGTCAATGTCAAAGATTTTTTCACCTGTGAAGGAGAGAGTGATATCTTCTAAAAATCTAGGGCCAATTCCAAGGTAAAATATTCCCATGCAAATAGCACACTGGAGAGGAGACAACAGCAATTTTCAAGGGCTAGCCACAAGAGCTTATTACTAAAAAAAATACAATGAATTTTAGAATTCTTACCTGCAAACAGAAGTGTGAAAACAACCACGAGTTGGTAGAAAGCATGTCCTAGAATATTCTTCATCATTGTGCGTGAGATGAGAGGTTTATTTCTACCATATGGTTTTCGAAGCAAGAGAGACTCTGTGGGAGGTTCCGTTGCCAAAGCAAGAGAGGCCAGGGTGTCCATTATAAGGTTTACCCATAACATCTGAACAGCTTTTAAGGGAGAATCCTATAGAAAAATATGTTTCCTAATATATCACAAATATCTTGAAAGTCAACAATTTTGTACTAGAAATATTCAACTGAAATGTGGGAATGTGCCTCTTAAGAGCACCTTTGATAAAAAGCTCTAGAGATAATTCTGGATGTAACAGAATTTACAGCTGAAAATGAGCACATAGATACCTACTTGCGTAATACATGCTCCTGTGAAAGCAACAATTACAGCTACTACATTGACAGTAAGCTGGAACTGAAGGAACTTGGAAATACTGTCATATACATTTCGTCCCCACATAACTGCTTTAACAATGCTTGAGAAGTTGTCATCTGTAAGAATGATATCAGAAGCTTCTTTAGCAACATCTGTTCCAGCAATACCCTGAAAAGATGACCAAAACAACAGGCAGGACATAAGCAGTAGTAGGCATTATCACATTTCAGCCACATACCTTGGAATTTAAGCAATTACCACCAGGCGGTCTATAAAACTGTGCTGTAATACACTTTGAAGCCTGGGCAGTGCATATACTATCAAGCCAGCATCAGATTTATGCAGTTTCAAATGATAGCACCAGTCATTCCTTCAACTTAAAAGCAACTGGTTATTATCTCGGTGGTTTAAAGCAGGGGTCGTCAACCTGTGGTCCTCCAGATGTTCATGCACCACAATTCCCATGAGCCCCTGCCAACATTTGCTGGCAGGGGCTTATGGGAATTGTAGTCCATGAACATCTGGAGGACCACAGGTTGACTACCCCTGCTTTAAAGGACAGGTTGATCACAGCAATTAATTCTCTTGTATTGCTTTCATCCCAACCAACAACTTGATTTGTTGAAATGAATAGCAGCAAACATAAGAAAGTTGCATAATAAGAGTGGTGGAAACTGGGTGTTTTCTAAACATCTGCTCTGGATACATGTTGTGATAAGTTAACAGCAGTTAATTCACAATGCCACTAGATGGCACAACAGTACTTGAGTTTTTCATGTCACCAAAGCAAATCAATCTAATTTTAGCACAGAAAGGCAGTATATTTTATAAGAGTAACAGATTGCTGATAAATAGTTAATTCTGCACAGATTTAAAAGCTGCACATGTTCTAGTGTAAGGAGCAAAAATCATGTTTTATATAACATGGCTGTTAAAAAGATCTTTGCCTCCTTCAAGTTAGTGTCAACTAAGCATGGCACTCTGACTTCAAACGCTACATGAGAATAGTATGGGAAGTATCTACAGGCCCCCCAACAAGCATAACTAGATTGATTGGTTCTGCTCTCTGGAAAAAGAGAGTTTGGCATCAAAAAGAAAAAAAAACATAAAGCAAGGTTCAGTGTCATGTAAGCGTCATCCACCTGATACCAAATTCTAGAAAGATAGTCTACACTGATCTTAGTTGCGGTGTCACAATTCCATTGTGACAAGGAACAGAAAGAACAAATGAAATCCAATCTCAAAATTAGGTGCTCAGAAATAGAAGCAGTTTAGCAGGAACCACAGCAGCATCTCACAGCCCACCACACTTCTAACAGTAAATGGTAAGTTTTTGTGTGATCTTCTCTGCCACAAGAAGCAGCAACACATTTCTCAAAAGATTTACTCCAATTCCCTATTAGTCTCATCCCTTGCTTTCCCACTATACTACTTTACTAGAAGTTTCTTTATAAACTTTTATTTCATTACAAATTTATCAAAGTAAAATCTATTTCAGCATTAACATACTACTTCCACTATGTCTCAGGTTTGTACAAATTCAGAAGATGTATGTACTTAAATATGAATTTTAGATGTACGTCACTATTATTTTCCTGGAAAAGAAAATGTACTACAATTACAATTAAAGTGTTTCTATATAGTCTTGTACAAAATAGGTAACTTCCAGATTTGGGGCTGGATCCAAATTATATGTTTTACTAATGAAAGTGGAGGGGCAATTCCCACCAATTCCTCCTTTCCCACTGCAGAATGCCTGCATGCCACACAGTCCTTTACCCACCAGAGGCAGCATTTTAGTGATAATCACTGGGTTGCAGTGGAAAGGAGGAAACAGGAAAGTTCTGTTCCACTAATGGAATTTTAGTCTTGATTCGACTCACGGGCATTATTTGCCTTGTACACTTGTTTTCAGCTATGCAATCCTGGCACTATAATTGTCTGAGAACAGAGCCAAATAGAAGCCAGGAAGGCAGAGCAAGGCACATTCAGTTCTGATCTTGGCAATGCTTTTTTTATTCAGTCATCAGCATAACATAAATGCTTCCACTGCAACCAATCCTAGCAACTTGCTTAAGTTGCTGTATTTTTACTAAAAACATTGATAACAGCAGTCAAATTCCTTACCATAGCAAAGCCGACATCTGCTTTTTTCAGTGCTGGCCCATCATTGGTTCCATCACCAGTCACAGCTACAACTTGCCTCTGTTCTGAAACTGTACTGTCTATTATACCTAAAATCAAAACACCATTGGTATTAATTCAAACATGAGGTTAATAATGAATTCAGTTATGTGCTAATTTAGCATAATTGTGCTATCCATACCATATAAAAACTCCAGCTCTCTTGAACACCTATATTCCATTACTGTGAAGAACTATTATGATGATTTTTTTTGTCGATACCACTCTTTTTGTGCACTTGCAAATTAGTTTGGGTTCTTTCTTTTTTTTTTACAGCCAAGGTGAATGCAAGAATGGGTATATTTCAAAATATTTGAAAAAATTTAAAAAATTTGCTTAGACACATATACCCAACCTTTCTCCATGGTGTGTACCTAAAGCAACTTACAATGTTCTTCCTTTTATCCTCAAAACCACACAATGTGATGTGCTAGGCTTATAGTGCATGGCTCAACATAATTCAGCAACCTTCAGTGGCAGAGTGGGAATTCAATCCTGACCCTCCCAGATTCTTTTAAATTCTGACCTCTATTCTAGGACTGGCTCGTGTCATTGCAAAGATATTCACCTACCTTTTACTAAGGTGTGTTTGTCGGTAGGGGAAGACCTTGCAAGCACGCGAAGCTTTGGCCAGAGTTTGTCTATTCGCTCCTGTTCTATCTGTAAAGATAATTTAAATTAGTCTCATAACAAAGACTCCGACTGAAACTTGAATATTTATTATAGTGAGACTCACCTCTCCTTTTTCATTACGTATCCGTCTATTGAATTCTTTGCCTTCTATGCACAGGAAGTCTTCACCAGGATGCAAAATGCCACATTTTAAAGAAATAGCACGGGCAGTGTTAATATTGTCACCAGTAACCATACGTACAGTTATACCAGCACGCTGGCATTTTCTTATTGCATCTGGTACCTATATAAGAAAAAAAAAATCACAATAGGCACAAAGACACCTATTTGCTACAGTTCTCAATGATAGGGATATTGTTGTAACAGTTCACAACACTCAGCCCCCTCCCCAGCGTACATGCTGTTTTACTATGTAATTACGTACTTCTGAAACTGAGCTTCAGTTGTACTATGGGCTCTACACATTTCTAGGGGGAAGTTTGATCTTCATGTTATTATTATTTTACACACACACACACACGTATGCATGCATATTTTTGCCTTCAGAATCAAGAAATTAGCATTTTGGTGGCTTATTCTGGTTATTTTCTTAAGAGCCCATCACCACAAGGTTATTTGCCTCCCATTTGGATCAACTGTGCCACTTGACTGTTAGATTATGGTTTACAATAACTTGAATGGTCCCTTCATTAAAAGAAAGCTCTTCAAACATGGATAAGTAGGTGTTTTGTGCAGATGGTATTCAAAACATAAAAGTCCCCCAACCCACAGACCAAAGTTTACCACTTTATCCATTATTGGTGAAAACTATGCCTCAGATTAATTTAACAAGACAGTAGTATTTTTTTCTTATTTTATTAGGCTAGATGCATGTGTAAACTTTTTATGAAGGCTCCTTGCCTAGCAGGATTTGTTTTTTGAAATTCACTTATAGGATCTATATTGATTCTGTAACAATGCAAAGACAGTATATGTTTTCACCCAACCTCATAATCGTAGGCTGCTTTCCTAGAAATGACACAATTTACTCACCAAAGGGCTTGAAAGACTGAGGTCATATCAGTCAACATAAACATATAAACTGATCTTTTTAGTTAGGTTAAACCAAATCTCAGAAATTATTTCATCATAATGAGAGGTAACTAAACAGAATGTCTAGTTATTCTTTTGTTTTTTAATCTTGGTAAAAGCCCTAGAGGTGACAGTGGGGCATCTTTATAAAGAATTCCTGAAGGCACACTGTAAAGATGAGAGTTTTACTTACCTCAGGCCTCACAGGGTCTTCAATGCCTACAACAGCAATGCATGTAAGACCTGTGACAACGTCATTTTCATTGTCCCATTCTGGCTCAGGTTCCCCTGCTGGAAAGTCTCTGAATGCCAGACAAATGGTTCTCAGTCCCTCTGAGGCCATTGGCTCAATCACAGTTTTCACTATATCATCACGGTCCCTTGGCCTGAATACTTTTGGTTCACCATTTGCACTCAGTATCTTAAAGCACCTGGGGGTGGGGGCAGGGAGAAGGCAGTTAAAGAGCATCAAAATTCACAGACATTCAATGAAGGGCATAAAGGTTAAGCATCCTGCAGGATGGTATCACTTTTCCAAATATTAAAAATACTGAAAGCTTAACTGAGCATTTCACGAGAGAATAGTTCATCAAAATTTGAATAAGACGTTTCAAAGGAGGGAGAAAGGAGCCCAAACTGTATTAGGATCACAGTGCTGAAGGACAGTAGGTACACACTTGCACAACTGGTCCTTGAAGTAGCGGGGAAGAGACAGATATAATATTGGAAATAGCACAAGGGCTAATTCTCCTTCCTACTGTATTCTCCCCTTCCTAGTTGTTATGGAATCTTAAAAGAGATCCAATTATCTTGACTAACATTTATACTTGTCATTATACATCTCCTGATACATTTAACACAACTGATTTTTACACTGGATAGAGAGAGGTTTATGTCAGAATTCATCAGAAGTTCAATACGTGGAAATTGTGGCACGTAGCCTGAATGTCATCCCTGTTTTAGATGTACTTCCTGGGAATCCCACCCTTTCTTTCCATACATCTGAGTGGAAAATACTTTATATGCCAATGCATGTATAAAAACAAAGACTAGCAAAATCCATTCTGACAAGATGTGCACATTTTCAGGAGTTGTTTTATAAAACTTTAGGAATTCCGAGATCTGTCAAATCAGACTACTCAGATTTTCAAAGGCATTTTAGAATGTTGTGCTTCTAAACCAGGCTTTCTCAACCAGAGTTTCATGAAACCCTAGAGTTTCTTGACGACACTAGAAGGGTTTTATGAATGGATGAGAGTTAATTTTATATATCAGTTAAACATTTATTGGGTAATACGACCACATATGGTCATGTTAACTCACCCATCCCCGTCCCAAAACAGCCAATGAAGAGCCTGGATGGGGTGGGAAGGGGTGGGGTACCTGGTGGTCATGTACACAGCTATGCTTCTCAACCATATTCTGCATGAGCATGCCACTTCTAAGGTCTCTTGAAGCCTAAAGAATATTTTAGGGGTTTCTCAATGGTAAAAAAAGATGAGAAACATTGTTGTAAACTAATGTGAATTGCCTGTTCAAACATGATGTTTAGTTTGATTGGCATTTTAAACTGTCTTCTCTGATCCACTGACTGAATGGTAAGATTCTCTGTAAATTGTAAATTCAGACTGCTGATACAAAAAAATGCTTTCAGCTACCCCTTCACCCAGTCGCTACAGATTCAACTGTGCAGTCTACCACTTAAAACCCAAGATTAAAAGCATGATGGGACTAGAGGATATGTAGACTAATTCTATCTGCCCAACAGGAATATAATGTAGAAAGCATAAAGAAAAAGGAATTGTGATTATTTGACTACTTAATCATGGAAATAGCTAAGTTAATTGGAAGATTACCCTTTGTGTAGCTAACCTCTAACATTAACATGGCTATTGGACCATATATATGTCAGAGCCTCTACAATGTTAGGGCAAGTTTTAATGCAACCTTATATTTCATGAAGAATTACTAAGGTAGCTTGACCTAAAAGCAGTGAAGCAGCTTAAACTTAGAGAACTGATTAGGATATTTGCTATGTTATATGATACAATAATGTCAATCTTACGGGAACAATTTCTAAATTAGGGAATTCTAAAAAGAAACAAAACAAATACAACCAAATGCAATTGGAACATCAGAACACAATCCATAAATACAAGTCAACACTTAAGATGTGAGAGATCATTAATTTAAAATGGTAAATTACTTTTTAAGTACTATTTCCGAGGCACCCTTGCTGAATATTCGGAAGCTGCCATCCGCGTTCTTCAACACAGTACTCATGGATTTTCTAACAGAGTTGAAGGTATAGACTTTGTAGAGTGTCTCTTCTGGTATTTCATTTCTAATATCTTGATAGTCTCGTTTCAGATCCAGAATCAGCCCCAACAAGGCACATTCAGTTTTGTTACCAACATGGCGGGGTAAACCACCTTCTTTTTCAGGAGGCTAGAATACAGAACAAGCACTTTTGAGAAAGATCTATATTAAATAAGCTACAGTTAGAATGAAGAATTGGCAATAATTATATAGCACCTCAGAATCTGAACTGGACTCACAAGTTATCTATGGAAATTTGATGAGTAGCTTACAGTGCAACCCTATGCAATTACTCAAGACTAAATCTATTTAAAGCACTGGGTTTAGCTGCTACATAAAACCACAGTAATAATCTCCAAAGTAAAAAAAAAGTTATTCTTCAGGGAACATTGGTTTTTATGAAGTACTCTCAATATGCCATTAGTTACACTACAAGATTTTATACTGAAGCCTGTAAGATTACACATGATACCATTTCAGGAGTAGTTTATTAGCTCATTTTAAAAGCAAATTTGAGAGCCAATGCTTCTATTCCTTTCAGTGTCACATAATGCTAAATATACAGCCAATTTCAACATTTGGCAGGAGTCCAAAAAACCCCAAAAAGGTCTCCCATTAACTAAAACCATACAAATTTTGTCATTAGTATTCAGAATCTGAAAAAAACTCTAAACAAATTCTACTTTTAATTACAAGGGCAATAATTATATTATTATACTCTAATATACTATATTCATATATAGTTTATAATTACAAAGGCAATGGACTATATTATGCTATATTTGCTCGGCGGGGACTAATAAAGTGGTGATCCCCAGCCTGTGGGATGTGCGCCTGGCCTTGATCAGGGCCAGGGCCTTTTAGGTCCTGATCCCTATCTGGTGGAATGAGCTCTCAGACAAGCTGAGGGCCCTGTTGGAGCTGTCACACTTCAGCAGGGCCTGCAAGACAGAGCTCTTCCACCAGGCATTTGGTTGCAGCTAGGGCAGGAAGATCTTGGGTCCCCCCCTTTTGTACATCATCCATCCCATCACATTCCAACACAGGGTCAGATATTAAGAAGGTGGCTGAGCCACAGTTAGTAGTAGGATTATTACACTGTTTTCTTTGCTATTTTGTAAAACAAGGTTTTATTAGGTACTGTTTTATATGATCATACTGTAATTTATTGGTTTTATGCTATGAGTTGCCACGAGCTGGCCTTGGCCAAGAGTGGTGACTAATAAATTGAAATATTATTATTATTATTATTATTATTATTATTATTATTATTGCCCTTGGGCCTGAATCAGTACCAAGGTGCAGGTTTATTTAATGTGTGACCCAGTCAAAGTCGGGTCTTCCAGTGGCTCATAATTTTTGCTTCCTGCCCAGGACTGCAAACACAGAAGATGTTGAGCAACTGGCAAACTACAGAGCATTCTACTGTCCTATTTAGTGAATTACAAGCTAAGCAGGTCTTTATTGCTCCAGCCAAACTGACAGATTTTTTTGTAATTTTGGGCACCCTATTTGAAATGCTGTGGCCCTTGGAAAAGACAGTAAGAGATGTCTTATGAAGCCATATCCTACACCATGAAGACACAAAGTCATCTGCTTGAGTTTCCATTTCATCCATGATCCATGAGTTCCAGAGAAATCACACTGCTAATGCAACATGTATGGCACCAAAAGGTAATTAAAGAGGCAAGCATGGAACTAACAGTTTTACCTGTTAAAAGCCAATTTTCACTTATCCATGCA
The DNA here is from genome assembly GCF_049243985.1 of Paroedura picta. Taxonomy (NCBI): domain Eukaryota; kingdom Metazoa; phylum Chordata; class Lepidosauria; order Squamata; family Gekkonidae; genus Paroedura; species Paroedura picta. The sequence continues at coordinate 91,406,572 of NC_135373.1, forward strand.
AAAATGCAACTGTTGAATCTGTTAGAATTAGTTTCCATTATATTCCTAATTAGCAAATTTAGAAGAAACACGGTTGCTGAAAAGTTTGTCATTTGCTTAGTAACATTTCAGTAACACATGCATTATACGTCAGTAGAATACGTACACTTGAAAACAACTGCCCCCTTATTCTCCCTCCTCCCCGCTCCCCGCCCCCAGATTCTATAAGCTCTCAAGAGCTTGAGCCAGTTAGCTTCCTCCCCTGGCCCTTCATCCTTTGGCATTCCATCTTTTTTTCCAGTATTTCAAGTCCTTACTGGCCAGTTTCTTTTGGTTAATTTATAAAGACATCTGATGGCTTACTTGGGATGTCACTTTCAGTAGAGGCTCCCTGGCCCATGGATGTGTAGCTTGTATCACTTACACCCAGTTACTACCACTCAGAAGAGCATTTTACTCCCATTGCTGACATGAGGCCAGCACCTTAGAGAGATCTGCAGCTTACTCATTACCATTTCAAGGTGGCAACCATATGCCAAACACAAGCCCCAATGAGCAATGGCCTTGCTCACTTTTCAGAAAGATGGGGCAAGAGCCACAATGGGCAACAGTGCTCAAAAGAGCAGGAAGTGGTATGTCAGTGATCAAAGGCAGAGGTCTCCAAGGTCATGGTGCCCACCATCATCTTTCCTGTCTCAATTTTCTTAGAAAGTGGGTGGGACCACGAAGGGCTTTTGCCCAGCAGGGTGTCTAAATGTCTGTGCAGATTTTTTAAAATGTTATTTTGGCAGCAGCTACCACCACAGCATAAGGATCTTTACTGTGTGACTGAAGGTAAGGCGTTAGAGCCATTTTGTGACTGGCTATGACATGTACAGCAGCCATTTTGTGGGAGCCATTTGTTAAATGTGTCCACCACTGTGCCAGAATTATAAAGGCACTCCACTGATTCAAAAAGCTTGGGGAACTTGATCTAAGATCATGAGCACAATTCACCCTGAACTGAAACCACCCTGAAGGCCTGCAGATTTCAACTAAGCTTTGAAAACAAGTGAGACAGAAGTGCTTAAATTTGGCTGGATAAACATGCAAGGGTAAGGCAGGCATAGGGTGGCACTACTGGGCCTTAGAAGGAGGAGGAGGAGGAGGAGGAGGAGAAGGAAGAGAAGAAGGAGAAGAAGAAGAAGGAGGAGGAGGAGGAGGAGGAGGAGGAGGAGGAGGAGGAGGAGGAGGAGAAGGAGAAGAAGGAGAGTTGCCGCTTTTCTCTAACTGAAGGAGGCTCAAAGCAGCTTACATTAGCCTTCCCATTCCTCTCCCCACAACAGGCACCCTGTGAGGTGGGTGAGGCTGAGAGAGCCCTGATATCACTGCTCGGTCAGAACAGCTTTATCAGTGCCGTGGCAAGCCCAAGGTCACCCAGCTGGCTGCATGTGGGGGAGTGCAGAATTGAACCCAGCATACCAGATTAGAAGTCCGCACTCCTAACCACTACACCAAACTGGCTCTCTACACTACACTAAACATGCCCAAGTTGCCTGGAATGGCTCTGTTTACCTAGCCTTGTGAGGGTGCCAGTGCTGCAGTGCCTGCCTGTGCACCAGTTTCCCCTATGCCCTTTGCACCAGCCATGCCTTTCCCACCTGCCTTCTTTTGTTGCAGCTATCTGAGTGCCGTGCCCACAGTAGCCAATGCTGCCTGGTGGTAGCCAGTTGGGCACTATCCAATGTTGCCCTGGAGGTACAGGTGGACACGCAAGCACCAGCACTCACTTGCTCCCTCTCCACCTCTCTGGACACCCAACTTGGCCCACCCTCACTTTACCGCTGCCTTGTAGCGGTGTATGCTGGACTGTGGTGAGGCTGGCGCGAAACGTGGCAAGTGCCCTGAAGCAGGCAGGTCATTGCTGACACTGGAGAGAGACACCGGTAAGCCAAGTACACAATTAAAGGGGTATGGCCAGAGGAGCCTTGCCCTGCCCTCAGCTCAGCACACACCCACAGGTTAGCTAGGGATCCCAAGGTAACATTGCACAGGCCACGGCTTAATAAGCACTGTGCAGCATCTGGCGCAGGCTCTGGGAATGGCCACTCATGCAGCAACTCACTTAGTAGGAAGTGAGCCATCACCTGATACACAGGCAGCAGTCCCGTTTTCACAAAACACTGTGCCAACACAAAGGCCTGAATGGAGAGGCTTGCTTCTGCCTTGCTGCTATCACCCTGAGCCCTGGATATGAAAGAGTCAACCACCCACCCCAGTCCCCAAGCCCCCATCCACCCACCTACTTCGAGTGCCAAAGTAGTTAGGTATGTCACGGCCTATATGGCTGGTTTTAAAGAAAGCAAGAAAAAACATACTCACCAGAATTTTAGTAGTATAAGCAGAATTAACTGAAATTCCTGTTACAAGGTATGACATAGTTCTCTCCGGAATAGCTTCCGGGTCTGGAATTTTTTTATAATGTTTTTCATTGATGTAAGCCTGGACCACTGTCATTCTGTTCATTGTCAGCGTTCCCGTTTTATCTGAACAGATTGCTGTTGCATTGCCCATTGTTTCACAAGCATCCAGATGTCTGACCAAATTATTGTCTTTCATCATTTTCTATAAAAAACAAAATCAAGTCAATCTGATCAGTTTTTAAAACTCGTTTGTGGTATGTACCTGCTATTGTGCTTCCTCAAGTTGACATTCCTCACTAAACTACACACTAGAAGTCTTACAGCTAAGCTGCCTAAGTGGATCCCTCAGAAGAAGAAGAAGAAGAGTTGGTTCTTATATGCTGCTTTTCCCTACCTGAAGGAGGCTCAAAGCGGCATACAGTCGCCTTCCCATTCCTCTCTGCACAACAGACACCCTGTGTGGTGGGTGAGGCTGAGAGAGCCCTGATATCAGTGCTCGGTCAGAACAGTTTTATCAGTGCCGTGGTGAGCCCAAGGTCACCCAGCTGGTTGCATGTGGGGGAGCGAAGAATTGAACCTGGCATGCCAGATTAGAAGTCCGCATTCCTAACCACTACACCAAACTGGCTCACCAAGTCTAAGGATCAAGCAGCACAATACATCCCTTGTAAGCATTATGCAGTGTAACTGATCCAAGAAGGAACTGTCTTATGCTTGCTTACTAAATATTTTCAAGCACACTATTTCATCTTAACGATCTGACCGCTTCACTCCCATATTACAGTACTACAGCAACCTGATGTCCCTCGGCTAATGTTTGGGGGGGGGGGTTAGTTAGTGCTCGCCTGTTGCCTAACGTTGATAACGTTGATAGTGTGGATTGGTTTTAAAGGTTCTAACTATGGGTTTTATTGCAATTTTTATCTTGTAAACTGCCATGAGCCTAAGGGAATGACAGCAGTATAAAAGTTTAATAAATAAATAAATAAACAAACAAATAAATATTTTTGAATGTACATTATGCCAGCTATGCAGATCAGGTATTTACCTCTTCAGATATTTAACTGAACTGTATATTCTGTTAAGTAAACACTTCCATGGCTTATGACATATAAAACATTAATGTGCAGACCTATTTGTTTTCAGACCTACCTTTACAGAGTAAGCCAGAGAAATAGTAACTGCGAGTGGAAGACCCTCTGGAACTGCCACAACCAGGACAGTAACACCAATGATGAAGAACTTCACAAAATACTGAATGTATATTGGACTACATTCAGCAAGCCAGGGTCGTTTCTGAACCCAGAAGGTATCAATTACAAAATATAATACAAGAATGATGACTGTAACTGCGGACATCAGCAACCCTTTTGATAAGAAAGAAAAAAGTTGATTTCTGTATTATACACCTACATATTACAACATTATTTCTAGTTTAATTACAAATCTATGATTGATTTGGCTAGCTTGTGTTTTACCTAGCTTTCAAATATACTAAGGTGAAAAACAGAACTGCTATGAACACAACAGTGGAAAGCACTGCAGAATTTCTATGACATTCTAGGAGATGTACAGCATTCAATTGAAGAACTGTTAGGATTAAGAACTCATAGAAGAAATCTGGCAGAACAGTCACAGGATTTCCAACTGTATTTTGTATACATGAATATATATTAATACTTAAAGCAGATTTTGGGGAAAAATATAGAGCAGCTGCTGGAAGGATGGGTAAGTTGAAGCAGAACTGTCAGGAAAAAATTGTTTCAAGCAAAATAGCTGTACCTGCTTTGCCAATCTGAACTGCTAGTTTTGTTAGTTTTCCTTGAAGGACTGATTTCTCTTTCTTGGGCATATGGTTTCTTTTCTTCTCATCACCATCACCACCATCTTCACTCTTCAAAGGCTGCATTTCCATGGCTGCACCATCCTGAGCTTTTGCTAAATTAGGCAGAAGTATATATGAGACTCATTCTACAAGAATAAACCAGTACTCAGTCTGAGAAAACAAAATTCTTATTCTTGATACCCAAATCAAATTAAGATTGGCCATAGCTCCAAAAACTGAACTGAACATCTCACATCGAGTAAAAACAGCTTGGATATCTAGTGAATAACCCAACCAAAATGTGTGGATCTCTGCATGACAGTCATTGTGATCTAGCTCGTAAATGACATAGAGTAACTCCACATTTATTCAGGTATAAAACTCCTATCATGATAAACATGGGATCACTACCCAGGTATACCTATGTTCTAAAGACAATGTGCATTCTGTCACTCAGTTACAAAGGATAATGTACTTCCGCATTCTATTATAGCTACACCTTTGTAATATGTGGGAATAATCTGAGCTACTGCAGAACATTTTAAGACACAGTTAAGAAATTAGGAATCCAGTGAAGGACCAAATGCTACTTTCACTCAGAGTCTGGAATCTGGCAGACAAAATGCTTAACTGGAAGGGCTCTGTCTGCATTTTGTGGAGTGAGGGTAGAATTTGATCTCTGATGCAGTGGATATACAGTTGGGACAAAAAGAAAAGAAGAACATTTGATCCTGTTGTTCATGTCGAATCCCTTAGCCATGGTTAGACATATGCCTACACTAGCTCTAAGCACTGACAATCAGCATTGCTGAAATTTAATAGTAGCAACTGAACATAACGTTGGCTTAAATCTCATCTTTTAAAATGAGACTGGTTAAAAATTATACTTTGAATTTGAAATTATGTTTTATCCATGTTTTGAAATGTTCAAAGTAAGTGTAATAGAGATAATATTCTTATATTACCTTTGTTACGATTTTCAATAGCGCCATCTTGTTTTTTACCTGCAATACACATACAAAAACACCAGTTATAACTTTAAGAAAATCTTGAGTTTTTTATCTTTTGTTTTCACTAATTACTAAACTGTTATATTTGGTAGAGACTAAAAGGCACTGTTAGACTATTCATGACACACTGATGACCCGTTTATTAAATTCTGCTTGGAAGCAGCTAGACCAAGCTGGCTTATGGCAGTTAATCACCCAGTTCTGAAAACTAGACCAGAAGCTCAAAAAATAACCAAAGGCACCTAAGTAACAATAAATTAGATCAAAGATATGGTGTACTTTAGAAACATTTTAAATTGCAATGAAATGTAACATCAGTACATAGTCCAAATTAGTTCATTCCTTCCCTCCCTAAAAGTCCTTGGTTATATTCACATTTAAAAATATCGACTGGGCTTTGGCTAATAATAACAGGTACAACAGAAAAACGAGTCTCTATACCTTTCTTTATCTAATGAATGATGGTGAATCTAATTTAGAATTCAAGTAGCCAACAAAAATAGCTAACATCTCACATCAGACTGTGCAACATGGAAAATTATGTACTGTTTTTAAAATATTCTACTCCTCTACAGATTACCACTGCGTTATCCATACAAATGGTAGGTGGAAAGGAAGAAAGGAAAGGGCTTTTAAATGCAAGTAATTACTTACTCTGCGCCAGTAAAAGCAACAGGGACTACATGCAATATTGGTTCTTCCTTTAACTGATGGTTAACAACTTATTCTTCCTCACAGTATCAGAGCCAAGACAGAGACCAATATAAATTATCTGATATCTCACCTTTCTTATAACACTTAAAGGAGAGCAGCCTGCCAACAGGTAAATAAAATCGATGTTTGGCTGTTGTCTATATTTCCACAGGGGATTTGGTGGACAGACCCAATTTCATATCAGTTGCAATGTTACTAGTGGGTGGCAGAACACGGGGTCATTATGCACAGCAGGAAACATTGCAAAAAGTATTGAAAGAAAGTGGGTTTTTTATTATACATGTGACACAGCTTTTGTCATGGAAAACCCACTGTTGTATTTTTGATTACGCGTTGTCCTTCACACTCATAGCGGTGACCGCATCTTTTCAGCGCAGCATTTGAAGCTAGCTTTACTATGACTTTTTCTTTTACAACGGTGCTGAAAGACACCTGTTTTCGCATGCATAAATTTATTGTGATTTTGGTCTCCTCCCCTGTGGCACCACACACCAATGGGAGAACAGACAGCTGCTAGCCCCTTGTCCACCAATGGCAGCTTGAGGCACCCCTTGTTTGGTGCACCCACCTCTGCTATGACATTACACCAGCAGAAATACATTTATTCATTCCCTTTGAGGCATTTCAATTCCCCTCAGATAATCAGTGAAGAAGAGTTGGTTCTTATATACCACTTTTCTCCACCTGAAGGAGTCTCAAGCGACTTGCAATTGCCTTCCTTTTCCTCTCCATACAACAGACATCCTGTGAGATAGGTGAGGCTGAGAGAACCCTAACATTACTGCTCAGTCAGAGCAGATTTATAAGTGTTGTGGTGAGCCCAAGGTCACCCAGTTGGCTGCATGTGGGGAAGCAGGAAATCAAACCCAGCCCGCTCCTAACCACTACACCAAGCTAGCTCACCAAAGTTCTCTGGATACTAGCAACTTTCCATGAAAGAGATTTCTGCTTGCATTTGACAGCCATGAATCACCTCTACCCCCAGCACCCGTGGGCTAGCAGGCTGGCAATCGCAGCTACCACGTGTGCAATGTGGTGGGCGTGCTTGGTGGGCCCCAGGGAAGGGAACGCTCTCCCCCTCCCCCCCAGCTGGAGCCTCTTCCCCACGGGCCCCGCTCCCTCCCCCCTGCAGCTGGAAGGCTTCCCTGCGGCCAGGAAGCACACCTGGTACCTCTGTGAGGTGCTAGGCTTGCTTTCCGGCTGCAGAGAAGCGCTCCCTCCCCCCCTGCCACCCCCCTGTAAGGCTGTGGAGCGGTGGAGAGTCATAGACAGGCATGTCTGTGAGGAGAGGGGTGAGGGAGGGCGGGAGCTGTAGGGGCAGGGCCAATCAGGGTGCAGCTGGTTGCACCGTGATTGGCCCTATTCCAACTCGGACAGCCAGACCATTCGTCCCCCGAGGCTGTTTCACAAATATATATAGGAAGCAATGGAGAAGGATTGTTGCCTATTTATCCAATTTTAATACCCTTTCCTTGAACTCACAGTCTATATTGGTTTTCATCCTCTTCAATATTTGGTGTTCAAAACCTGAATTCTACATAATCCATTTAAAATAGTTTATGAACTAATTCAATAAGCACTGCATCCTACTTTTAGCCTTGTTGGGACTCTGGCGCTTTCTCCCCTTCCCTGTAAGAGCTGTCTGCTTCTTTATTGCTACTCTGCTTCCTGTTGTCTAACCAATTTTTAACCCCAAACAACCCATGTCATAAGCCATTACTGTTAAAATTTATTCTGGCATTTTAGTGAGGTATTTTGTAAAAACAACAACAACAACAAAAACCTTATGTATGCCCAAGTATTTATCCACATTTGTTAATTTCTCAAGGAACTCCAAAAGGTTGATAAGAAAAAACTTCCTCTTGTAGAAGCTGTGCTAATTTTCCTTTAGCAAGTTCTGTTCTGCACACTTAATAATGTTATCTTTAATAATTTCTACTAATTAACCCTGAACAGATGTTAGGCCAACTGAATTCTAATTTCTGAGAATCCTTATTTAAAACAAACAGAACAAAACAAGTGCTACTTTCTATTCCTCCAGTACAGAGGGAAATTTCACTGACAAGTCTGAAATATTTGGTTTATGACATCTCAGCCCAGAGACTTACTAATTCTTTATTTGCCCAATCGTCCTAGAAATTTCTTCAGACTCACTTCCCAAAACAACTACTGTATACATCCCCTACATTTTGCAAAGTGATAGCAGACAGCATTCATTCATTTTGTCTGTCATCTCCTCACTTTTCTTCAGCCCTTTACCATTCAAAAACTGATATGTCTTCTTGGTTAATGTTCTGTCATTAAATATTTGTGGAAAAATATTAGTATTTTAAAGATACTTTTATGTTAAAATATTTTTCCCAAAGCATCAACCAATCTGTGTTCCAGCACCAACATTACTGAAACAGATTACTGCTAATAAACTGAGTTTTAGCCATAAAATAATTTTACTTGAAGTACTGGAGAACATAATACAAGCTTGATGATACTTGCTAATCTGTTACAAAAGTGTATCCCTGTCAAGTTCTAATGAAATGAACAAATAAACAAAAACCAAGGTGGTGGGAATTCCATTGAGGGTGTGTGTGTTACATCATGAACAAGGGAACTGCCTAAAGAATAAACAAAGAATAGTATGGTTTTATCTCAAGGCAGTTATTGGAAGGATCAATTTGTCTTCTTATTGAATATAAAACATACTAGTCAGGATCTGTCATTTACCGCACACTGTCCGATGCAGTGTTCTTCACAGCACATCAATCACTTAATGGCAGGATTTATTAAGAGTTCTTGACTGAAAAATGATTATATCAAAAGGGGATAGAAAACTGCTAGCTCCACTGGTCCAGAGAATTCAGAGGAACAGATTTAATTTTTAATCTCATCTTACACTGAAGAAATGGCATGAATTTCATATCTAGCTAAGAAAGCTGCCTAAACATGTCTTTTACATTAATGATTAACACATGGTATTAAATGATTATCTTGTTTCACTATGACTATATAAAAACAATTCAAGAGTTTTCAGGAGTTTAAAACTAGACTTACTTTTCTTTTCCTTTTTTTCTTTTTCTTTCTTTTCTTCCTCATCATCACCTCCAGCACCAAGCAAGGTGAAGATAATTCCAGTTTGTGAGTTTACACCCACAGCAGTAACCACCATTCTTCCAGAACCTTCCATTACGTGAGTACCTGAAATGTAATTTTTCTTTGTGAATTGTTGTTCTAAACAAGCTTAACATGAACTCACTGTACATCACACTGTAAGCTGTGATTAAAAGTGGCATAAAATGGCATTATCAGCAGAAGTTAGAGAACATACAAGGATTTTAGAACATCGAATTTGCTCTGCCACTAAAGGAATAGTAGCTACTTGAAAATCCTGCACTTTCCAACTTTCAGTTCCTAATCATCTATCATTTAGATGATGTGCAGTGTCTCTTTCTGGCATGTATTAGCAAATGCCTAGTAGTTAAATTTTTTTTATCTTGCTCTGCTTCACTATCTCAGAGCAGAATAGAAGATAACACATATGAAAATAATAGCCTTGTGAACAAAAAACCAAACTATAAAAAGAGGCAAACAGTGCATCTAAAAACCAGTATGGAAGCAGAAGGAAATAAGACACACACACAGCTTCTACTTACTTCTCTGTACCCTCTACCCAAGCATGTTATTCTAAGCTCACCTCTAGAATCCAAGTATAGCTGAAAGTCACAATGGTGACAGGCTGTGGAGAGCAAAGGTGCAAGAGTTTTCAACCTGATAATGCCCTACATAGCAACTCTAATTGACAGAGGTTTCCTGTGAGAGGAAGCCTAAAATGTACATCAGTTGGGGGGAGGGAGGGAAAAGTGGGTTCTGCACTCATCAGCATGCCCAGTCTTTTCCTCAAATCAGGCCCCCTGCTATCCCACTCCATTTTATGTAACTGCTGCTGTGACTCCCAAGATGGAAGCTTGGACATCTATGACAGTTTTATGGCAAAAGGCAATATGAACCTGCTAACCTGAATATTCCTAGTGGATACAAAAACTGGGTATCCTAATATACAAAAACTAAAAGATGTTTCTCAAGTATGGCCTAACAGTACCCATCTAGAAGTTGCATAGGAAGAAGGAGTATGATGTTCAATAAACTATTCCCTCAAGCTATTTGTAGGGGTTCCCCATTTCAGCAGGAGGGCAGTCGTAGGGAAGTCCCACAGTAGCTTAAATGGGATCTAACTCAATCTCAGAACAAGTTGCAGGTACACAGAGCTAAGTTACAAGACTTATATAAATCAAATGAATAAAAAATAAAATAAATACATATATGATAGCCTGGCAAAAGACAGAACAGTCAGTTGATTCGGGTTTTAAAATGAAGGCACCAAGATATTTTCCATAGCTGTGGCAGGCCATCTATTACATAGGCAACCAAAGAAAGTAGAAGACCTATCAGTGCTATCATACAGTGCATGAAATTTAACCCTCAAGGACAGGCTTCTTGCTTTGATTCAATATAAGACTATGCTAGATATCCTATAGTTTGGCATTGTGTGAAACTCAGCTTCCAGTCATCCCATTTCCACCACAGGAACAGTCTGTGATGCTAGTAGTAGCCTTGCACTTTACACTGTATACTTGGTATACTTTCTAATTTATATATCAAACAAGACATCTTTGGATAGTGTTCAATGAATTACATATTGACATGATGATAAACATGCTAGGCCTAACTATCTCTCAGCAACTTTGGTAACAAGAGACTGACAGCAGTTACAAGATTTGACAGGTACTTGGGAATTCTTAGTGTTTTCAGCTTTCATGTGTTTCTGGTACAGAGTTCCTAGTAGAATCATCTCAGAACAGGTGGTTAATTCGAGTGTCTTTCTGCAATCTGCCAATTTATTAACCTTTCAATTTTAGTACTTGATAAGTTTTGAAAGTTATACCTGTCGACCTAGTCCAAGACTAGCCACTGGAAACAATACAAAGCTTAATGAGAAAACAAACTGAGTGACATGCTGTTCAGTCAAGTCAAAGCTGTCATTAATGAATCATAGAACCATAGAATCATAGAATTGGAAGGGGCCATACAGGCCATCTAATCCAAACCCCTGCTCAATGCAGGATCAGCCCTAAGCATCCTAAAGCATCCAAGAAAAATGTGTATCCAACCTTTGCTTGAAGACTACCAGTGAGGGGGAGTTCACCACCTCCTTAGGCAGCCTATTCCACTGCTGAACTATTCTGACTGTGAAATTTTTTTTCCTGATATCTAGCCTATATCGTTGTACTTGAAGTTTAAACCCATTACTGCGTGTCCTCTCCTCTGCAGCCAACAGAAACAGCATCCTGCCTTCCTCCAAGTGACAACCTTTCAAATAAAGAGGGCTATCATGTCCCCTATCAACCTCCTTTTCTCCAGGCTGAACATTCCCAAGTCCCTCAACCTATCTTCATAGGGCTTGGTCCCTTGGCCCCAGATCATCTTCGTCGCTCTCCTTTGTACCCTTTCAATTTTATCTACGTCCTTCTTGAAGTGAGGCCTCCAGAACTGCACACAGTACTCCAGGTGTGGTCTGACCAGTACCGTATACAATGGGACTATGACATCTTGTGATTTTGATGTGATGCCCCTGTTGATACAGCCCAAAATGGCATTTGCCTTTTTAACCGCTGCATCACACTGCCTGCTCATGTTTAGTTTACAATCCAGAAGTACCCCAAGGTCTCGTTCACACACAGTGTTACCTAGAAGTGTATCCCCCATCCAGTAGGCATGCTTTTCATTTTTCTGACCCAGATGCAGAACTTTACACTTATCTTTATTAAATTGCATCTTGTTCTCATTTGCCCATTTTTCCATTGTGTTCAGATCTCGTTGAACTCTGTCTCTATCTTCTGGAGTATTTGCCAGTCCTCCCAAATTTGGTGTCATCTGCAAACTTGATGAGTAGTCCCTCCACACCCTCATCTAGATCATTAATAAATATGTCAAAAAGTACCAGAGCCCTGAGCCCTGAGGTACCCCGCTACTCACCTCTCTCCAGTCTGATGAAACACCATTGACAACAACTATTTGAGTGCGGATCTCTAACCAATTCCCTATCTACTTAGCTATCAGAAAATCCAGATTGCAGTCCTTCAACTTATCCATCAGAACATCATGGGGAACCTTGTCAAAAGCTTTACTAAAATCCAAGTAAACGACATCAACCGAATTTCCATGATCCAGCAAACCTGTTACTTGGTCAAAAAAGGAAACCAGATTGGTCTGACAGGACCTGTTGGAGACAAATCCATGCTGACTTCCTTGGATCACCAAACTGTCCTCCAGATGTTTGCAGATCGCTCCCTTTAATATCTGTTCCATTATCTTCCCCACAACACAGGTCAGACTCACTGGTCTGTAGTTTCCCGGGTCATCCTTCCTCCCTTTTTTGAAGATCGGAATAACATTTGCTCTCTTCCAGTCCTCCGGGACATCTCCAGTCCTTAAAGAGGTCCCGAAGATTATGGAAAAGGGCTGTGCAAGTTCTCTGGAAAGTTCTTTGAGCACTCTCGGGTGCATTTCATCCGGCCCAGGGAATATGAACTCATCCAGTGCAGCTAAATACCTCTCGACAACCTCTCTGTCCATGTTAACCTGCCACCCAGACACTATCTTTTGGCTACTGCCATCTCTAGATGTGCCTAAACCCTTTGACCTGTGGGAAAAAACAGATGTAAAATAGGCACTAAGCCTTTCTGCTTTCTCTGCATCTTCCGTTAGAGTTTGTCCACCCGCACCCAACAGTGGGCCTATTGCCTCCTTTACTTTAGGTTTGCTCCTCACATAACTGAAAAATCTTTTCTTGTTACAATGGGCTTCCCTGGCCAATCTTAGCTCACTCTCAGCTTTGGCCTTTCTGATGATTGATCTACAGTGCCTAGTAACCTGTAGGTACTCTTCTTTAGAGCTCTGTCCTTCCCTCCATTTCCTGAACATTTCCCTTTTCTTTCTTAGTTCCTCTTGAAGTTCTCTGTTCATCCAAATAGGCTTCTTAGAGTTCCTGCAGTGTTTTCGTCTTTCTGGGATAGTCATTGATTGAGCATGCAATAGCTCTTATTTGAGTAGCGCCCACCCTTCACATGCTCCCTTCCCTTCCAGCATTCTCATCCATGGTATGACACTCATCATGTCTCTGAGTTTATTAAAGTTTGCCCTACTAAAATCCAACATCCCTGTCTGGCTACAAGCTTCCTTGGCTCCCCATCTCAAAAGGAATTCTATGAGGACATGGTCACTTCCCCCTAGGGTCCCCACCTCCTTCACCTCATTCACCAACTCTTGCCTGTTGGTCAGCATTAAGTCAAGTACGGCTGAACCTCTTGTGGGTTCATCTACCATTTGATAAATGAAATTGTCAGCCAGGCAGGTCAGAAAGTTGCATGACTGAGGACACTTCGCAGAGTTTGTTTCCCAGCACACATCTGGGAAATTGAAGTCACCCATGATGACAAGGTCCTGCCACTTGGATATTTTCTCAAGCTGCTCACAAAGTGCAGCATCCACATCCTCTCGTTGAATTATGAATAATTAATTCAGAGTCAATCACTGCATAAATAAGTTATGCCTGAATTCAGATTTTACAGGTAGTTTCAAAAGCTTGTCTAGTGCTGAGTCCAATTGAAGGTGTGCCCAATGTGGTCAGTGAGACTTGGGTGCATACATCTGTATGTACAATCCCTCCAATGCATAAGATCTATATATTTCTGAACTGGATGATTACATGAACAGGTCCCAGGTGAATAATAAAATCAGAGTCCAGTGGTACCTTTAAGACCAACAAAGACTCAAAAGACCCATCGCGACCCCATGGACAATGATTCTCCAGGCCTTCCTGTCCTCTACCATTCCCCAGAGTCCATTTAAGTTTGCACCGACTGCTTCAGTGACTCCATCCAGCCCCTCATTCTCTGTCGTCCCCTTCTTCTTTTGCCCTCAACCGCTCCCAGCATTAGGCTCTTCTCCAGGGAGTCCTACTTTCTCATGAGGTGGCCAAAGTATTTGAGTTTCATCTTCAGGATCTGGCCTTCTAAGGAGCAGTCAGGGTTAATCTCCTCTAGAACTGAACGGTTTGTTTGCCTTGCAGTCCAAGGGGCTTGCAAGAGTCTTCTCTAGCACCAGAGTTCAAAAGCCTCAATTCTTTGACGCTCAGCCTTCCTTATGGTCCAACTTTCACAGCCATACATTGCAACTGGGAAGACCATAGACTTAACTAAACGCACTTTTGTTGGCAGGGTGATGGCTCTGCTTTTTAGGATGCTGTCTAGATTTGCCATAGCTTTCCTGCCCAGGAGCAAGCGTCTTTTAACTTCTTTGCTGCAGTCCTCATCTGCAGTGATCTTGGAGCCCAGGAAAATAAAATCTGTCACTATCTCCATTTCTTCCCCATCTATTTCCCAGGAATTGAGAGGGCCAGATGCCATGATCTTATTTTTCTTGATGTTGAGTTTCAGGCCTTTACCCGCATCAAGAGGCTCTTTAGTTCCTCTTCACTTTCTGCCATTAGAGTGGTATCATCTGCATATCTGAGGTTGATATTTCTCCCGGCAATCTTGATCCCAATTTGTGACTCATCTAACCCCGCCTTTCTCATGATGTTCTCCGCATACAAGTTAAATAGGCAAGGTGACACTATACAGCCTTGCCAAACTTTATACACTATAAAGGATAAAAAAGTGAGGTGCAGAGATAATGGAACCTGCCAGGGAATGGGGTAGGGGGAAGAAAGGATTAGGGCCAAGGGTCCAGGTTGTGCGGGTCCAGTGATGGTTTCTTCAATAAAGGGCAAACCAAGGCCTCCTACATTCCAACTGGGAAGGTCCCAGTAGTAAGAGACTGATTTATTATCTCCCAGAGTGGTCCCTCCCATTTTCCATTTTATAGAGCCACAAAGAGGACAGGTGGTAGGCCTCATTGAAGCTAGCAAACCTACTTCAGTCTCAGTGAATGGACTGATCAATCGAAAATCCTCTCTGAAGGCAGCCAAGGGGCCTTTAGCTCCTTTATTGTATCAACAATTGGGGGAAGGTCACAGTGGAGTTGCAAGATCTTATCCACAAAATAGCTCAAGAAGGTCTCACAGTGTACATCTAATTTGCTACTATTTGTGAACTCTTCTGCCAGAGAGGTAAGGCAATGAATTACACTAAATAACTGAGCAGGGTGTGAGCTCGCAGATGTGATAGAGGTAGCATAAAATTTTCTTTTAACCCCCTTCACTGCCATCTCATAGACTTCCATAAGCATCATATTAAATGTTCTTGTAGCTTTATCATGAATCTTCCTTCAAACTTGTTCAAATTGCCTTGCCTCCTGTTTCCTTCGGCACAGTTCCTCTGTATACCAGGGGACTGGCTTAGGTCAGAAGAAGAGACGACATAGGGGAGCAACTGCCATCTCATCTAGCCTTTCTCTTGGAGACTTCGGTTCCTGCCGAGCAGTCAGGAAACATTTGGATTCATAAGTCTCTGCAGGTGGGCATAAATGCACCCTCCCATCCATTGATGGAGGAGGTGGGCGTTTAAGCCAGGCCTTCACAGTAGAATGGTCTGACCATGACACTCCATTCCTTGCTATCAGTTCCACTTCCAGCCCCTCACCAAAGACCAAATCAAGGGTGTGGCCTGCTTGGTGGGTGGGTACAGCAATAAATTGCGAGAATCCTAGCATCGCCATGGATGACACTAGGTCCAGGCCTGAACCAGAAGCAGGCTTCTCTGAGTGGACATTGAGGTCACCCAAGAATATAAGCCTTGGATGCTGCAGCACCCAGGCAGTAGTCGCCTCTAGCAGGCCAAACAGGACACCTCCCATAGCATTAGGTAGACAATACACTAGCCATATGGCCAAGTTCTCATCCAAGTCCCGCCCCAGGCCAACACATTCAATTCCTAGGATCGTTGGTGAGGGAAGTGCTCTGAAGGAGAAACCTCACAGATCAATATAGCCACTCCTCCCTCGCAACCTGAAGTCCAGGACTGTTGGAGGACCAAGAACCCGGGGGGGGGGGGCAAGTTCTTTCAGAGTGACCATTTTGCCCTCTTGCACCCAAGTTTTGGTCACGCACACCAGGTCGACCTCAGAGTTGAGGTCTTATTAATCGACCAGGTGTTACAGAACATCAGTGTCTGAGACAATTATAACCTTTAGCCTCTTCACCTGCATTTCTTGGGATGGGAGAAAAATCTTAGAAAGGATGCGAGCCTGACCCCATCTTGCAATCCTTCTCTTATCAAACCTTCTCCCACATCTTCTGAACCCCTAAGATTGCCTGGATCCCCAGACCCTTTGGGCCCTTCATTACTGTTATCTCTCCCCATGATGTTCTGATGTATAAATTGAAGGACTGCAATCTGGATTTTCAGATAGTTAGGTGGATAGGGAATTGGTTAGAGAACCGCACTCAAAGAGTTGTTGTCAATGGTGTTTCATCAGACTGGAGGTAGGTGAGTAGCGGGGTACCTCAAAGAACCGCACTCAAAGAGTTGTTGTCAATGGTGTTTCATCAGACTAGAGGGAGGTGAGTAGCGGGGTGTCTCAGGGCTCGGGGCTTGGCCCGGTACTTTTTAACATATTTATTAGTGATCTAGATGAGGGGGTGGAGGGACTACTGATCAAGTTTGCAGATGACACCAAATTGGGAGGACTGGCAAATACTCCGGAAGATAGAGACAGAGTTCAACGAGATCTGAACACAAATGAGAACAAGATGCAATTTGATAAAGATAAGTGTAAAGTTCTGCATCTGGGTCAGAAAAATGAAAAGCATGCCTACTGGATGGGGGATACACTTCTAGGTAACACTGTGTGTGAACAAGACCTTGGGGTACTTTGTGGATTGTAAAATAAACATGAGCAGGCAGTGTGATGCAGCGGTAAAAAGAGCAAATGCCATTTTGGGCTGTATCAACAGGGACATCACATCAAAATCACAAGATGTCATAGTCCCATTGTATACAGCACTGGTCAGACCACACCTGGAGTACTGTGTGCAGTTCTGGAGGCCTCACTTCAAGAAAGACATAGATAAAATTGAAAGGGTACAGAGGAGAGCGATGAAGATGATCTGGGGCCAAGGGACCAAGCCCTATGAAGATAGGTTGAGGGACTTGGGAATGTTCAGCCTGGAGAAAAGGAGGTTGAGAGGGGACATGATAGCCCTCTTTAAGTATTTGAAAGGTTGTCACTTGGAGGAGGGCAGGATGCTGTTTCCGTTGGGTGCAGAGGAGAGGACACGCAGTAATGGGTTTAAACTACAACGATATAGGCTAGATATCAGGAAAAAAATTTTCACAGTCAGAATAGTTCAGCAGTGGAATAGGCTGCCTAAGGAGGTGGTGAACTCCCCCTCACTGGCAGTCTTCAAGCAAAGATTGGATACACACTTTTCTTGGATGCTTTAGGATGTTTAGGGCTGATCCTGCATTGAGCAGGGGGTTGGACTAGATGGCCTGTATGGCCCCTTCCAACTCTATGATTCTATGATTCATAGTACATGTCATCTTCCTTCCTTCATCTACCATCCTATCACTGTCTATTGTGTTCTTAACGTTTTTTCTATTTCTCTTTTACACCCTATACATTGTCTAATCAATTTTTGTTGTTTAGTTTCTTTATTCTATTATTTGTTCTTATTCTTCCTCTTAAACTTACAATACTCTCAAGTTCCCTGACCCTCTTCAATTAATACTATTTATCTAACTTTCCCTGCCCCTACTGTTTAATTTATATTTATAACCACTCTAAGGGCTAATTCGTGGAAATGTGGGGTTTAAAAGTATTTGTAATAAAACAGCGCAAAAATATACTGATGTACAGTGCACAGAGGACTGCTAAAACCAGACATGTCCAGCTTAAATTCAGTCTCTGCCATGAGCTCACCAAAGTGGTTCTAAACCTTAGCCTCAGCTTTCTTTCTATCACAAGGGTAACAATAATACTGACTTACTAAGACAGTGGTACAGAATACAAGACAATATACACGAAGTGGTTTTAACACTTAAATGAAAGTTCTGTACAAATAGTAAATGATCCATTCAACAGAATTCAACAGAATTTTGTGTTATAGGCCACAGGAACCACCTACACAGCCAACATTCATGCTGTTCAGATAAGCTCCAAACAGAATTTGATTAGTACAGTTGGTATTCTCATACCATCTGTCCACTTTCATAGGGGTTGTAAAGATAAGTCCCATGAGAACGGGTAAGATGCAACAGGTCCTCAAAGATAGAATTTTCATATTATAAATGGTTTCACTGCTGAACAGTTTTAACAGCAATAAATGGATATTGCCCAGGAGAGTAAAAAGTAAAGGACCGCTGTAGCCATTTCAATTATAGAACAGAATTGTTCACATAATGATGAAACATGCTCAGAGAAAAAGAAATTGCAACTATACACACTTACACTAATTACATTAGGGATGCTTGTATGCCTGAAATCCTACCTGTTGTCAAGACCCATCACACTTGTTCCAAGGAGGTTAAAGGCATGATGCATAATATATTAGTTCACTAGACCTTAGCGTACTGTCACCCAGGAAGACTGTGTTTCACATAACCTAGTTTTAAATGTAGGAAACTCTGTCCAGTTTCCAAATACCTCATACTGAGATCTTAGCTATCATTTGATCACGCACCTGAGAGCAACATAGGATCTCGATCCAACATTTTCTTAACATGATCAGATTCTCCAGTCAGTGAGCTTTCATCAATTTTGAGGTCATTTCCCTGTATAAGTACACCATCTGCTGGTAAAAGGTCACCTGAAAAAAGAAGCCAATATCTGTATTTAACATCCCTTCAATGAATTAGCAGAGATGTCAGCAAAATAAATGAGTATACTTACCATATTTTATTTGTGCAATATCACCAACAACTATGTCCGCTATAGGTATCTGGATGACTTGGCCACCCCTGATGACAGTAAACTTCTGTTCTTGTTCAATGCGGCTCTGTAATCCCCTAAATTGTTTCTCTTTGCTCCAATCATTGAAAGCTGTGACTAATACCACACAAACAACAGACAGTAGAATTGCAGCTCCTTCAATCCATCCTGTTTCACCTTCTTCTTCTTCTTCACCAACTGCTACTGCTCCACATACTAGAGGAAGTAAGCAAATAGTAAGCTTTTCACATTCAAATGTTAACTATTTTAAATCTGAGACAGACCAGAAAGACCCAAACATTGGTTGTATGTTAGCTCATTGCCTACTAGCTTATTCAAGAATTTTGATGCTACTCCCAATTGCCCAGGTTAAGATACTTTTCAACTAGATTTCATATTATGCAGGAATCAAAAGAAGTAAAGCTTCCACTGAATTTAACTACTAGATGTTTATTCAGTTCAAATGCACACAATGAGAGTGCAGGGAAGGACAGTAAGCCTCAAAAGAATGCCCCTTTCAATTTGTCTTACCTTAGCCTATGCTAGATTTAGAGCTCTTGGAGTTGGGGGGGAAAGCAGACACAGAAGACTAAACAGTTTGCATGATACAGTACAGACATCTTAGAATTTTCTCTGGGCACACTCTACAGGTAGGGCAAATAGAAAGACAAATGGCTCTGTGTGAACTGCTGGAAAATGTCACTATCACCATCACTACTATGCTACTCTTTGCCTTTTGACATAGTTTAAGGTAGGGAAAACAAGCAAGAGGATCACAGTACTACTTCATTTCCAATACAGTACACATTTATATATGACTCATTGCTGCAGATTTCTTGCCATCTGTGAACTGACATTTATAACGCTGAAATCAGAGCTACTTTACCCCACTCCCACCTATACTGCATGTGGAAGAATGACTATTCGGGGGTGACAGCATTAGTTTTCAGTTAGCACTCTCCTCATTTGTTCCCCCACCCCAACAAAAGAAACAGGAAACACTACCATGAGTAACTGAACATATTTTAATTATACAGGTAAAGAGGCTGTGATGCAGAAATAGTGAGAACCTAGTTGGATTTGAATATCTGGTCAGTTTTGCAAAGAAGCAGATTAGAAAGATAAAACGATTTATTCCTTTACAGGTTTTCTCACCATAAGAACAAAAGAACACTGAAAGTGTGTTTGTGTGTGTAGGGGGGTCAGCTTAGATCAACTACGTAACCACATCAATGTGATGATCAGACACCAACAGCATGGAACTGATTTTTGTAACTAACTTTAGCAAGTTAAATATCAAAAGATAACATGTAGTACGTACTATACTACTATCTGCTAGACTCGAGCTGAAATCCCCACTGTGCCACAGAAGCCTGCTAGGTGATGTTGTATTAGCCACCTACCTCACAAGTTGATGTGAGGATATAATAATGGCAAGGAAAACTAAGTAAGGTGCTCTGGGTCCCCACTGGGGAGAAAGACAGGATATAAATGAAGTAATAAATTGGTACAAACCACCCACACAGGCTAGTATCTGAAAAATTACCCAGTCCTATGGACCCAGTTCATATGATCTTTAAATGTAAAGATGGACCAGTATGAGGAGTGGAGAGCCGGGGACAGATAGAAACATGATTAATTCAGGACAGGAAGAACAGGGGTCCAAATCCATTATTTTGTAGATTCAGATTAGATATTGAACATCCCAGACATATGTAACTTATGAATTAGGTATTACTTCCTGAAAAATAGAAAGGTAGTGAAAATAAAAGAAGTTTCCCACTAGACTGATATGTAACCCAATTTTGAACTGAAAGCCCCATGGGCACCCTGAATGATGACAAACTAGAAGACAGGAAGAATTTGCCCAGCAGCTTTTGTAACCATGGCATCCTTCTGGAATGTCAAGTTGATTTTAAAACACTATGATGCAGTGGCTCCACTACCACTTGTCAAGAAGCTTTCAGAAGGTAGTACTGGGCAACTGCTTCTCCTGTGATGGCCCACATAGTTCCATCTCGTTGTCACTGTAGTGGTTTCAACAGCTACATGAAAACGTTAGGAGAGGTTATCCAGAGATTCAGGATGAAACAATATCCAGTTCAGTAGGTGAGGCAGTGGAATTATTCAACTAGTGGCTGGTCAGTGACTGACTGAATTAGGTTAAACAACCCAACTTAATACAGACATGCTAATAATAGTAACAACAAATGGGGTTACTCTCCCCTAAAGAATGAGACATGCAAGACTGGGAGTACACCTAGATTAGCATATTTTACTCCTGGAATCTATTGGCAGAGGACATGACGAGGTTTGCTTTACCAATTTAGGTGAGTATGCCAACAACCACCGCTCCTAGACCACAGGATTCTTGTATGTGCCTTGGTAAATACTGTGTAGGGCTGCCTTTGAAGTTAAAAAAGCAGCAATCAATGTTAATTAAAAAGCCTACAGCAATATATCATGCCTGCGCTAGAATAGCTACAGATGACTCTAAAACAGCATCCAAGCACAATTCAAAGTGCTCATTTTAACCCTTATAAATGCTACATGCAGCATTCAAATTACATAAGAGGCAGAGCCGCTTTCTGCGATGGACAGTAGCTAATGTTTTAAGAAAGCACTTAAGAGAATGATGATCTCCCCATCCCATCAACATTTATAGCTCGCTGTACAAGTACACCTTCCCTGCCTGGTTCTAAATGGTATCTTCATTACTTTGTTTTTTCTATCGACTCACCCGTGTTATGATACCAAAATGTCTCTTAAGCCAGCAAGCTGTCCCTCTCCCTGCATGTTATTAGGCTTGGGACAGGTAACTCTGTCTACCACCCAGAGACCTAGCTGATTTTAAGTGTACTACATACACCGACCAAGAAAACTTTCCAGCTAAAAGCCTTCCTTTATATATTGAGCCAATGATAGAATCCACAAGAACTCTGGCCTTAAGGCGAGTCATGAACTGAACACACACAGGGAAACAAGAGTTGTGGAAAGGAAGTTCAATACAGTGGCCATTACAAACTACATAAAGAAATGAATTATATTTAGATTGGAGGCACTGGGGAGGGCTTTCTGGTCTCTTTACTTTGCAATTACTGAGAAGGTAAAATAAGAATTCCTTCTAGAAATAAATTGTAGGGGCATCATAAGGACATCCTCCAGTCAAAAAAAAGGTGAAACCATCTATGAATATTATCTGTAACACCGCAGAGAGATTTCACAGGTGAAGAGGATTTTCAGTGGAAATAAAATAATCCACTGTATAACACAACCACCTTGTAGTATCCTTTACTGTATCTCATAATATCCCTTCTTTAGGTGAATCTGTTGATGAAGTCTCATTTGAGAACAATACAGTAAGAATCAAAAGGAAGTAGCTAATCACTTAAGAACAGCAGCCAAAAAATAACGCTCACTAGAAAAAAGTGACAGTTTTCTCATTGTAGTGTTGTAAAAATGTAGTTAAGCAGGAATAAGAATTTACTGGTCTTCACAGACTTTGTAGTATGAAGAGAGCATAAAGTTACTGAGCACTTTGATTGTGACCTAGGCAGAGTCTGCACTTACTTTGTTTATTCCATTGTCAATCATGTTGAATTCAGATTGCTTTGGACTCGGATCTTCCTCTTCCCCCCCCCCCCCATTGAAACAGGAAAGTCTTCTGCATGTGGTTAGGGAGGCTCAGAAGGTGGGGGGGGGGGAGCCAAGTCTCTTTCTTTCTTTTCTTGGGGGGGGGGAGAGGAGCCAGGCAAGGAGCCTCTTTCTTTTCTTGGAGGGGAGGGGGAGAAGATCGAAAAAGGCAGAGAAGGGAGAAAAAATCCAGGACTGACAGAAGTTGAGAGAAATTAGGGGCTTCTCCTTTAAGGCAAGTCTGTCACATGACCACCTGTAGCCAATAACAGGTCCTCTACCACGGAGGAGAGCCCAGATTCAAAACAGCCTGGTTTCTCTAATCCGAATCTTGAAATATTGAGCATTAAAAGCACTCTATCACACAATAAAGGTAGGGTCACTCCAGATCAATCCTTCTTGCTGCAGAAGGAAATTTTAAATCGCCCCAAGTCCAAATGGAAATTGCATTCTGTGTAGAGGGCAGGGACTGAATCGACCTGGGGTTGGAATAAAAGCTCCGTGCAGTTTACACCCTAGTGCCAGGCTTATAAGGCATACACAGAGGAAAACCCCCAGTATTTCTAATCTCTGTTCTCTACAGAAAGAGGATAGCTCCAACAAGGAAGGCATTCCAGAATAATTTACTCTTTTGGCAACATCTACTATCAATTAACACCGGCACCAGAAGCCAGGAACTTGGGTGTGACCTTTGATGCCTCCCTTTCCATGGAGACTCAGGTCATGAAAGTAGCCCTAACTGTGTTCTTTCATCTGCGCCAAGCGCGGCTACTAGTGCCCTACCTGTCCCCCGAACACTTCGCAACAGTAATCCATGCATCGGTCACTTCCAGACTAGACTACTGTAACTCGCTCTACGTGGGCCTACCCTTGGCTCTGGCCTGGAAATCGCAGCTGGTACAAAACGCAGCTGCAAGGGTCCTCACTGGAACATGGTGGAGGGCCCATATTCTGCCGGTACTACGCCATCTGCACTGGCTACCCATCTGTTTCCATATCAAGTTTAAGGTTTTGGTTTTAACCTTTAAGGCTATACGTGGCCTGGGTCCTGCTTATCTGCGGGACCGCTTATCTTATGCCCCCCGCAGGGCTCTGTGGATATGAATTTACTGGTGGTCTCGGGCCCTCGGGACATACACTGGAGCTGCAGATGTTGCTCGCTGGATGTCTACTTCTCATGGATTCTGAAAACAAGTGATGAGAGGATAGGAAGCCCTCTCCAAGAGATAATAAATGAACTCAATGAAATAAACTCAATGGGGGAATTTCTTGACAGGTTGAAGGAGGCAGTGGTCTGCCAGTTGCTGAAGAAAACATATTTGGACCCGCATGATTTCACTAACTACTGCCCTATACTGAACCTCAAAAATAGAGTCCAATAGCACCTTTAAGACCTCAGTCTGAAGAAGAGTGCATGCACTTGGAATCTCACACTTTGAATAATTCTTTGTTGGTCTTAAAGGTGCTATCGGACTCTACTTTTGTTGTGCTACTTCGAACCAGCACGGCTACCCACTTCAATCTGTGTTGAACCTAGCATTCTTGGGGAAGGTGGTTGAGAGGGCTGCCACAGACCAACTCCTGGTATACCCAAATGAAACTTCAGTCTTGGACCCATTCCAGTTTGGCTTCAGGTCTGGCCATGGGGTGGAAACAGCGCTTGTTGACGTGATGGATGACCTCCGGAGACAGCTGGAATCGGGATGGTACTGCCGGTATTACTTGAGTCTTATGGCAGCATTTGACTTAGTCAATCATAAGCTTTTAGCTGCCAGAATATATGGGACAGCCCCCTTCAATGGCTGATCTCCTTTCTTCTGGATCGCAGACAGACAAGTAGCTATTGAGGAGGTGCAGTCTTGCTGATGCCATTTCGCACGTGGAATGCCACAAGGTGTGATTCTCTCCCCACTTTTAATATCTTTATGTGCCCTCTGGCCCAGCCGGTCTGGAGTTCTTGGCTTGGGTGCCATCAAAATGCAGATGACACCCAGCTCTGCCTCCTGATAGATCGCTGCCTGGAATCATCCCCAGACAATATTGCCAGGTGCCTGGAAGTAGTAACAGGTTGATCAAGTAGAGTTCCCTGAAACTCACCCCTTCAAAGATTGGAGGTACTGTTGTTGGATAAAGAGGGACCTGGTGAGGAAGTGCACTTGCCCTATCTGGATGGGGTGCAGCTATTGGTCACACACTCAGCCAGAAATTTGGGTGCGATTTTTGATGCCTCCCTCTCTATGAAGGTGTAATTCACAAAAGTAGCAAGGCTGGTGTTTTACCATCTCTACCAAGCCAATCTACTAGTAGCCCTAACTGTGTTCCTAACTGGTAGTAGCCCTAACTGAGAGCCAGTTTGGTGTAGTGGTAAGGAGTGCGGACTTCTAATCTGGCATGCCGGGTTCGATTCTGCGCTCCCCCACATGTAGCCAGCTGGGGGACCTTGGGCTCGCCATGGCACTGATAAAGCTGTTCTGACCGGGCAGTGATATCAGCGCTCTCTCAGCCTCACCCACCCCACAGGGTGTCTGTTGTGGGGAGAGGAATGGGAAGGCGACTGTAAGCCGCTTTGAGCCTCCTTCGGGTAGGGAAAAGCGGCATATAAGAACCAACTCTTCTTCTTCTAGTGTCCTACATGGCCCCAGAACACTTACCCACAGTTACCCATGTGACAGTCACCTCTAAATTGGACTTCTGTGACTTGCTCTATGCAGGCCTGCCCTTATCCTTGCTCTGGAAATTGCAACTGATCCAGAACACAACTGCCAAAGTCCTCACAGGAATATCCTGGAGCAGTGGTCCTCAACCCCCGGTCAGGGAACCGGTACCGGGCCATGGATCAGTCAATACCGGGCCGTGGCTCCTCCTAGTCCTCCTCACCGGCTGCTGCCTTGGAGGCTGCCCTGCCACTCTGCCTCCAGCTCACCTTTGGTGCTTTCCGGCGGCCGCCATGGCTGGGGCTCCCCCAAGCTGCTGTTGGCAGTGGGAAGTTAGGTACGCCGGTGGGAAAGCAAGTGGAGCAGGGGCTCAGGAGGCGGTGGCGATGTCCCTCGGCAAAAAGACTACCCCCCCCCACCGGACCTCAGTAAAATTGTCAAGCACTGACGGTCCCCGGTGATAAAAAGGTTGGGGACCACTGTCCTGGAAGATCCATATTCAGCTGATGATTTGGCAGCAGCACTGGCTTCCAGTTGAATTCTGGATCAATTTAAGATTCTCGTACATATCCATAAGGCCATTCGTGGACTGGGCCTTGCATATGTGAGAGACCACCTTTCTACCTATAGCCCCTGAAAAACTTTCCATTTTTTGAATACCGAACACTTGGAAGTACATCTGGCCTCAACCAGGACTAGTGCATTTTCTGTCCTGGACTCTACCTGGTAGAATGAGCTCCCAGAGCACACCCAGGCCCTAACAGAACTAGCACAGTTCTGGTTGGGGCCAATTGTTAAATTTTGCAGGTAATTTAGTTGTTTTACCACAGTGTTTGCTTTCTGCTGTCAGAAGCAGATATAATTAGAGGTGAGTGAGCCTTGCCCCAGCTGTTTTTTATTCTGCTCATCTAATAGGGGAGAAATGAACACCACATTCTGTATTTAAGCAGTGGTGGGATCATTTTTTTCTTTATACTGAAGGTAGGAAGAGTGTACATGACCACTGTTGAACCATGTATCTAACTCTTAGTTATGCATGATGCACTAACCCAGGTCTGCAGAAAGTGTTAGGAAATTAAAACCCCTGGAAAAGTGGAAACTGACATCTTTATGTACAGATATGACTGGCAAAAACACTGCATAGCATCTCCAGCAGGAAGAGGGGCAGGCAGTAAATCCAGAAAAAAGGACTTGTTCTCAATAGCACTGAGGATGACCACAAAAGTGACAAGTCCATCTCAGCAGCCAATCTCTGAAAATAGCAATATTTTGTTGCATTTTTCACTTATAATGATTCTGAATTCTCAAATAAGGAAAAATCCCACAAGTTAACATAGATGCAGAAAACAGAAGGGCCTACAGAAATGGGATTTGCATACAGTTGTAAAACAAAAAGCACTAATGAAAAATGTTACAACCTGCAATTATAGGAATTTAGATACTGAAAATAATTCTATCAGCATTGCAGAAAACTCAAACAGAAAACATCAAATAACTAGTTTGCTTTCTAGAATTCAAGTACAAGAAATTGAAACAATTGTGAGTACATAAGATTGAGGTTTAAAAGCATTTAATAGAATTTCTTTGTATGGAATAAAAGTTTGTGCCTGCACCATATTCTACAAACCCAAACAATACTATAGCTTCCTAATACAATCTAGTGCAAAATTTTGAAATATGTTTCAGTATACATATGAATGAAAGTAAATGATTTCTTGATGATTTACTTACATGCTTCATTTCCTCCTGGAGGTTGGTAAAAAGAAAGGCCCAATGATACTATGGCTGCAATTTCTAATATAATTAATGTAACATCTTGTAATGCTTCCCATACTAACTGAAGAAATGTTTTTGGCTTTTTAGGAGGTATAAAGTTCTTCCCAAACACAGCTGCTCTCCTTTCTATATCTGCTGGGTTTCCACTTAAGCCTAAATATTAGGAAAAGAAATTTATTTAGAGTAGTTTAGTGATGTCTACACCATCTCTCAGTAAAAACATGAACACTTGTAGTTTGAGGAAAATCTTATATATGCATGATACAACTAAATACAAGTAGAACAATTAATGTACTGCATATATTTAGGGACTCGTACAATGTTAAGAGGAACTTTTTTCTAGCGCAGCAGAGGATGGCTCTACGAACTACATGCAGACTTCTGCTAACCATAGTGCTACTCATTTTTGAGTGCCTTGTTTCCTGATTTTTTCAGCAATATATTACAAAGTCTAGAATTCAATTTCCAAAATAAGCCAACGTATTTTTTATATAAACATCTACTTGATTCCATTTTCCATCCCAGTATTTGCTTTAAATAATTCTAGCTCTTTAGAAAAATCTGAAATTGCAACCACAAGTATGAAGATTAGACAAAAGTCTGCATGTTTGGATAATTCTGGAGAGTTTGAGTTTCCTCAATAAATAACTGAATTTTAGCATGACAGCATACCTATCATTAAACTTATCCTGGTATTAAATATGGCAAAAAGGTTCACTTATTTTAAGGGATTGTCATTTTACAAATAAAGAAACTGAAAATAAAGTGAACATGGGATCAACATACTGGCTGTGGGTACATTTCTGATTATAAAGAATGAGGAAAATTGCCTCATCGTGTCTACCTAACTCAGAAGTACAAAGTGCCAGTTCAACTCAAACTGGATGAGAATGGACAAAAAATCCAGCAGGCTGGTATCTGTTTTCATGTACCACCATCTAGCAGTACCTGGGCAAGCGCTAAATCTTTCATCTAAGGAGGCAGTTTTATAATGGTGACCTAATGGTAGAAAAATTCCTTGCAGGGTTGCTCAATTATTTCTAAATGTGAGACTTGGCAGATTTTGCTTCTGCCAAATCTATAGTGTCAGTTGTAACAAGCCTTCCTTTGCACATATCCTTCCCATGTATGGTATCATTTGATCTCCCAGGAAGAGTACTACAATGAGGCTTCCATTCCATCTACATTTATCAACATGAGATGTTAGGAGCTACCCTTTGGGAAACCTTGACCAATGAAAATTTTGCAGCTCTTTACATCTATTTTGACCTTACTGTTATAATTACCCCATAGTGTGAAGCGAATAGAATCAATGTCCTTCAGTTTGGACAACTCAGACTAATAGTGACAAGGAACTTTCATCAAAAGAGAAACCTTAAAGTTTCTGCCTCGGTCCCATCCCCAAGGTAATTGAAACAGGGGATTTAATAAGGAAGCTCTGAAAATTGCATGGGAAAAGGGACTCCATACTTTTAATTATATGTATCCTATTTTTCTCTTTATTTGAGCTTCAAAGCAGTTTCACATCATTCTCCTATCCTCCACTTTATCTTCATAGTCATCACCCTGTGAGGAAGGTTAGGCTGAGAAATTATGATGTGCCCAAGGTTACCAAGCAAACCTCCATGGCAGAGCAGGGATCTGAACACAGTTGTCACAGGTCCTAATATGATATTCTAAACACTACATCATGTCTGGCTTCTCCTTGCTAACCTTAATTAGATATTTATCACATTATGTATGTCTCAAAGGAGCTCATAACCTCACAAGCATACACACCAAAATAACCAACATTTGCTTTTTCCTACTACAAACTTGATGAAAAGTACATGTTATTCAGCTATTAGGAAATTATTTTATAGCCTACCAAAGAGGAAAGTTCAACAATTGCCCAAGTATTGTAGCCTAGTGGTTCCTCACATATGCCAGTATGCAAAGCTTTGTATGCATAACATTTTTTTTCCTCCTGACAAATATCACAGCAATGATCTCATTGGAGGCAGCTACTCTAGTCCAGGAAAAACTAACCTGAAACACATCTCTCACTTCCATAAATCTAAAATCCACTACACTACTTCTAACATTCTGTATAAACATGCAGTATATAAGATTTCCCCATATGAGCTTCTAAATTAAAATTCAGTATTCAGAATTACATCTGGTCCTTCCACTTCACCAAAACATTCCACACTTCACAAATTAAGAAAAAATAAATCAGATAATCACATTAATTTCTCATAATATTACCAGTGCTAGAAACTTAAGTACATACAGTTGTTGGTATCACCTTCAAAATAAGATTTTTTGGCCTATAAATTGTGTGTCTACCCAGTAGTTTATAAAATACAAGCTTAAGCATAAAATAATATGACTGGGAACTGTATTTTTCACTAATTCAATGCAAAACTCTGGCGGTCTTCACTGAAGATCTCCTGTTTTGCCCAAATCCATATCAATTATATGGAAGGGTTTTAGGGTCTAGCAACAACAAATTAATTTTAAGAATTCTTTAGGTAGCAGTCTCTTTTTAAAGATAAGTATATTTGTAAACAAAAGTTTAACTGAAAAGCACCCTGATGGTTTCATGTTCATTACTAGTGTTGCATAACTGGCTGGGTCTTGTTACAGTTCTCTACGAAACAATCATACCCCTATGTTTATTTCTAACAGAAATATCTAATAAATACACTTGAAGACACATTTTAGGAAGATTTGATTGCTGCAAATTCACAATGTTTAACCTTTGCTCTAGTTATGATTTACATTCAAGGTTGAAAGAAAAATTTAGAAGTCAACAGCTTGTAGACTTCATTCTAAAAATGTATCGTGTTACATTTTTAGGTAGAACAGTCACAATTTTAAAGTATTTAATACAGTAACTTAAATGGACAGCACTCTTAAAGTTGTCTTGCACTTGAAAGGCATTTAACACCATATCTTCTATAAGCAAAGTACACAAGCTTTAAATCAAAAAACCTTTTGCTTTTAACTCTACTATATACCAAGAAATTATGAAAACAATTAGAATGTTAAACTTCGAATTCAATAACAATTATTTCACCAGTGCTGATTTTCAGCCCCACCCCCACAAAAGACCTCAATAGAAAATGACTGTTTCAGCAATCATTTTACCATTTATAATTTTATTTAGAATTAGATTAGTAATCAATATACTGATTAAATATTGTTTACCAATTTCCTATTACACTTCTAGAGTCAGAACCACTCTGCCTACAAACTGAGAAGCTTACAGTATCTACCTTCACAGATGCTCCCAGCAGAGCTGTTTCTTACCTTCATTTGGAGAAGTTTTCAATCTTGCACAGATTCCATACACATCCCCATAGCATTCTTGTATTTTATGCAAAGCATCTGAAGCACGCAATTCCATAAGGTTACGAAGCTCTTCAAGTGTGATCCCAAAGTCTCCATGATTAGTATCTTTCATAGAGTATTTTACACCACTGTATGCTACCGAGTTGTTGGCCATGTCTCCCATGATGAACAGAGTTCAAAAGGAGGAAAAAGTTTCCAACAAGGAACAATTTTTTATTTTAAATTTTTCCACAAGGAAAACAAATCCTTTAGATATGGAAACCATCAAAAGAGCAGATTATAAATCACACAAAAAAAGCCATTGGATATATTTTCCAGGAACATTATCTTGAATACGATCCCATAGTTGGTTCCTTCGTTCCAGATGGAAGGGGAATACAGTCTGCAAAAAAGAAAAAAAATTAGAATGACAAGGCTCAATATATTCCAAAAGGCTTCTATGCCACAATTCCTAGAATTAACATTACTAAAAGTGGTAAACGAAAATATTGAAGTTTAGGAGAGTCCTCTACCACTCCTAATAGTTAACTTATTACTTTCACTTTCATTCTGTCAAAGGTTTATGCACTGATGTCATGCTTTCTAAAGTTTGATCCTTCTGTTCCCACTGCAGCCTGCAGGGTTCTCCAATATCCTGCCCTTAGGGATTAATGGGCACCTGGGAACCGCATGGAAGAAAGAAGGATTCTGCAGTAGGAATGGAGAATCAGCAAAAATAGCTTCCCATCTCTTCAGGTGATAGAAGCACCTTCTAATCTTGAAAAACATAGGGTATAAACCCATGTCATCATTGGAGATAGCATAATTGAGTCTTCACACGTTTGTGTACTGAGCACATTTATTCAGCATACAAGCTGCTGAGTGGAATAACACAACAGAACCACAACATTATCCATGAAGAAATATCATAGTTACAAGCCCCACATGTTGTTACTCTACCAAACACACTGTAATTAACTAATAATTGTTGCAATAGCATTAATTCTAACCAAACTAGTACAATTTTCAGATTTTCAGAAACGACCATTGAATCACTTACCGTGAATGGTCCTTCTCCTTGAAGTCAGGAGGACGCCTCCCAGTTAAAGTGGCGGGAAACACCCACCGAGGCGTCCTCCTGAATGTCAAGGGAGAATGAACAGATATGGATCAGTTAGATTTTTTTGATGGCAAAAATAGGAGACTATCCTTCTTGACCACTAAAAATGCTGTGCTATGAATCATGGAAGTTTCATGGAGGAAAGGCATACACAAAGGGCATTTGAGAGGGAGTAAGTAAGATTCAAGAGCCTCTTGTGGCACAGAGTGGTAAGGCAGCTGTCTGAAAGCTTTGCCCATGAGGCTGGGAGTTCAATCCCAGCAGCCGGCTCAAGGTTGACTCAGCCTTCCATCCTTCCGAGGTCGGTAAAATGAGTACCCAGCTTGCTGGGGGGTAAACGGTAATGACTGGGGAAGGCACTGGCAAACCACCCCGTATTGAGTCTGCCAAGAAAACGCTAGAGGGCGTCACCCCAAGGGTCAGACATGATTCAGTGCTTGCACAGGGGATACCTTTACCTTTTACCTAAGTAAGATTCTGTGAAAAATGTGGCTGGATCCAATACAATTTATTACATGCTAAAAATAAGAATTTGTTGTAGGATCAATCAACCACAAAACAATTAGCACTGATGCTCCAGGAAGACAAAATAATGTTTTAGATGAAAGGATGCTATACTCAGCACTTGTTTCTACTACTGCTACACTCCCCTCTCTCTCACATACAGACACATACAGAGTAATCTGTTAATGGCCCAACTAAATTTAAAGAAACGTATAGAAGAAACTAGCTTCTGGGAGAATCCAACACATGCTGAGAGGCATCCTGTTTGTACCAATACATCCTCAAACTCACAAACTATGAAACAATGAAGACTCAAACACAAACACACCATGTTTGTATAGGGTTTCTGAAGCTAGGAATTTGGAAGTGTTATGGCATATGGTAATTAGGGAATAGATTTAGTGTGCATATCAGAAACCTAGGGGAACAGAGACAACAGACATGACCTAATATTCTTGGGTTAAGACAAGATCGAAGTGTGTTATGACATTGGTAGTTTTGCCCTGCAATCAAGAGAACAGACTAAGCAATCTCAAAGTATTAGTAAAAGTTCATCCATGGAACATAGATAGAAATGAAATGACAAAACAGTATTACTAGTGCAAAAACATAGTTGAAATACATGGGTCCACCTGGATCCTCATGATTTTTTCACTAGATTATCCCAAACTCAACATCAGGTCATCTATAATGTCAATGGCCACAGTGTGGAACACAAAAATCATGCTGACTTCATGGCAAAACCACAGAGCACCACATGGATCCTCAAGAGTTTTTATACCAGATCACCCCAACATCACCATTTAATCATTTATTATGCACATAGCCACAGCTTACAACACAAAAAACATGGATTCATGCAGGCTTGAAAAATGTGGGCATCATGATTAAATGGATTCGGAATTTAAAGTGCCTTCATGGCAACATGATGGAGCAGTTCTTTGGGAAAAACACAGAACTTTCGGAATTTTGAGGAAGGCTGATAATGAGGTTTTAGACTATTGTTTTAGCTGTTCTTGACTCGCTACAAAATGTAATTGGTTTGAACCCATTAAAGCATGAGGAAATTACAACTCCACTACAGACCCAAATCTCAAATATTATTGCCTACTTCATGTTTTTGTTCCTCTTCTGAAGCACTTGAGCCTAGTCTATGTTTACAAGTATAAAGATCATACCAAAATGGACGGTACAAGTATAAAGATCATCTCCTTATGGATGGCCACCTGGACTCTCCCCCGGAACCATTTGCCAGATGTTTGGAAGCGGTGACAGAATGGTTTGAGCAGAGTCACCTGAAACTCAACCCCTCCAAGACAAAGGTCCTGTGGCTGGAAAGTAGGGGGTGGGATCAGGAAGCGCACTTACCCACCCTGGCAGGGGCACAACTTACCATTGAGTCTCAGGCCAGGAACTTGGGCATGACCATTGTTGCCTCCCTGATTATAGAGGCTCAGGTCAAGGAGGTAGCCGGCCAGGCATTTTTCCATCTACACCAAGCCCGACTACTAGCGCCCAACCTGTCCCCCAAACACCTGGCCACTGTGATCCATGCAACGGTCACCTTCAAAATAGATTTCTGTAACTCGCTCTATGTGGGCCTAACCTTGTCCTTGATCTGGAAACTTCAGCTGGTGCAAAATGCAGCTGCTAGGGTCCTCACTGGCACACCTTGGAGGGCCCATATCCAGCCTGCACTGAGGCAGCTGCATTGGTTACCAATTGTTGCCCAGATCCGGTTCAAGGTTCTGGTCTTAACCTTTAAAGCTTTACGCGGGCTGGGACCCACATACCTGAGGGATCACCTATTGCCCTATGAACCCTGCAGGGCTCTGAGCTCTGCGGGTGAGAACCTCCTGGTCATTCCCGGCCCCAAGGAAGCGCGCCTAGCCTCGACCAGGGCCAGGGCCTTTTCGGTCCTGACCCCCACCTGGTGGAATGAGCTCCTGGGAGAGCTGCGGACCCTGCGGGATCTTTTAGGATTCCGGAGGACCTGCAAAACGAAGCTCTTCTGCCAGGTCTATAGTCGAGGTTGGGGTCAGCACGGTATATCGACTAATCCCCCCTGGGCTTAACATCACTGACTTCCTTCTCCCCCATCCCCCCTTTTAGTAATGGGGGTAGGAAGGGGATTTTTGCTCCGCCATGTTGTGATGGTTTTATGTCTTTTAATGGGAGTTTTAATGGGGTTTTAAGACACTGTAACCCGCCACGAGAGGGAATGGCAGGAAATAAATTGAAATAATAATAATGATAATAATGATAATAGTAATAATAATAAAATAGAAAACTAATATGCATGCAAGTAGAGACACTTGTTTCGATAAATGCAAATCTTCAGCTTTGAGTCCATAAAAACAAAAATGAAATATATTTGTCCAAATCTAATTTCATCTCATCTAAGGAACACTTTTTGTAAAGCTCACTTATCCTTAGTATTTTACAACAAATGAGCGCTACATACACCAATATATGCTGGAAAGACTGTTCTCCCCAAGCAGATTTGTAAGCTATATTCTGGCCCTGCCCTCAGATCCAAATATTTTGGAACATTCATCAAGAACCTTTGGTAACCATATAATGCCTCCTGAAAGATAATGTAATGATTGTTGTTAGGTGCGAAGTCGTGTCTGACCCATTGCGACCCCATGGACAATGATCCTCCAGGCCTTCCTGTCCTCTACCATACCCCGGAGTCCATTTAAGTTTGCACCTACTGCTTCAGTGACTGCATCCAGCCACCTCATTCGCTGTCGTCCCCTTCTTTTGCCCTCGATCACTCCCAGCATTAGGCTCTTCTCCAGGGTGTCCTTCCTTCTCATGAGGTGGCCAAAGTATTTGAGTTTCATCTTCAGGATCTGGCCTTCTAAAGAGCAGTCAGGGCTGATCTCCTCTAGGACTGACCGGTTTGTTCCCCTTGCAGTCCAAGGGACTCCCAAGAGTCTTCTCCAGCACCAGAGTTCAAAAGCCTTAATTCTTTGATGCTCGGCCTTCTTTATGGTCCAACTTTCACAGCCATACACTGCAACTGGGAATACCATAGCCTTGACTAAACACACTTTTGCTGGCAGGGTGATGTCTCTGCTTTTTAGGATGCTGTCTAGATTTGCCATAGCTTTCCTCCCCAGGAGCAAGCGTCTTTTAATTTCTTTGCTGCAGTCCCCATCTGCAGTGATCTTTGAGCCCAGGAAAATAAAATCTGTCACTATCTCCATTTCTTCCCCATCTATTTGCCAGGAAATGTAATGATATTGATATGGAACTGGTAGACAGTTTGCTTGTAGTTGCCAGGTTATTTACTGATACCTGCTGAAAACCAAAATATGCTCTATAATTCATAACTGGAAAACAGCTTAAGCAAAATAAGCCCTACTATTAATTAGTTTATATAAAAACTAGTAATCAAGCCCGCTGTAATCAAAATACACCGGGCGCTAGGCAAGGGAGCCTCCAGCAGTCGCGCACAGCGCGGCTGCCGAGGGCTCCCTGGCCGGCGGCCTGTCATGTCGGTGGCGCTTTGCGCCTCCCGACCCGTCAGGCCGCTGGCAAGGGAGCAACTGTGAGCCGCGCAGAATTGGCGAGGCCAATCGGCAGGGGCAGTCTGTCCAGAGGAAGGGGCCAATCGGCACCCTTCCTCATCCTGGACAGAGCCCGCCCTAACTCCTTCCCCTAAGCCCTTATGGGTTTATTTAGTCTTCGGCGCCCGCCGCGCCACGGGCTGTGTTAAGATGTTACCCTTTTCATAAATATCATAGGGGACAAATACTGCAATGGGGAACTTGTAAATGTCTTATCTTTGTGATTTGTTTTTTTAATGCTGTGCAATTTAATCAAAAGTATATAAGATCATATTCAGAAGCTATTGTTTTTTAAAACTGACCAGTTACAGAAAACTTGAAATATTTTAAACAATGTCATTGTATTTAATTACAAAGTAGACGGCTTCTATACTAATAAGAATCAAAATAATGCACTTACAGACAAGAAAGACTTCCAGTACTGGGGGGCTTTCCCAGGTTTAACAAAAAATGACTCTTAAATTAACCAAAGAAATCAAAGCCAGATCTACAACCTGATGAGCACTGAATATGCTCCAGGAACATGTCATGTCAGAGTTTATAAAATCCCAGGATTTCTGGGGGGAGGGGGTGGGGGACAGGACTTCTGACACATAATTACTGGGTAGACCTCAACCAGAATTCTTAAAAATATTATGTGGCTTCTTCTTCATAGTTACTATCATTTTGTTTGTGATATTATATTACTGAAGCTCTCAGTGTTTTAAAGTCTGATTCAATATCTGGTTTTAAAAATGACATATTAGGCTAGAAGCAAACTTTTTTCTTCTAGAGATCTGGGAGTTCAAAAGAGATTATTTTTTTTGTTGTATACATTTATTCTACTGCTACCTGACATGAAAATTTCATATGACTGTTTTTATATAAGGCTGTGTGGAAAAAAATGAAGAGTTATTCTATTATCTGATAGACTTTACATCTAATCTCCCTCCTTCAAATGTGCATATAAAGAATTAAGGCCCAGGAGTCAAAATTCAGACATCTTGGAAAACTGGTGTTTGATTCAAGTCAAACAACTTTCAACTATACTCTGCATGCAAGAGTGAAGGAGGGGATGGATGTATGTGGGCAAGCCAATGTAATGGAAATCCAATAACACCTTAGGGGCTATGAAGAAGCGACTGCTGCTTCTCCAAAACTCCTGCTGGAATAAATGTTTGTCTTTAAATTGCCAATAAATGAACATTACTAGCTCTCTGGAATTAGCAGCCCAATAAACTAAGTTCATGTCTGTCGTGCATTAGTGATAAATGATCTGCACAGAACAAAGCAGGAGACAGAAATATTTGTAGACTTTCATAAAGCCATTTTCACCACCAGACTCTATGCACTTCAGCCCAATGGCAGAACAAGTATGATATCTACAATTAAACTGCTTGGGTTATAGGTACCTATATAAGCTTTTTAACAAACCCAAATCTCATGTACTTTTGACAGAGAAAGTTTGATTCTGGTAGCGCCAACCCAATGACCCTCTTGGAATGTACTTAACTTGTTGAACAATAAACTTAACTTACTTTGATTTAGACAGAAGGTCATGGCAACAGCATTTCACTTACTAAGGATGCAGTCTAGCACACTTACTTGAGAGTATGCCATATTGAACTCTGAATAGAATTACTTAGTATTATATTGTTCATTATAACGTACTAATACAGAACAGGCAGGTATTTTTCATTGTCATAGAATCAGCTAGCAGGTATCCCTACCTACATCACAAGGATATTATGGGTCAATTTTCTCTCTTCCACGCCCATTAAAGATTGAGCATAAGAGGAAGAAATATCAAGATCTATAAAGCTGTCCTACTGGAAACATTTTTGTTCAATTCAGGGTTAATTTGGGGTATCCTTGTGTTGTAAAATCTACAATTTTAGGAACTTGCTGTAAAAACATTAATGTGACAGTTCAATTGACATCTGTAGGGAAGAGGCAGGCACTGAGATGTAGTTGTATGATGAATAAGCATACTGAAGCTGATGAAGAGGTCAGGAAAGGTTCTTTTCAAGTGCATGTATTATTATGTTTTATGAAGGAAGACACTCTCATGTAGAACAGTCTTTATTAACAATTCAAACAGCATACTGGCAACTGAAGCCCCGCACTCATGTCCTTATATAGGGAAACTTCCCACCTAATTTTTCCATGCACAAGAGCTTACCCACAACAATTAACCTATTAGTCACCTAACATTCAATACCTCACATGATACATAACATGTATATTTTCCTTAGCATATGCAAATTTGAGTCCTGGCTGACAGGAGCTAGACTATGGCCATTTCTGCATGCAAAGCTTGATTTTGATTATTACTTGAATTGAAGCCAGTACCCCTTCAATTTGCTCTCTGTGAAAATCTTTAATGTGTACTCTGCACATTTCTTCTTTATCCAATTATTCCTCCTCTAAATAGAGAAGTATTACTCCACATACTAGTAAGAAAAACGAGATTGTCTTGTTTTCTTTTGGATGTGCCACTGATTGGTCTCTACTCATTGATTAGTTTCAGGCAGTAGGCTCCTTTTGAAATAATAAGGAGAGAGTCCTAAAGCTGCTAAACCTCCCAGACAGCCATCAGGTTTCAAAAAATGGTAATAATTTTTTAAAAACGGGCTTCTCAAAAGCAAAAACTGTAAACTTAATCAGCATTTCTCACCCCCCCCCCACACACACACACCGTGTAATGCACATACTGGGAGGAAGAAGAGGGGTGTGCCTAGAAGGGATCCACATGTAAGGCTTGTCTATCATTCTAACACTGAATCCCAAATTCTGACAAGATTTGGAGGGGGGCTTATAAGAAATTTAAATGCTTAAGCAGTACTGGAACATAGAAGAGAAGGTGGGAAAGCCTTCTACCAAGATGGTAACCTGGAAGTGAAAGCACCTTTCAGAATTTCAAAAAGCAATCCCCCCCCTTACCCTGCCTGATAATAACCCATAAGCAGAGACTGAGGCACAATATTGTTGGTGAAGGAGTGGTTTCCAAGGGGGGAGGGTTTGATGAAATGATTCTGATTGTAAATTTCATTCACCTTGGGAGCCAAGACCAGGGGGGGAGGGGGAGTAAGACTGAGACCTGTAGGGAGCTAAATTCATTCCAAAGCAAAATAAAAGCCCAACCCATCTGCAAAGTGAAAGTGAGCTGACATGTAGAAGAAAAAATATACCCAAGGGAAATGCATGGTAAAGGTAAACAGAAACGTCAGTGCATAGAGACCTACATTAGTTGAGACTATTAGAGGACTATTAGAGGAGACTATTAGAGGAATAAATGTTCATTTCATTAACAGCATCAACCCCCATGCCTTCCTCCATAGTTTAGTTGTATTGAATACATAACAGAGTATTCTATGATTATCAACACTTTTTCAGACTTTCAGAATTCCAATGTCGAAGTATCCTCTTTCTAGCAATCTTTAAATTCACTTTTATCTCAATACCATGTTTGTTTTCTAATGTGTAGTTTATGTATTAAAGAATAGTTGAAATGCACCTATAAGGGACACATTCCAGCCTGCAAGTTTCCTAGCACTTTAATAATAATAATAACAACAACAACAACAGATCCCTAATTTCGATCCTTTTATATTTTAGAAAACTTCACTATGTATATAAACAGGCAATCTAACTCATGAAAAGTCTGTTCCACATGAAGTGTCACTAATGATCTATATTCTGTTAACTTGCCATCACAGGTAATCAGCAGTTCCATACTTCCAGATTATACCATTTATTATACAGGTGCTTAAAACTACAGCTAAATGTTTCGGAGGCCAAAATGAATCCACTCCAATAATTCACTCCATTAACTTATGGTTTGAGCTTTTCCCTATACACTGTATTGAAGGCATGACCTTCAGCTACACATTATCAGCAGCCCGCCTTCAGAGAAGGCTTCCAGGGTGATTATCTCAGGAAAGCCTTTACCCAAATCTAATTAGCTCAAAAGACCGCACAAATCTGAAGCATCACATTGCTGCCATCTACTAAACTCAATTGCTGTTTAAACAGACTTCAATACACCCATATTTAAATACACTGAAAATATTTAATCAATATTTAAGTATACCTCAAGCTTGCCAAGGCAGCTAGGGCTTTTGGCAAATTTCAACAAACATCACTATTGCTTCTTTATTCAGAGCTCTGCTACCGGTCAACAATAGATATGTGGGGAAAACAATTTTTTTTCATATGGTTGCAAGCCAGAGTATAAAATGAAATTTTTATCCTTACGAGCCCCATATGCAAGGGAAGATAGCACATGAGCCTGAGAACTTCAGAGATCATTTCCATATGGAACAATATGTTACTGAAAGCCAGTTTGTTCACCCACAAGCAGATCATCACTAACCCCAGAAAATTAATTCAGCATCTCTATGATTTTTCAAAATCCAATGGAAAGGAGAAAGTGACTGCCCTGAGCTTGACTCCAAATCTCCAGATGACTTCACCTTCAGGTGTTAAGTAGCATAAGAGACAATATGGAACCCTGCAAGACTCCTTTAGCCAAAGCTCAAGGGGGAATAATCCTTCAGAATACCTCTCTCAGCCATGAAGAATCATCATAAAATTGTCCCTGCTAGTCCTAGCCCAGACAGGCAGTTCAGGCATCAAAAGTTCAAACCCCTCAAATAATTCAAGAAATAAATGAATTTTCTACCTGACAATGCATTTAAACAAAAGCCACTGTGAAAAAGGTCTGTATCATCTGGAAATATCCAGAGCTGGACCAACATTATTAATGTGATTTTAACAAGCAATATATTTGTTCTTTTACATCTTATTAGTTAGACCAGCAGTGTTGGATAGCATTGCACAGACAGGTCAGGTCAAAACTTCTTTGTTATCGATATCCCAAAGTAGGCTGTAAAATGAGAGAGCATATGTAAATTATTATAACAAAAATAGAATCCAGTAGCACCTTTAAGACCAACAAAGATTTATTCAAGGCATGAGCTTTTGAGTCCATGCACTCTTCCTCAGACTAAATGAACAACCATCATAACTGTGGAGATATAAGGCAAAAGCAAATTGTGGCAAATTAGTAAACTGTGTCATAATATCCAAATCAAGCCATAGGATGCCAGATGATAATTCTTTGCAGCTAATCAGTCCTTTTGAGTTCAGTTATAGTTCACAAAAACACTGGAGAAATAAAACTGTCCACATTAGTAATTAATGGCAGACACTTTCCCAGTTGTTGCTGGCCCCATCCATCTCCACCCAAGCATAGAAGCATTCCTGCAAGTGACAAGCTGTGCTGGCAAGTATCTTGTCCTGAGACCAGAGAGTTAAATACAAAATTACATATTACTAACATCACATTATAGTCACATCTTATCCATTTGGTGCCTCTTAATAATTGTGAAACAGACTTGGAGGAGGAATGGTCCGGCCTCTCCAGGGCCTCCCTCACCCCTTGCCTCACAGACATGCCTGGCTGTTAGAGCCAGGTACATCTGTGAATCCGCCGCTCCATGTCCAGGGCCCAAGGTGAGAGGTCGCAGGAGTGAGGGGGGGGAGAGGGCGCTTCCCAAAGGCCTGGAAAGCACACCCGGGGCCTCTCAGAGGCTCCAGGTGTGCTTGCCAGGCCTCTAGGAAGTGCTCCCTCTCCCCCCCCCCTCGCCCTCAGCGCTTCCCAGCAGCCTGTAAAGCTGACGGAAAGCTGACGGGGAGGACCCTTTCAAAGCCCATTCTTATGAACCAGCTTTGAAGCTAGTTGTCCCAAATAAAATAAATTAAAAGAAGGGATTGTAAGGAATGTGCATATAAGAGTTGAATGTGGTTAGCATGCATAGTGAGGTAAGAAATCTATGTCCTTGTTGAGTCCAGGGTATGCCATTGTTTTGAACACAAAAGGACTGATTAGAAATTTGCCACAATTAACTTTTGCATTATATCTCCACAGTTATGATGATTGTTCATTCAATCTGAGGAAGAGTGCATGAACTTGAAAGTTCATGCCTTGAATAAATCTTTGTTGGTCTTAAAGTTGCTATAGGACTCTATTTCTGTTGTGCTACTTCAGAACATGGCTACGCACACTTGAATCTAAATTGATTATAGTATGAAATTCCCTTTATACATTGTTCCTCTTTGTTGTTGTTGTTAGGTGTGAAGTCGTGTCCGACCCATCGCGACCCCATGGACAATGATCTTCCAGGCCTTCCTGTCCTCTACCATTTTTCGAAGTCCATTTAAGTTTGCACCGACTGCTTCAGTGACTCCATCCAGCCACCTCATTCTCTGTCGTCCCCTTCTTCTTTTGCCCTCAACCGCTCCCAGCATTAGGCTCTTCTCCAGGGAGTCCTTCCTTCTCATGAGGTGGCCAAAGTATTTGAGTTTCATCTTCAGGATCTGGCCTTCTAAAGAGCAGTCAGGGCTGATCTCCTCTAGGACTGACCGGTTTGTTCGCCTTGCAGTCCAAGGGACTCGCAAGAGTCTTCTCCAGCACCAGAGTTCAAAAGCCTCAATTCTTTGACGCTCGGCCTTCCTTATGGTCCAACTTTCACAGCCATACATTGCAACTGGGAAGACCATAGCCTTGACTAGACGCATTTTTGTTGGCAGGGTGATGTTTCTGCTTTTTAGGATGCTGTCTAGATTTGCCATAGCTTTCCTCCCCAGGAGCAAGCGTCTTTTAATTTCTTTGCTGCAGTCCCCATCTGCAGTGATCTTGGAGCCCAGGAAAATAAAATCTGTCACTACCTCCATTTCTTCATGACTTCACCTTCAGGTGTTAAGTAGCATAAGAGACAATATGGAACCCTGCAAGACTCCTTTAGCCAAAGCTCAAGGGGGAATAATCCAGGACTTGAGAGGGCCAGATGCCATGATCTTCGTTTTCTTGATGTTGAGTTTCAAGCCAACTTTTGCACTCTCCTCCTTCACCCCCATCAAGAGGCTCTTTAGTTCCTCTTTGCTTTCTGCCATTAGAGTGGTATCATCTGCATATCTGAGGTTGTTGGTATTTCTCCCTGCAATCTTGATCCCAATTTGTGACTCATCTAACCCCACCTTTCTCATGATGTGCTCCACATACAAGTTAAATAGGCAAGGTGACAGTATACAGCCTTGCCAAACTCCTTTCTCAATTTTGAATTGCCCCCCCCACCTGTTCTATAAACTCTTCCAGACACTTCCATATGAGAGAGCCAGTTTGGTGTAGTGGTTAGGAGTGCGGACTTCTAATCTGGCATGCCGGGTTCAATTCTGCACTCCCTCACATGCAGCTAGCTGGGTGACCTTGGGCTCGCCATGTCACCGAGCAGTTATATCAGGGTTCTCTCAGCCTCACCCACCTCACAGGGTGTCTTTTGTGGGGAGAGGAAAGGGAAGGCTACTGTAAGACGCTTTGAGCCTCCTTCGGGTAGAGAAAAGCGGCATATAAGAACCAACTCCTCCTCCTCCTCTTATTATTATTATTATATTATTCAGAAAGGACGTAACAGTGCCTCCCTGAAAACAGACTTCCCTTCAAAGAAGTATGGTGTCATGAGCAAGTTCTATCTGGAAAAGTCTTTATGCATCCCTTTCTGCATGCAGAGCGCAAAAGACTTGGAGCCTTAAAGTTTTCACTACTACGTGCTCCCAAAAAAAGACAGGAAATGCAACTATTTCTGTGGTGGCACTATGTGGCTGTTTTAAAGAAGCGGGCTGCAGTAATTTGTACTAGTGGTTGCATTTTAGAGGACTGCTATGGAGATTTAATACGCAGGGAAAAAAACATGTGTTGGAATAGGGCAATTCTCAGACTAATTCAGGATTTCTTCCTATCATCCGTAGCCTTAATAC
Organism: Paroedura picta; assembly: GCF_049243985.1. NCBI lineage: Eukaryota > Metazoa > Chordata > Lepidosauria > Squamata > Gekkonidae > Paroedura > Paroedura picta. The sequence continues at coordinate 91,449,803 of NC_135373.1, forward strand.
TATGACACAGTCATACCAATTTACTTCAAAGCAATCTTTATCAACACATTCTGCCAATTAAGCATGTTTTATGTAAATTTCTGGAACAAAAATGAGTTTCTATAATTCACTAGCCTATTATTCATCTAGAATACTGTCAAAGATGCTTGGGACAGGTAACCATTTTTGAAATGAAGAAAAAGTATATTGAAGATAAGAATTCTGTTTGAGGTAATATAAAAGTCTTCCCTAGACTTGGCACTTTTTCTCACATATGGTTTTGATGATGCTAAGGTACTTGTTAAAATAAAATCTAGAAATAAAGTAATTAAGATTCTGTGAAGGTTCAAGGGGTGAGCAACAGGGTTGTGAGTGTCCTACATTGTGCGGGGGGGTGGGGTGGACTAGATGACCCAGGAGGTCCCTTCCAACTCTGTTATTCTATGATTTTATTTCCAATCCTAATGCCTCAAATCAAATTAAATATTGTCATCATTCAAACAATGTTTGCAGCATTCATACTGGGCCCTTTCTCCTCCTGCCTTAATGAATTTCCCTCCCCATTTCCTGATAAACCCTGTTAGCCGCTGTATACAAACCAGACAAACTATTACACAAGTCTTGTTTTGCTTTTTCACCTTGCCCAGTTTACATATAAACAGCAAATTGACTTTCCAAGAAGAAGGTTGAATGGAAAAGATCTGTAACATGTGAGGAAAAGAAGGGAACTAGAGTTAATTTATGAAGTACCAGGGCAGGCCAAAGCTTGGAATCACACTTGCACCAACCTTACAGGTAACCCATCTCACTGCAAACACCTTTTAATTAGCTACAACATACCCAGTCTAAATCCTACATAAAACCAGGACCTCTTCAGTTAAATCTGTCATACAGCTCAACTACAGCATTTCGTCCAAACACATAAGTGTTGACTAAGGTTAAATACTGTCAAACAGCACACCAATTAATATTCATATTTTTGTGAAGCCAAGAAAGCTTTTATACTGCAACATAAGATTAATCAGCAACAGAAAATGCTGATGTCTGTCTTGTGAAAATCACTGAACATCATTACTATCATCACTAAACATCAATAAGTTGAAGTTGCGTGCAGACAACTCACTCCCTACCTGATTGGCCCTTCCTGGAGGTGTGTCGCTAGTAGGGAGAGAGCACTCTGCCACTGAGGGGGATCAGTTCAAACTGAATGCAGAAATTTCACTCCATACCTCATTGGCCCTCCCTGGGGATGTGCTGCCAACAGGAAGAAAGCACTGCCAATGAGGGCCAATCAATTCAAATTGCACACAGACAACTCACACCCTACCTGATTGGCCCTCCCTGGGCATGTGCTGCCAACAGGGAGAGAGAGAACTCTTCCTACAAGGGCTAATCATGGAGCTTATCTGTCCTCTACCTCCTCTTCCTGCTGCTTGCTGAGTGGAAGAGGTGCTGGCCTCTCTGAAAGGCGCTGCTGCTGCTAGGTTGCCCCATCCTAAGCCTCTTCCCACAGTTCATTTACCCAAGCAAGGGAGGGAAGCCAGCTGCTTACTTTGCCTCCTGTGTTGGTCTCAGGTTTCAGTTCGCTGCTGGAAGAAATCACAGACAAGCTGCCAGGGAGGTAGAGAGAATCAGTATTTCAAAAACAGAATGCCAAAGGACAGACAGAATGCAATTAATGTCTTAACTCAGTCAAGGGTTTGATCAGACAGTCCAAAGACATCAGCAGGAGCAGTTCCACAACCCAGGCCTCCCAGCCTCAGGTTAATATAGGCTGTCAGCAGCCTCTCAGATCTCACTCTGTGATGACTCAGTCTTCTGCAGTCAGCAACTGTCTTGCTAACATGGTGTAGTGCTTTGAAGACTGGAGCTCTCCTCCAGGACATTACTTAATTGGCTGAGGTGAGCTAGGTGGGCTGACAAGGCAAGTGAAAGGACAGAGGACTGAAGAGCTCCTGCAAGAACTTTGGACTCTAAGCCCTGGTTTATCTGCAGCACCATTCCCTTCTGCTGGTCAGAGCTCTCTGACTGTTGAGCATCTAGTTGGGCTAAGCTTTCATACAGCTGAGACTTTTCTTCTGATCTGGCTGCATATCAAGGAGTCAGAAATCAAACTCAGGTCTTGAGATTAGAGTCTGTTATTCTATAATCATTTCACCACATTGGACCTCAAGATCAAGAGGGGGAAGGGGAGGAGCAGAACCCAGGAAGGTCACAGTGCAGAGCCTTATGAATTCCCAGAGATTCTTGAATGCTCTGCAGGACTCAATGCCCTCCGGTCTCTCATTGATGGCCTTGGTGGAGGACTGGCAGTCTCACCTGAAGACCGCTATTGACAAGATTGCTCCTAGGCGCTCTCTCCGCCTTCATCTCAAACAGGCCCCATGGTAAACCCAGGAGCTTCGGGAGAGGAAGAATGAAGTGAAACGGCTTGAGCGAGTGTAGAGGAAGACTCGTGATGACGTAACAAATACATCTCACTGCATGCTTATGAAGGCGTTTGAGAATGCAGTGAAAGCGGCGAAACAAGACTTCTATGCCACAGAAATCATGTCCACAAGCTCTCGCCTGGCACAATTATTTAGAGTAATTACATCTCTTACTGCCCTTGAGGAAGGGCATCAAACTATAAGGAAATTGGATTGAGGCTGTGTGGCTTTATCGAGCTATTTCGCAGACAAAGTTCTGTCGCTCCGCCATGACCTCCATGCCACGACTGATACAGTTAGCGAACTGGAAGCTCCATGGCCATCACGGGGGTTAGTGTTTGATGGCTTCGGGTGGCTCTCTTTAACCAAAGTGGACAGATTGCTAGGTTCAGTGAGGACGACCACTTACCCCTTAGATTCCTATCCATCATGGTTGCTCAAATTGGGAGACCAACAGATAGGAGGTCCCCTTTGAGGGAGATTATCAACCTCTCATTGACATCTGGAGAGTTCCCAGAAGGACTTAAGGAAGCAGTGGTTCTCCCTTTACTGAAAAAAAAAACATTGCTGAACCCGCAGGACCCCACCAGTTACCGCCCAGTCTCGCATCTTGCATTTCTGGGCAAGGTGATAGAGCAGGCCGCGGCAGATCAGCTCCTAGCATTTCTGGAAGAAACTTCAGCCCTTGATCCATAGCAGTCTACCTTCCATCCTGGCCACAGGGTGGATACCATGCCGGTTGCCCTGATAGCTGATATCCAGCACTAGCTGGATTGGGGTGGCTCCACCATACTCATGTTGTTAGATTTGTCAGCCACATTTGATGTGGTAGACCACGAGATATTGGCTCACCGTCTTGCTGGAACCAGGATTTGGTCCTGGCTCCAACCTAGTGGAATGAACTCCTGGAAGAGCTAAGGGCCCTGTCAGATCTGTCATCTTTCCGCAGGGCCTACAAAATGGAACTCTTCCGCCAGGCATTCGGTTGAGGCCAGGGCGGGGCCCATTATTCAATCTGAGATTCTCCATGTCCACTGTGTCCATCTGCTAATAAATAGATCTGTCTCCCTACTCTTACCAGTAAGATAGCAAGAATGTTGGCCCAGGCTGGTCAAGGGGTGAGCTTAGCTAGTAGTTTTTTTCACCTGCCATCTTATTAACTTTAGTAATTGTAATTATCGGGTATTTATGGGTTTTATTGTGCTTTTATTCTTTTACCACCGTGAGCCCAATTGGGAATGGTGGTATACAAATTTAAATAAATAAAGTTTATTATTTAAAGTTATTTAAATAAATAATAGTTTATTTAAATAATAAATAAAGTTTATTATCTTCCTGCTGTAGGACTTCTATTTGTATTTCAAGGCATCCCTGAGAGTCCCTTGTTTTCCAAGATCAGCATTTGGGGAGAGGTATGACATTTCTTCCTCTAATGGAAGAGCCTTCTTTTAGGAGTAAATTTAGTCCAGATTCAATAAGTTAAAAATCAGAGTAAAGCTGTTTTTTTGTTTTGTTTTTATAATGACCTTTAACAACTGGTGTTAAAAAGGTATGTCACAAAACAAAGATGCAAATATAATGAACCATTAATTCCCAAATCAACATATGAACATTGTTTCAAGACATCCAACAATAAACTAATTTAATACACGCATTCTGCAATAAAATGGGCGATATATCGGTCCTCCATGGTGCTGCTGCGAGGACCCTGGCCGCTGCTTTTTGAACCAGATGTAGTTTCCAGATCAAGGCCAAGGGCTGGCCTGCATAGAACAAGTTACAGAAGTCCAGTGAAGAGGTGACCATTGCATGGATCACTGTGGGTGCGCTGGGGCCAGGTTGGATACTAGTAGCTTGGCTTGGCGGAGGTGATAAAACTACTAGTGCAACTATCTCAAATACTGTGGGAGACCTGAATTAACACACTTTTGATTGCCAGTGGCAGCAGACAACTAGTTATAAATACATTCTCTGTCCTGGACCCCACCTAGTGGAATGAGCTCCTGTAGATCACGGCCCTGATGGAACTAAAGCAGTTCCACAGGCCTGCAAAAGAGAACTCTTCCACCAGGCATTTGGTTGAGACAAGGTGATGAGCAACATCTACAGGACCCCTGTTCCCTCCCAGAAATCCACCCATACATTCTGCTCTGGACCTGTTTGCATTGTCATAGTGTTACCTCTGTTATAGTTTAATGTTAATGTGAAAATCTGAGTTTTATGTACTGTTTTATGAGCCTCAGGGGAGGGCGATATATAAATACAATAAATAAAAACAAAGAAAATAGACAAAAATGGCAGCCAATGGAGGACATTCTTAAGCATCTGGTATCCATGACTTGTCCCAACCTGGATGGCCCAGGCTAGTCCAATCACATCAGGTATTGAAAGTTAAGCAGGGCCAGCCCCAACTGGTATCTGGATAGGAGAATTTCAGAGTCTCCAGCTTTTCTCTACTTTTTACTATTGAGAAACCCATGACACATTCATCAGGCTTTGGGAAACCCCAAAAGTTGGATGATCATGAAGAATATGGTTAGGAAGCATAGTTGTGTACATGTCCCCTCCAGACCCACCAGTGGCCATTCTGGAAGGCAGGGACAGGTCAACATGGCCATATATATCACCCAATAAATGTTTAACATATTTAAAAATATATTAATAAGTAATTAATTCCCACACATTTGGGAAACCCTTTCTGGGCTTTCAAGAAACCCTAAGCCTGTGATATATGAAGGAAGTCAATGGAAATCCATTTGTGTTAGTCTCTTGCCTTGAAAACCGTATGGGATCACCATAAGCCAGCTGCAACTTGATGATACTTTACATTTTCCCTCCTTAAATATCATAATAGATACAACATTCATTTTTTGTACAGTTCTACTTTCAATAGGCTTGATGGCTAGCAGTATCATGCACACTAACCTGTGTTCATTGCCGTTATATACATGTCTCTGAACATAAGAGATTCTCTGAAGACATTAGACCCCTGACAGAACTTCCTAAGTTCCACAGGGCCTATAAGATAGAGCTCTTCCATCAGGCCTTTTGTTGAGGCCAACCAAGAAAGCATATAAACTGGGCCTCCCTCCCATCATCCTCTCCCCCTTCTTCTGACAATCTAGCTGATTTGCTATATAACACCATACAGACCAATGCAGGCAGAAACTCATTTTAACTCTTTTAAGTTTTTAATAGTTGATTTATGTGCTATCACGTTGTTTGTTCTTTGTTGTATACCATCCCAAGACACCTAGACTGTGAATAATAAATAAAATATGAATTAAAAAGTAATGTGTATCTCTATATTTTAAATGCAGAAGAGACAGTCCACTAAGAAAAGATGGGAAAATGACAGATCATTTATTACTATGATTTATTAAAACCCCAGGAACTCAAATTATAGCCTAAAAATCACTGCTTAAAAATCCTGAGAGTGCTATTTCTCAGAGTATTAGAAGCAAATTATTTAAAATGCAGAGGCAAATTATTTTTAAAAATCCATTCAGTGAACTCACAAGTCCATCTTAACATAAAACTGCCCTGCTAGATCAGACAATAGTCTATCCCCATCATCCTGTCTCACACAGCAGCCAACCAATTTTTTTGGTCTTGGATGACAGAGTTTTTATTGATAAGCAGAGATAGAAAGCCATCTGTTTAAGGACTAAAGAATTCGCATCATTCAGAATGTGAAAATGCTGCTGTATAGCACTTGTTTTTAAGCTCTGTTGAAACCTAATACTATAATTGGAAAATGGAACAACATGCCACATCTCATTATTAAAAATAGCTCCTCTAAAATGCTATTGTTAGCCTATATTCTTAGCTAAGAAGCCTTTGGCTGTTCATTCCCTATTTCCGAAATGTAATCAAAATTGAAGTTTACTAATTCCATATTAAAGACCTTTGTATATGTACTCTAACCAATAAACTGAACATTACTAGCTTTTGAAAACCAGTAGAGGGAGCACAGATATTAATTTTCTGGGGTCTTTTCCTTAACAGTGAGAAGTTCTTTTGGGAGAATGACATCAAGTTTATGCTTAGAAAACACAATGTTTAAGCTTCATAACTGAAAATTTCAAGTATTTTGAAGTGATTTTATGACAAAACTGTAACTAAAGAGACTTTTATCTACAGTTTCTCATGACAGTTTCATAAGGTTCATACTACACACAAACTAATGGTTTGCGTTCCAAGGAAGGCAATTTAAAATCAGACTACCTGACTTTCTCCATAGCTATTTCTATCCTATACTCAAAAATGAATTATTTATTTAGCTAATTAGGACTAATTTAAGAATAGGAACTTTAAGATTGAAAATTTCATTTTCAGTGTCCTAGTTCCTTGTTGAATGGAAAAAGTATTGATTCACCGAAGTAGCCACCTCTGTTCCATTTGTAAAAGGAGGGAGTAAGGATACCTCACTACAGTAGATACATAATAAAATGTCTTCCCCCCCCCCCAAAAAAAACCCAGATTAGCAGAACCCGCTTAAGGTCCACTTTACTTCAGAATATGGGTATCTGAACTAGAACTGCAACATGTTCTTCATTTTTCCCTTAAGAGAAGCCATTGGCAAACTATAACAGAAACCAGCCATTTTTGTGTTACATTAATGTAGCAAATATTACAGTTTAGATTTACAGGCTAAAAGTTCCAATAATTCATCCTTGGGGGTGGGTGAGAGCACGTCAGATATTTTACAAGTAAGTTAACAGCCAAGTGGATCCTCCCCCTCAACTGAGCAAAGCCTCAAACTTTTCTCCAGCTTTAGAAGCCTTTCACCCAACTTAAGCAACTCTTCCATGGGAGGAAGTATCCTGATAAACAGATCCACTGCACTATAAACAGCCTGGAAGTCACAACATTTTATAATTTTACATAGCAATGGGTGTTCCCTATAGACCAGTGGTCCCCAACCTTTTTATCACCAGGGACTGGTCAATGCTTGACAATTTTACTGAGGCCCAGGGGGAGGGTAGTCTTTTGCTAAGGGACATCGCCACCGCCTAAGTCCCTGCTCCTCTTGTTTTCCCACCGCCCACTGGGAGGCGCTGCCAGCAGCAGCTGTGCAGTGCCACGCCATGGGGGAGCCCCAGCCATGGTGGCTGCTGGAGAGCACCAAAGGTGAGCCAGCGGTAGTGTGGCAGGGCAGCCCCCGAGGCAGTAGCTGGGGAGGACGATGAGGGGGAGCCGTGGCCCAATACTGGTCTCAGGACCGGGGGTTGGGGACCACTGCTATAGACAACTCCAATTCTGGAGACATGATAAAACTAGACTATACATTGAGTTTTATGCTGCCTTTCTCCACAGCAGGGTTCTCGCCTCCATTTTACCCTTATACCAGCTTGTTCATGATCACCCAGTAATTGTGGCAGAGTGCACAAACTCAGACTCAGGTCTCCCAAATCCCAGTCCAACACTAATCATCACATTACAGTATTCTTTATTACATGTCAACTACACAGAGAAGTTTGACTGGAGTTTCTTTTTAACCTGAAAGCAGTTTTGACCCATTGCCAGTCTTGTGCAGAAGGCAAGCAAAGGTAGAAAAAGGTTGCTTTGTATACATACCCCAAAGCAGCTAGGCAACTTTTCAAAACTGCTTTTGGCTCTAAAACCATGGAAAAAGTAACATGAAACAGCAAGAAGCATCTAGCTTTGCCCATTTAAAGTTCAAAACTGGGACCAAAAGTACTGACTGGCAGTAGATTCGAGACTGAAGTATATTTCATATAATCAACATTTTTAAAAAGTCATGGTCACAATGTATAGGGACAGCCACTAACTTAAATTACTTTAAAGGGAGATTAGATAGATTCACAGAGGACAGTTCTGTCAGCCACCATGTGCGGAGACAGTATAATTTCAAATTCCAGTTGCTAGAGGCCAAACCACAGGACAAGCCTTTATGTATTACCTTTTGCCTTCCAAGATACCAAGGAGAGAAACTAGAGTCTTGGTCTTATCTAGTAGGAATCCTCTTATGTTCTTATAAATTAGATAACAATTGACACCACTTCAGCTAAAAGGAAATCTTGCCTTTCTAGTCTTTAGAATAATAATAATAAACTTTATTTCTGTAGCCTGTCCTTCGTCGGTAGAAATGCAACAGGGTGTCAAATGATTACCAAAGAACTATCCAGGAGATGTGTAATACTTTGATTGGGGGGGGGGGGGGGGGAGATACTGTCTTCTAGACAAGATGCTTTTTTTTTTAAATACCAGCAGCAAAGAAGTGTTTCTTCAGTTAGTGGAAGAACACAGTACCCTACAGGAAGCTGTAGGGCAATCAATACTCAAATTGTGAATTACTGTCAGGAGTGGTCCAGTTCGCAGATGGCATCAGACTGTAATGTTCTCAAAAAATCCCCCTGAAATGATTAGCTGGAAGCAGCATGGTAGGAAAATACTCGGAATGATGTGAATTGAAACAAAACACTACAATTAAATATATAATAATGAGATTTAAACTTGACAGTTTGCTCAAGTAATGCAAGGTTTCAGCTCCCTGTTTAGGAACTATGAAATTAACTGTTTTTTAAAAAATTAGAAAAAAAGTGGCTGAAAGCATATACGTATATGGCACAGCCACATTTAGAAATGCTACTAAACAATTTGAGTACCTTAGTACCACTTTGAATACAATTTCAATAGGATATAGGAAAAAATAAGGCAAACGAAAACATTTAAGCCTTTCATCAGTGCATTGATTGTTTACATTTGTTTTAAAGCAGCAACCATTTATAGAGCTGTGAACAATGTACAAAGAAATAATGTTTCAGTGCCATGGCGAGCCCAGGGTCACCCAGCTGGCTGCACATGGGGGAGTGCAGAATCGAACCCAACATGGCAGATTAGAAGTCTGCACTCCTAACTACTACACCAAACTGGCATAAAAGGGCTTCTTTCCAAACAATCTGACTGGGTGTTTGTTTCTCCACTCTGCAAGAGGGTATGAATCAGGATTTCTCTATGTGAACAATGACACCCAAGGCTGTGCACATAGACATCACCAACTGCACGTTAAATATTAAGAGTTCAAGTGATTTGTCCACCAAAAGTCAAACATCTATCTAGGGATAGATAGTCATTTGGGAAGACTTGGGAAGTGGTGGTTAGGCTGAACGGGAGGATGTATTGAAAAATATGTTGCCCTGTTCAAATGTCAAATATCTCCTAAGAAGATATATTGATAGCAATGTGGAAGTAAGCATCCTTAAGGTCTAACACAATAAATCAATCAGAGGAAAGGTTCTCCATAACCATTTCTTTTTATCAACTATGAAAAATGTGAATAGAAACCAAACATTTCTACCCCACCCCAAAAAAAAAAACTATTTCAACTGTCCCTTTAAAGAGAGGTTCCTGCAGTTGTTCTATCAACTCAGGGAATGGGCTATCCATTTTTTGCTGTTAAGAGCAATGCAGACACAAAATTCAGTTTTCAGAACTATAAAACCAAGCATCGGTGATATCTGCTAGATAATTTTTTAGAAACCTCTAGGAGAATATGACATTGGGGTCCTAATGAATGAACTAATTTGATTCATTTACAAAAAAATTAAACATTGCATGAATATACTGCACAATTAAAAACTAATTCTTACTTAATGATGAAAAACCTGTATATTAAAATAGATTTCTATCTTTAGACAGCATTTTATCAAATGAAATCCAATTTAATTTTTTTTAATTTCTATTTTTTAAAAAATCACTGATTTTTATCCACTGTTTCCAAGTATACATGATTATGCTTAAGCTACCATAATGTACAAAGAATTTGTTTTCCATTGCAGATGGCTTATCAGAAAGCTGTGCAATCAGAATTTTTAAATACTACATTTTAGAAACCAAAACCATCAGTAAGTAATTCAAGTCCCTGTCCCTCTTCAAAAGGAAACCCATGTATGCATATATATGCTGCATATGTACAGCATATAGATTCCATAGATTAATCCTGGTTTAGAATCCCAGCTTGTGAGAAAGAAACTCCCCATATATGACGCCAGCCACCCAAAGTTAAACTGAAAGGTTCCTGGAATCAAAAGGCTTCAACCATGCTCCATCTGCAAGGGGAGGAAGTGTATAAGTCCACAAGAAAAGCTTGCGACAGCCATGAACTGTTAACAGTATCAAAATCAAATTCCCTAGTACTTTAGGTAAATTCAAAGGAAAATGAGGTTCAGGGTTTGAGAGCTGGGGTGTTAAAAAGATCCTGGTGCATCTTCAAAGGCTACATCAAAGGGTAACTTTTTGCCACTAAATTATTTCTACCAGTTAAGGGGCAATTTCATTAATTCTCCCTTTTGTTAGAAGCCCAATCTCAGAAATCACATTAATGGGGCACAAAGGACCCTCAGAACAGCACAGCAGTAAGAGTTTTTACAGATATTTATTGAATTTATTTTTGGATTTATATACCACCATTCCCAACTGGGCTCATGACAGTTTACAGGCAATAAAAGGATAAAAACACAATAAAGCCCCATGATTTCACTTAATAATGTTACTTATACTACTAAGGCGGCAGGCGAAAAAACCACTATCTCATTCCCTTGTTCAGCCAGGGACCAACCCTCCTGCTGTTCTGCTGGTGGGAGTGAGGTGTCAGATCAATCAGATGAACATAGGGGAATCCCAGATCAAATATTGGGACCCCACCCTAGCCTCAACCATATGCCTGGCAGAAGAGCTCCATCTTGCAGGCCCTGTGGAAAGTTGATAACTCCATAAGGTAGAACATAGAACATAGTTTGTTTGTCTGCAAATAAACTATGTTCTAACATAATAATAAACATATTATGTTTTAATGGGATTTTATGGGCTATGTTACCTTATTGTTTTATTCTGTAAGCCACCTCAAGGCTACAGCATCAAGAGAGGCGGGGTATAAATTCAAAAATAAATAAAATGAACAAGAGACACTTAATTTTAAAAGAGTCTATAAAATTGACACTGCTGAAACTAGATTAGTGGTAAATAATAACTTCCAAAGAGAAGGCATGAAGTCTCAACCAGGTGGCATCATTCATCTCTAATGCTTAAAACATCAACGTAGATTTAAAGCATTTCTTCAATACAAATACAGCCAAATTGTATATTAAAACTAAGTCGCTGCCTATTTCCCCTGTAGAGCCTCTTGTGGCGCAGAGTGGTAAGGCAGCAGAAATGCTCTCTGAAGCTGTCTGCCCATGAGGCTGGGAGTTCAATGCCAGCAGCCGGCTCAAGGTCAACTCAGCCTTCCATCCTTCCGAGGTCGGTAAAATGAGTACCCAGCTTGCTGGGGGGTAAACGGTAATGATTGGGGAAGGCACTGGCAAACCACCCTGTATTGAGTCTGCCATGAAAACGCTAGAGGGCGTCACCCCAAGGGTCAGACATGACCCGGTGCTTGCACAAGGGATACCTTTACCTTATTTCCCCTGTATTCCAGTTAGATGAGTTATAGTGGTGTTTTAAAAAATTCAAGGGCTTTCTTAAATTCAGGGGAAGCTGCCAATAAAAGTATGTTGAACCACAGTACACCTTCTCTGCAAGAAGATACAGTCAGTCTCATAGTGAGAAAAATCCACGTAGGCCATGCTTTTTCAGTCAGAGATTTGTGAAACCCTGGGATTTCTTGACAGTCCTGGAAACGTTTCCCAAAGTGATGGGAGTTTTATATCTCAACAGTAAAAAAGTTGAGAAAGGTTGACATTAGCCATGGAGACAGCAGACCTCTAGATAGGGGCGGTGTGTGCAGTGATGTCATGAAGGTAGTTTAAAAGCTAAGGAGGGTTGAAGAGCTTGGGAACTGAGGTAGAAAAGGTTTGTTGCAAGGAGACAGACCAGACAGCGTCTGCAGAAAAAAGACAATTCTATCCTGCTCTCTTCTAAGACATTCACAACAGATGGATTAGAAATACAAAACAGTTTTAAAATCTGATTACAGCTACAGTGTATGATAGAGACTACTTGTCTATGTGTCTTAAACCTCAAGTTTGTCCTAGGGCTGGGAAACAATGGAGCATTACTTGTACCTATTCTGGACTATACTCCATGCCATTAAGTCACTGGCCTCAACCAAATTTGTGATCAAATATAGAACAAAATTTAGTCAGCTAACATACCTGAACAGTCAATGTAGTAATATCATCAAAATCCAGAATTTATGCAAAGACCAGCAAAGCCTCATGCAAAGACCAGCAAGAGAGGCTGTGTTAGGAGTCAACAGACTTTAAAAAAAAATGTTCAAGTTCTGCAATGCAGATCTGTATTCCCCTACTGTTCTAAGATTATAGAAGTTTTAATTTAAAAAAACACACACAAATATCCCTATTAGGTAGCGTAGCCTAGAGACTACCAAATGAGCTTATAGCTCAATGAACGTTTGTATCTGAAAGGTTTATACCTGGATTTTTTTAGTATAACTCAGCCTTGGTTGCTGCAACACTGACAAACACATTTTGGAAAATTATACACCTTGATTCAAAAGAGCATTAATATCAACACTATAGTGAAAGGGCTCCAACACGTAGCTGAATATTGTAGAACAGTGGTCCCCAACCCCCGGTCGGAGGTCTGGTGCCGGGCAGCGAGAGCTTCAGCACTGGGCAACAGCTCCCTCTCCCCGCAGCGCGAAGCTTGCCAGGCCGTGAGCAAATCACCCACAGAAGCGGCTGATTAGCTTGCGGCACGGGCAAGCTTCTTGCGCCGTGAGGGGGGAGGGAAACGCGGCCACCAGCATGCTGTTGGCACTCCCACTGAGAGCGCAAATGTGCATACGCAAAAGTGCATTTTTGCTTTTGCAGCCCCACCGGGTGTGAACATACATGCACAGCAGGTCCGCGCATGCGCATTTGGTGGGGCTCCAGCGCATGCTAGGGGCCCCGGGTCACCCTCTCCCCTGACCCCTTTGGCAGCGGTCTGCAACCTGAAAAAGGTTGCAGACCGCTGTTGCAGAATACTCAACTGGCCTCAATTATCTTTAAATATGCTTCTGGCCAACTTTTCTATATCACAGGTAAGAATAAGCATCAGCAGAATCATAGAATAATAGAGTTGGAAGGGACGTCATGGGTCATCTAGTCCAGTGGTCCCCAACCTGCGGGCCACGGCCCGGTGCCGGGCCGCGAAGGCCATGGCGCCGGGCCGCGGCTCCCTCTCCCCGCCCCCCCGCAGTAAAAAACTTCCCAGGCCGCAAGCTTCCGGCCCGGGAAGCTTCTTACTGCGGGAGGGCGGGGAGAGGGAATCAGGGCCGTGCGGGCGCAGCCCGCGTGTGCGGCCCGATGCGTGGGCATGGCCCGCGGGCCGCACCCCGATGCCCTGCCGGTCCCCAACCTCAGAAAGGTTGGGGACCACTGATCTAGTCCAATGCCCTGCACTATGCAGGAAATCTAAATTGCCCATCTACTGTAACCTGCTACACCTTTTCCTTCTCCTCTCTAGGCTACACAAACCAAGCTCCCCCAGCCTTTCTTCATATGTCTTGGTTTCCAACCCCCTCACCATCTTTGTTGCCCTCCTCTGGACACATTCCAGTTTGTCAACATTCCTCTTCAATTGGGGTGCCCAAAACTGAACACAGTACTCCAAGTGAGGCCAAACTATTGCAGAGTAAAGCGGTACCATCATCTCCCGTGAACTGGACACAATACTCCGTTTGATGCAGCCCAAAATCCCATTTGCCTTTTTAGCCACTGAGTCACACTGCAGACGCATGTTCAATGTATGGTCTACTAAGACTCCTAGATACTTTTCGCACTTGCTACTGCCAAGACAAGTCTCCCCCATCTTATATCGGTGTGAACCGCTCGGGGAGTGGTATAAATAATTGGCTAAGGCTAAGGGGGGTGGGCCAAGTTCGGAATAGGAAACAGGGGCCATTGGCCTCTTGACCATGGAATGACAACAGGGGGCCAATCAGAAGGCACAAAGCCACTCGGGACCATTGGCTACAGCTCGCTACAGTCAAGGGCCGCCAACATTGGCCACAGCCGCCTGGCGCAGGCTGGGAGCCCTCCCCCCGCCACTGTCCCCGCCGTGCCAAAGAGGACCAGCCAGACACAGAGGTATGGGGAAGGGGCACCCCATCTCCACCGCCACATGGCTCGGATGCCAGACTTTCTTTCCCCTCAGCCCAGGCACTGAGGGGACACACTGAAAGGGCGGCAGCGGGGGGGCTGGGGGCTGGCCCAGGAAAGCAAGAGATGGGGGGAGAGCCTGGGTTAGCGAAGGAGATGGGGGTTGGGACGAGGGAAAAGGCAGAGAAACAAGGAAATGGGGAGCTCCAGCCTGGGGCTGTCAGCTCTCGCCCCCCTCCCTTTCTTCCATCTAAGATGGGGGAGGACAACGTTGGCAGGAGGGTGCCTGGATGTGCAGATCGTTTCTTGCTCGAATCCTGCCTTAGGGAGGAGGCAAAAGAGAGTGTGTGGGGGGGGGGGTAGGAATTGGGGGGGCACTGATTCTGTTTCACCAATATTTACTGTCTTAGAGGCACTAATGTCTGTTCTGCTTTAGGTCTCCTTTTCTTGGGAATCTGTTTGGGATGGGGATGATTGGTGTGGTGTTTAAATGCAGGGGGAAGACGGTTAAGGAATTCACTTACACTCCTTAAATCATGTCACCTCCTCTTAAAATTTTTGTTCTTTCTGATCTCCCCTCCTCTTGCTCCCCCCCCCCATTTCCAGAGGTGGGGCTAGCACTAAATGGTATTGGGGTGTTGATTTCTTCTTTTCAAAGCTGTTTGTTGTTCTCCCAAAGCACCCAAGGGGAGAAGAAACCCTCAAAGAGGTACAGCCAAAGCCCCAGGCTGGGGAGTTGATGGGGAAGGGGGCAGCCAGGGGGTGCCCCAGCCCCTTCAAAGCCTGTCCTTATGGACAGGCTTTGAAGCCTAATATATATATTTATTCAATTTTTTGGAGTTATGCTAGTTACAAATTAAGCTGAAATACATGCTATCAGCATTAATATTACATGGGGTATTATATTAGCATCTTCACACCTCAAGACCCCACTGGCTTTAATGCAGTATCATGATTTCTTGTGCTTTGAAGAAAGTTTGTAATGCTACTTTGATTTTAAAGTTTCAACTTAGAATAATTTTGACTGCCTTCCCCCCTTCTGCTCAGTAGTTAAAATAGGTGTTCCATGGCACCATGCAGTCTAATACTCAAGACGATTTCTTAATAACTATCACAGTCTCAAATATGGAGAACAAGAAGTCACCTCTAAGCCTACTCAAGAACACTGATAACAGTCTCTACGGCTGTAAGGCTAATTGCAGCAAAGCAACTTCTGAGAGACCAATATTTTTTCCAGGCCAAAGTGTCTGTAGTCATAAACCACTATAACCAAGAGGTTTATAAGAAGATATGTACATATATAGCTTCAAATGAATGCTTACAGCCTAAGAAAATTAAGCTCAAACTAGATTTCATTAAGCATTCTCAGGATTTTCTCCAAATTATAAACTGCTATTCAAATTGCTTATGGGGAGTGGAAAGGGAAGGCGACTGTAAGGCCGCTTTGAGTCTCCTTTGGGCAGAGAAAATCGACATATAAGGTTATCGTCTCTGTCATCGTCTCCTTCTCCTCTAAGTGCCAGCTTCCCATCCAAAGGGAGTTCCCCAAAGTGATCAAAATATTAACATGTCAACATCAGAACAGCATTTTTCAAAAACTCCTCTATAAATTAAAACTCCCATATAAATTTAAAAAAAAAACAAAAAAAAAACATAAACATGTGAAATTTTAGCCTAGTGGTACCTTTAATACCAACAACATTTAATTCTGTGTACGCATGTACACAAAAGCTTATACAATAAATTCACCAGACTCAAACTCAGTTCTATTGCTTCAGACCAACATGGCTACCCACCTGAATTTATATAAACATACAAGCACACATACTACCACAGCTGGGGAGGAAGACCAACAACAATTACTGGAGGAACACCATGTCAAACAAGAAGTCTTCATGTGCTGGTGATGATTGCGTTCCAAAAGGAAAAATTCATATTTATATTGCTCTCACAGAAGTAGATCTAGATGGTACTTTCCAAGCTTTAAAAGGCCAGAACTATTACACTTTTCATGAATGCGGAGGGGGAGAGAGACTAAACCACAGCTACGGCTCCTTTTTTACCATAATATCAAGTGGCTTTCTTTCTATTTTGTAACGTGATTCCCCTATCTGCAGAAACTCATTTCAGCTATTTGTTACTAGTGATGGGCTTTAAGCTCTGGTTATAAACAGAAAATTCAGAATATGCACAAGAAAAATACATGCAGTCTCTAGTTCTTTACACAGAGCTAGAATCCATAGACAAAGGCTATCCCAACACAAGAGCTTTTCTATCTTCCCTATGAAGCCTTCCATGCTGCTTATAAAGAAAGGACACCTTTAGGGGGCAGAGAAACATAAGATGCAGCTGGAACAAATAATTAACATTCCCCTGAAGCTATCCCCTCTGTTACACATACAGAAGTATCTGTTCAGGGCAGGATCCCAAGACAGGCATTTCAAAGCCTTCCCTTAATCTGAGCTACAGAGACATTACTGTACCATTTCTGATTTTATAACAGCAGCCTGCCAGAGATTTACACACATGTCTATGCATCACCATGATTGCAATACTGAGACACTGTGCTACAAGGAGCTCCATTAACATTCCAGGCAATTTTTAGTAGAAGCAGTTCACATATTCAGCTGTAAGTCATGAAACGGCAAACAGCAATGAACAAACATGCCATGTAAAAATCAGCCCAGAAGAGGGCTAAATATTTTGGGTTGTTGTAACCAATGACTGCCTTCTGCTGGTGGAAAGCTCCACCATTAGTCAAATGGAGTTAAGGGATGCAATATGCTATAGTTAAAACTAAGAGCTCAAGCATTAACGATGGAAAACTGAATAATAGAATCATAGAGTTGGAAGGGGCCATACAGGCCATCTAGTCCAACCCCCTGCTCAATGCAGGATCAGCCCTAACAATCCTAAAGCATAAAGTGTATATCCAGCCTTTGCTTGAAGACTGCCAGTAAGGGGGAGTTCACCACCTCCTTAGGCAGCCTATTCCAATGCTGAGCTACTCTGACTGTGAATTTTTTCCCCTGATATCTAGCCTATATCGTTGTTCTTGAAGTTTAAACCCATTATTGCGTGTCCCCTCCTCTGCAGCCAACAGAAACAGCATTATGCCCTCCTCCAAGTGACAACCTTTCAAATACTTAAAGAGGGCTATCATGTCCCCTCTCAACCTCCTTTTCTCCAGGCTAAACATTCCCAAGTCCATCTACCTATCTTCATAGGGCTTGATCCCTTGGCCCCAGATCATCTTCGTCGCTCTCCTCTGTACCCTTTCAATTTTATCTACGTCCTTCTTGAAGTGCGGCCTCCAGAACTGTATATACGTTTCCCAATGTATTCTGTGAAGACTTAAGGGGGTGGCAGGTTACAGTGGATGAGCAATTGGGATGTGAGTGTCCTGCATAGTGCAGGGGGTTGGACTAGATGACCCATGAGGTCCCTTTCCAACTCTTAGTCTATGATTCTATGATTTAACATCTCTAATCCAACCGTCATCCAGATAAATTTCAGTAAAAGAAAGCAAATGCCTATTGCCTTGGATTTTTTTCCTCAACTTGGTGCAGTGGTTAGGAGCACTACTAATCTGATGAGTTGGGTTTGATTCCCGCTCCCCCACATGCAGCCACCTGGACAATCTTGGGCTCGCCACAGCACTAATAAAGCTGTCATGACCGACCACTAATACCAGGGCTCCAGCAGCCTCACCTACCTCACAGGGTGTCTAATGTGGGGAGAGGAAAGTTAAGGCAATTGTAAGCTGCTTTGAGACTCCTTCTAGTAGAGAAAAGCAGTATATAAAACTGCTTCTTCTCATATCTATCTAATCATAATAATCTCATTAGGATTAGTCTGAATGCTTCTTCAACGTTCAAACAATTGGTTGTACTACAATGCCAAATCAGTCAGGTATATTAGTTAGTATCAAACAGGTGACAGGTCCATCAAATATAGCTTAGTAATTTTGCCTTGACCTGGATGGCCCAGGCTAACCCAACATTGTCAGGTCTTGGAAGGTAAGCAGGGCCATCCCTGGTTAGCATTTGGATGGAAAACTACTAGGAAAGTTTAGGGTTGTGACAAAGAAGCAGGCAATGGCAAATTATCTCTGAATGTCTTTTGCCTTGAGAACTCTACAGCAGGGGTTGTCAACCTGCAAACGCTGGCAGAGGCGTCATAGGAATTGTAGTCTATGGACATCTGGAGGACCACAGGTTGAGTACCCCTGCTCTAGAAGATTTCCATAAAGCTGCTGCAACTTGATGGCATAACACCTATCCTCTCATCCAGCAAACATAAGCCAAGAGTAGCTATGTTTGTATTACAGACTTAAGAACTGGTCAATGCTTTCAGCTCAATACATAGGCTTCATGTAATAAATCACCATATTAGGCATATCAGCTTTACCACCCACACCAATACTTTTTTTGTAGCAAGCAGTTTCACCTCTATCAAAAACTTAAAACACTTGGTGAATGTTTACATTCACATTCACTTTCAGCTATGCAACAAACACAAGTCATCAAAGAAGAAATCTGAAACATCAAATGAGATGCAGTTGAGGTACATAGAACAAGATGTCCCTTTGCTAAAAACTGACTGGCATCAGATGGGTGTCTCAGTGGAGGGGAGGGGGGTTAAACCCTTCTGTGTGTCTTTTCAATCAGCCCAACCAATGGAGACAATTCTGAAATTATCATGCCTCCTTGACTAAACAGTAGATGCCTTCATATTCACAGCGAGAAGTGATATAGTGATATATGTTCCTCCACCCATAAAGAACAATTAGTAGCTGTGAAGGGAGTGTTTTATTAACCTATACAGACCCCTTCACACCCGTGACCTAGACCAGGGTCGCTCCAGCAGTCACTTTTAGCACTCATGTTTCATATGTGTTGGCCTACACACCATGTGATTCGGGGGATGGGGGGGGGAAATAAAATCTAGATAAGCATTATCATTCTAAAAACATATGTTGAGCTTTCACCAATAGGATCTGTTGGGAGAGTACCAAAACTTTTAATATTAACTGACCATTTGAAGCCAGCCACCTATTTTCACTTATGCTCTATAGCCACTGCAGTGTTCCAAAACTTCATGTTCAGGAAAATACTCATCCTGCAACACTGATAATTTGTTTTTTGTCAAGTATACAACTTGCTTAAAAAATTACCCCATACAGTTTTTGCTTAGAAACCCACATTAATGTTGTTACTTATATCCCATCTTCTAACAAAAAAGGATTTCAGAATAAGCATTACAATTACATTTCACATAATAACTGAACTTCAAATGGCGGCAATCAGGATTTTTTATGTGTTTTGTCTCACAATCTAAACATATGCCATATTCACGTCAATTTAAAGCCAACACCATTCAGATGCTTTTTTTTTTACCAGTTATTGCACATGTAGCTACTTGTATGAGCACCTACAATGAAATGTGGGAAGGATGAAGAGACAAAAATGACATTCTGCATTACAGAGAATAGTTTCCACAAGACATTTTAGTACATGGAAAAGATCATCATTTTGTTAAAGTCTAACATTCACCTGTGATCAGCAAACTCGGTCCCAGGATATCTAAATTACCATGCAAATTAGTTATATACTAGATTGGTTACAATGGGATGAATCCTTACTTGTATATATACTTACAATGTACCACTGTACTACTCTGAGCAAAAGTTGAAGCCTTTGTTCAATTTAAGTGAAATTTCTTCCAATAGAAGTGCTAAGTAAGATAGCTTTTTTAGTTTGATCTATACCAGGGGTAATCAACCTGTGGTCCTCCAGGGAGATCTTTCTACCAGGCTGGGACCACAGAGAAGGCAGCTCTGGCTCTGGTCAAGGCCAGGTAGATTTCTTTGGAGACAGGGATTACTATGTTATTTGAATGTATAGAGCAAATCGCTCTTTGGGGATATAAACTAACAGATGGACCTTGAGGCAGGACCCTGACCATGTATGATCTTGAAGGTAGGCACCAGCACCTTCAATCTGATCCGGTATTCAATTGGTAGTCAGTGCAGCTGCTGGAGGACTGGTGTAATATGGGCCCTCCCATGGTGTTTCGGATAGCAGACGGGCATCCGCATTTTAAACCAACTGTAGTTTCTGGAGCGGGGATAAGGGAAGACCTGTGTACAGCAAGTTGCAGTATTTCATTCTAGAGGTGACCATTGCATTGATCACTGTGATGAGGTGTTCTGGGATCAGAAAGAGGGCTAGTAGCTGGTTGGAAGAACATCAGCGGTGCTGCTCTTGTGATCTGAGCTTCCATTGTTAAGGAAAAGCCAAGGGTTACAACCAGGTTTCTGACTGATTACACTGTTGTAAGTTGAGCACTGTTCAAGCTGGGGAGATGCACTTCCTTATCTGACCCTCTCCCACCTATCCAAAGGACCTGTGTCTTTGAAATATGAAGCCTGTAAATATCTAGGAAGCTAACGTCAACCTGGAGAACCTACAAGAATACACACATTAAATGCTAATCTTGGACTCCAAAATGTTCAATTTAAAACACTTATAAAGTTCTAACTAACTCATCAACATATGCATTCAGGGCCACGATGAATTCAAGTTGTCATTGCTAATATTACCCCTATACCAGTAAGCTACATGCAACACCGATTGAATCTTTCCTTTTAATTGAATATGACGCATCAAAAAGGAACACAAGAATGATTATTCCAGAGCATAGTGCTTTTTTCAATGCCACCCCTTTTGGAAGCATTAGCCTTGAAGCTATCTTGTTCCCGGGGGGGGGTTTTTTGGGGGGGGGGTTAGAGAGGCATGCTTTGTGTGTTAACTGGCGGGGAAAACAATTTTTTTGCTTTGCCTGGGCAATTTAACGCGTATTCATTGCTCCTGGCAGTTTACTTTAAAAAAAAGAAAAGAAAATCCCCATCCCCATCCCCAGTAGAAGGGAGAGGGAGGCGGGTGAGAGCCGACAGTGGAGGCAGAGACATAGCTACTTCAGCTCCACACATTTCCTTAGTGTGTGGCTTGCTGGGTGCTCTCCTCTCGCTCATGCTAAATAGTTGGGGGAATCCACTTTTGAGGATTCCTCAACTATCGCTTTAAAATGGGGGATGTAGTTGCCAGTTTGCTGCTGGGATGCTGTCTACATCGTTCAAAATGCCAAAAATATGGTATCTGCAAAAGGTAAGCCTTTATTTTTCTGGTGCGGAATGGCCCTTACTCTAAAACAAGTGCTGTGTTACAGTGGTACTCAGTATTTTAGAAGCCACATATGGTTCTTTGACATGCCACCTGTAACTCTTTTGACCACTGTTCTCTAATGCAGCACCTGCCCCATGTTCCAGGAAAGTATGCAAATTTAGAAGTGAAGCAATGTCAATACTGTATTCAGATACATCAGTTTGGACCTATGGTGTCAGGAAAAGCCATTAATAAACACAAACTATTTTATGATACAGTTGCTGGGGGAGTTTCCAAAATTAATGATTACTTTATCGACATCCTAGTCCATGCAGTGTCAAATTTGAGTCTGTCTCTTCTTTTAATTCATGTGCAGACTTCGTATCAGTATTTCCATGCTGCTACCGCAAGCCAACTTGAGATGCAGCTCAACATGTGCTCTCACAAAAATTATGTAATATTCCCAAGTGATGAGAAAGGAAACAAGTACTATCATTGCAGAAAGATCTATGGATGAAGAAACAGGTAAAGTACATCAGATAGAGCAAAGCATTAGTTACAGGATGCAAATGATGAAGAGGGAACAGCATTTGCTTTCATCACTAGCATGAAACCTGTGCTTCATGAGGGCTTGCATCTTACCAGTTTATTTACTTATTTATAATTATTATATATATACGACCCTCCCTTGTGACCCAGAGCGGTTTACAGAGAATGTTAGATCAATAGGAGTACAAGGTAAGTTTTGTGAACTGTGTCAATAATCTTAACATCAACAAACATAGCATAACATACCAAGTTCTTCAAGATGGAAACTACCTGCCAACCATAAACCCCATTATGAGTCTTGTCACCAGTGATTGTCCAAGAATTTTTCAGTTATACCAATAACTTTCATAATTTATCTGTTTCCAGCCAGGTTATAATGGATCCCCATCTCTTCAGTAACCTGACTTGCCATATTGTGTTGAACTGATGCCTCTTCTCCTCTTGTTCAATGTGTTCTTTTAGTTAATGGGAACTGAAAATGTACAGTAGTTGTTTGAAAGTCTTGGAATAAGTACTACTGCTATAATGTACACAAAATTGGTAAAAATGTGACCCAAAGTGCTTTTTCTATAGCTATTGTGAGAGTATAGATCTGAGATTAAAAATTTACTTTATTTGAGCTTTACATCCGACTTTCACGCAGCAGGTTTTATCACAAGAACAGATAGAAGTTGGTGGGATTGATGTAAAAGCATGGTTTCCTAGAAAATGATATTCTGTTTTACTACCAAAATCTAACTCACATTTGAGCCTCTACTTGGCTATCTGACCATACTTAAAATCCAAAAAACATTTTTGTCTAACAAGAGATCAGTTGGCAAAGCTGAATTTGTCATTCACTTACTCATTTTATGAGTGTTAAATGCAACAGGAGACAAAATTAATGGAAAGCTGCACCTAATCCATCATACTGTGAAGAACTACAGGTCCTTTCGAAGCCAGAAGTATGAAAGAACATGTCAGTCATTAAAATAATCAGTTCTTCTTAGCTAAGAACACAATTCTAGCTGCATTCAGACAAAATGTTGCTTGTGATGAGCATGAACTCGTGTCATGCTCACATACTCCCCTCCCTCTTCGCTTCAGGCACCAAGAATGATTCAAGGCTTTTCAAATCAGAAAACCTTAAAATTCCCAATTGCTGTAATAACCCAGTTAAGAATTCTACTCAAACAAACTCAAATGTGCTCAGCTGTCCCTGCATTTGGATATCCCATCAAACTGGATTTTGATTCAAAGTTTCCCAAGCCATGCACAAGGGGATGAGGGAAAGGAGCAGGCAAACATGATAAAATGCATTTGTGTTTATCACAAGCAGAAGTTAGAATTTAGCCTGCAGCAACATCAACAGTAGTAATAATAAATAGAAAGAAGAGATAAGAAACAGTAGGACAGTACATAAGATGAGTAAAAGATAGTAGGACAGTACATAAGATGAGTAAAAGGAGTATTCTTCCCAACTTATGCATTCAACTCTGAAATATTTTGCCACTTTTTCACAAAGACTGCCAACTTCTACCTGCACTTCAGAGTTCTTATCATTTCTGAAATTATATTTTATAATAATGCCCTGGAGAATCAGGTCAGATACTTTAAATATAACCAGCTACTAAATATGTGCAAAATAGTTAAATTTTGTATTCAGGACAGGATTCCTTAGCACCTCCAGAGGAATAGAAATTCCTAAATTTGAAACTATAATCCAGACTATAATCCATATTTACACTATATTTCCACAGCACAAGGACACACATTACAGTTCAAGAAGTAATGGAAGCACATGGTTAAGAAAGCTATCTCTCCTGGGCAAGGCCTAAAGGCCTTTAACACTTTATAGATCATTACCAACACTTTTAAAATTATGCCCCATGACTGAAAAGAACAGTGCAATATTATCACTTTGCAGCATAAAATATATTTTATTCTGCAACAGCAGTAACTTCTGATCAGTCCTGGTTAATCCCATGTTTAGGGTTATATAGAAATGATGAAGTCTTGAGGTTACAAAGGCACAAATGCTGGTTGTTTGACTGGAACCTGAGTAGATGGCCTTCACACCAGACAACCATAGCTAGGTATTTACAAATACTGCCACAATCTTTAAAAGAAATTTTAGAGAAATGTTTTCAGAGATCATTCTCTAATCCAGAGAACTTGTCTACGGTATTATCTCGGTAGTGCAGAGATTCAGCTACAAGTAGGACAACATTCAACTTATTCCGATTTATGAAGTATCATTTTAAGCACTGATGACAGAACAGCCAACAGTTCTGAGAAATTGAACAGGCACAGCTATTCCATTCATAGAAGGCAGTTTGCAATTTTTAGTGCAAAACTTGCCAGTTAGTCCAATAACTGCCTAATTTATGCTCTCACCTGCTTTTATATTTGTAAATGATGCTGACACAGCTCTAAATATACCAAGACTTTCAGCTGCAATTATCAGTTTTATAGCATCTATTCTCCAATTTCCTATAATGCTAGATGAATAACTGCCAGGAATGAGTTTAGAAATATTTAAAAAACACAGGCTTCAATATAAATCTGAAAAATTCAGCATTCTGTTTTACATTTGGGTAAAAATTCAGAGACTTAATAAAAGTCAATGTTTTGACTTAGAAATGAGAGAGAAAGATGGAACTTCTTGAAGATATAACCTGAACTGTTCACCAAGGAAGTACATACATATCCTAATGACAGAGACTAGGCTAATGACAGAGACTAGTCTCCTAAAACTATAAATTACTTTAATTTCTATTACTGAACAAGAAACACTTGGCTCTAACAAAAATAGATACTAGGAGGTTGGTCAATATCCTCTGGGACTAGATTCTACTACAGTGCCTTGAAGACAGACACTTAATATCCTTATAATCTCTATAAAAGTAGAAGTTCTTTGAATTTCCTAAAGACGGTATTCATTTCAATTGGCAACAGTGCTTCTTCCAGGAAGAAGAATCTCAATGTACAGTTTTTTGCACTATTTCATAGGTCATACTGGCAAATTCCAACCCTCCACCTTTTCATGCCAGATGAATCACACCATGAGTAAACCTTGAAGGAAAATTTAAAGTGCCTATTACAGAAAACTGAATATTAACAGATAACAGAAAAGAATGTTTTCCTCACCATAGAACTGCATTTCATTTTGACCAGTAGTTTCATTTTAATCCTACTTTGCACACCTTCCAATTTGTTCTACTTAATTCAGCAATGCTAGGCTGCAAACCACAAGCAAGAGATTTCAATGTAATTTGAATGTATTGAAGAACAGCTGTTTGTGGACTGTGGCCTCCATCAGAATATAGTAGTAATGCAAATAAAATGATGCCACATTCCTTTAGTATTGCCATCTTATGCCTGTAATACAAATGCAATTTACAAGGTTTAATTTTCCATAATCGTTATACCCATTCTCAATCCAGAATAGAGTTTTGCCTAGAGATAAGCATTACGAAGTCACAAAAACAGTCAAAATTGTGTTAGACAAAGAGCATGCCACTTGCTGTGAGTTTTATGTTTTGATGTTTGAAGACAGTGGCTCTGTGCCAACTAGTAGGCATCAAGTTTCATGTAGCATACTTTCCAGTCTTGCTTTCATTCACCAAATTCATGTGTTCTTAAGACTAGCTAGAATGCTGATTCTTTGTCTGAGGAATTACAAATCAATAGCTTAAAAAGGCAAAAAACTCACTGCATATCCCTCAGCCCATCAATACAGGATATCTTCTATCACTTCTACTTCATACACACAAACTATGGATGGCAGATTTCTGAAAGTGCATTAACCCAAGAAACAAGTACACTCAGATCTCACAATTTCCATTCTAAATATATCAATTGCGACTTTAGCTATAATTTTATAACGCTTTTTGTGCAGAACCTTTTCTCTGTTTTCAAAGTTTCCATTCTATACAATAAACACTGATGCTTCAGAGTTACTGAAACCCTTCACATAAATACATTTATCAATGAAACGAAGGTCATATAAGTTTATTCCCACTATATAGGTCTGCAGTTTTTCCACATATTTCACACCCCAAGGTACTAAAGGGTATATACTTCAAGACTATCATAAGTCAATTTTCCACCAAACAATTTTAAGATCAACTGCCAAATGTTTTTATAGAGCAAGGCCTTCACAGGTCAAATTACAATACTGGCTAAGAGTATTAAGCATAACATGTGTATTTCTAGTGGTTTGTGCATTCCTATGCCAAATACCTACATCATGTATGCTTCATTACATTTTATCTACATCTCATTACATTTTATCTACCAAAAACCTTCCTCCACAGTTGTGTGCATACAGCACTGAACACAACCCCACCAAACAGGTTTCATGTTCCAAGGTAAAGGAGTAACGCTTAACAGTTATATTCTAATGCAAGGTAAGTTATATGGTCTGGGAAAGGCAGTGAGGATACAACAGTCAGAGTTTGCTTAAGGCCACCTAGTTCATTGCAGAAGTGAGATTTCAACAAGAGATTTCTTAACTCATAACCACTAAACTATATCAGATTTTAAATTGAGAAGCATGCCAATAGTGAAAATTTCAAGCATTCACCAGGATCAAAAGAAGTGCTTTTGAAAATCATGTCAAAGATCACCTTCACATACTTGGAATGAGAGTGTAGAAAGAATTGGAGAAATGACTGCAATTCAGATGCTCTTACAACAGGCCTAGCAAAGGTAATTACTACAACTTCCTACCTTGTGTAAATGAAGCAGGATCTCTTCCAAGATAGTCCTCTACATTAAGAGTAGTTACAATATCAACATCAAGAGAGATCAAGTACCATTTAAGTTTCAAGTATTTTGTTTTCCACAAGTGAAAGTCCTTTTTTCTTTCTGTTATGTTTAGCTTTTTACATCCATGCAGTAACATGCAAGCTGTCCAGAAAACCCATATAACCTCTGTCTTCTAAGCACCTGTTCACACTAGATATGCAGGCCTTTCTAGGGCTGGTAGCAGCAGTTGTCCTTCCACCCCACCCCACCCCATCCCAAACAACAACTCAGAAGGCATACAGCCAAGTTATACATACCCCCTTTGGCAGAGAGATGAGTTTCATGCAAATCACGTCTTTAGGAAGCACTTCCTGCTACGAATTGGGGCAAGCCCGACACCATACCAACGCATGCTGCTTTGAGCAACCTCAACAGGCCACGCTGCATTTCAGAGAGGCTTCAGAAATCCGGGTCCAGTCATTCACAGCCCATTCTGTTCCGTTCACGCCATGATAAACCCGGAGGCGGGTGTAGAAAGAAGAGGCAGAAAAATCAGTTTTATTCTCGGGTGTAACCCTCCGGCTGGAAGCCCAAACGGGCTCGCAGGTGGGATGAAAAGCTCCTGGGAAGGCAGCTCCAAATACCGAGCTCCCACGGCCACCCCACCGCGAGGAAGAGCTGACCCGTTGCCGTTTACTCTCTCTCTGGCTCTAGATACGGAGGCGCCGGAGGATGATAATGCCGTGCAGCTGCAGCAATCTAATCCCGGCTACTTAACCCAGCAGCGCGAACCGGAGACGGAGAAGCACCTTAACCTAACGGGTGTCCGGCGGCCCATTCTGGAAGGAAGCCGCGCGCCGGAGAGCGGACCAAACGAACGGCTTAAGGCAGCCGAGCAGCAGCCAGCGCTCCCCCGCGACGCCAGCCGAGACCCCGGAGTGGGGTGGGCGGCCGCCGCTTAGGCGAGAGTGGCGCTCCCCGGCTGCCCTCAAGGTCACACTGTGCCGTTCTTCAAGGCAGCGGCGTGGGTTTCCCGCGACCAGACGACGGGAGAGAGGAGGGGGGCGCAAGCGCGGCAGCCGCCTCCTGTGCCTTCCGGCTGCCTAATCCCCCGCCCGCCCGGCCTGCGCTGCTCAGCTCGGTCCCACCACCTGCGCCGCCGGTAATGAGGCATCCAGCGCCATACGCCGCCGCCTCCGCTCCCTTCCCCGTCACGCTTCCCACCCACCCCACCCACCCCCCCCCCACACACACACACTCACGCGCCGCGGCCGCTTAGCTTCTTACCGCAACCGCCGCCAAGCCCCACCGCACGCGGCAGCCCGCCCGCCTGCCACAGAGGGTCCCCCCACCCCGCCCCACGGCGCGCGAGCCCAAGCCGCCGCCAAGCCCGCCTGCAAACGGGGAGGAGGGGGAGCCGACCGCCTGCCTGCCTGCCCCGCCCTCAGCAGTAGCTGGCCAGCACCTCACACTGGTTAGTCAGCGGCGGGCGTGCAGGCGTGCGGACAAGTTGGGCTGCCTCACCAGGGCGCTGCGCCGTGGAGGGAGCCGGCTCCTTCGCGGCTAGAGAGGCATAGGGAAGAGCAGCCCGGGCCGTCCTCGGTGGCCGCACGCCCCCTTCCCCCGCGGGGGTCGGTCGGTTGGTCGGCCACTCACTCGCTCGGTCGGTTACTCGTCCTTCCCAAGGCGGCGACGGCTGCAGCAGCAGCAGCAACCACCGTCGCCGCCGCGTCCCGAGCCACCACGGTCGCAGTCACGTGACAGGGTCTCGCTCGGGTTGCAGGAAGAGGAGGGGGCCCGAAGGCTCCGCGCCTTCATGGGTGGGGAGGGGGCGCTGGAGGGAAGAGATGGGGTGGAGCTTACCGTTGGGACCGGTGCCCGAAGGGGCGGCTCCGCTCGGCTTCCCCGCCTCCTCGTTTGCCTCTTATTGGCGGTCACTGCCTGACGTGCTTTGTTTCCATGACGTATGTGGGTCGGGCTGAGGCGTTTGATGAGGCCTGGCGGGCTGCGGGTCGTTGACTCCGCCACTAGCGGCTCCCTGAAGAGGAAGGGGGGGGGGGGCGCGCCCTGACCTTCCCCCACCTCACACCAGGCTTGCCCCCCGCGCTTCCGTGACCCTTCTCCTGTAAAGGGGCGGCCGGCGGATTTAAATGCCAAGCGCCCAAGGGGGGGAGGAGGGGACAGTCAGTGAGTATAAAACAGTCGCCGTCACACAAGCAACCGCCAGAAATACAGTAGCCCAGCTGAGGCGGCACTTCACGGCCCCCGATCGGCTGTGGCGACTGCCACGCTCTGTCTGTTTCTCAACCTGAGCAGAGAGAAGGAGGCGCGCAGGCCGACGCGCCACAAATGCTCCCGGAGGACGAGTATTGACAAGCGGCTCACCCGCGAGAGGACGGGGGATTTCCCTTTTGCTGCCCAGTCGCAGCCGGCGGAACGGCTGTCCGTAGGGTTTTCTAGGCAAGGGACGCTCAGAGGTGGTTTGGCATCGCCTGCCTCGCCGCCCTGGGGTTCCTGGATGGTCTCCCCTCCGAGTAGTAGCAGGGCAGGGTCGACCTTGCTCTGCTTCCGAGAGCTGACCAGATTGGGCTAGCCTGGGCGATCCAGGTCAGGGCAGAGAGAGAGCTGGCCGATTTCCGTCACGGACACTTGATGAGGGGGAGGGAGGGAAATTGGCTGCTCGACAGCGTGTAATGCCCTCAGCCAGGACAGAGATGACGCCTTGCGCCTCTCAGTTGTAGTCACTTTCTCTTCTTGCCAAAAAGTAGGGTAAGGCTTGATGGACGCCGTTACTTCTGAGTCATTCCGCCATAGTCAATGAGGTAGGTAACAGTACTGCCAAAAGCTGCTTTTAATTTTTGTGGCGGTCCCCTCCTAGCAGCCCAGGCCTAATTCCATGCGGAATAGTCATTAAGATTGAAACTGTCTGCTTGGTAGTCAATTTACATGCATTGTGCTGAAACATAAATGAGAGTAAGAAAAGAGACAGCACACAGGTTTCTGTTGATGTTTCAAGTTAGAATTTGGAGGGTTGTCCAAGCTGTTTGGGAAAGAAAGAGAGAATACAAATAATGGTCAACTTCTAGTTTGTAAGTTCATAAAAAGAACTGAACCGGGATTATAGAAAATACTTATTTGGTTTAGATAGCATAACTATGCTTTATTGTAAATGGCATAATAGAGTGCAATGATTGGAATTTCCTGATGCCTTAGCTCGCAAGGAATAAATTGAATATGTACAAAAGGTAAAGGTCATATCTGACCCTTGGGGTGATGCCCTCTAGCGTTTTCATGGCAGACTCAATACAGGGTGGTTTGCCAGTGCCTTCCCCAGTCATTACCATTTACCCCCCAGCAAGCTGGGTACTCATTTTACTGACCTCAGAAAGATGGAAGGCTGAGTCAACCTTGAGCCGGCTGCTGGGATTGAACTCCCAGCCTCATAGGCCGAGCTTTGACTGCATGACTGCTGCCTTACCTCTGCGCCACAAGAGGCTCTTGAATATGTATAGGCAGTGGCAAAAGACTCAGGTCCTAATTTAAAAGGTCCAGTGTATTCTTTTGACTATTTTACTAGGCCTGCTCTTCACAATAATTGCTACCGTATACCTGATTTTATTAGTCACTTTCTGGATTTAACAGGATCTGTTTATTCTTGTGAATCCTTTCATTTTGCCATTTACTTTGGTTGATACAAATTACATTGCTTGATGCATCCAAAATTGTCCTCCAAGAAAATTGGAGCACGCCAAGAAAACAAACAAAAAAAAATCAAATTGAACAAACAGAGGGGAAAATGCCATTCTGAAATACCTTGTAAACCATCACCATAGTCTCCTACGTAGACAAATAAAAATAATTATCTGTAAAGATAAATTGATATAACCTCCCAAAATGTAAACAGTTACAAATGAATAAAGTGGGACTTACCTCTGAGTGTACATACATAACATTGGACTGTAAAATTTATTACTCATTGGCATCCTGCTCAATTTTTATTTTATCTGCCATGGCAAAGTTCCCCCACACGCTAAATAAATTTTATTTGTTTATTTATATACCATCCTCTTCTGTGGCTCACGGCGGTTTACAAAGAATGTGAGAACATGAAGTACAACAAAACTCAGGAACAACGTCTAATAAAACAAGCAATAACAATGCTTCAGTGATTCGTCAAACATCATTAACATGATAACTTATCCCATGGTTGTTCAATTCAGAGTTCATGGGAAGGGGCTCTGGGGTAGATGTTTTTGGTTTGGTCAACCTCAACCAAATACCTGGCGGCAGAGCTCTATTTTGCAGGCCCTATGGAACTGTACCAGCAGCATCAGGGCCTTGATTTCTTCTGTGACTGGCCCAAGGTCACCCAGCTAACTCCATGTGGAGGAGTGGGGAATCAAACTCAGTTCTCCAAATTAGAGTCTGTTTCATTTCATTCATCATTGTTAATCTAAGTTACCTGTACTGTTTCTGTTCTGGGGAGGGCGGTATACAAATATAATAAATAAAATAAATAAAATAATCTGGAGTCAGTTTCTTTGCCGGGAATGTTTGGATGACCACACTAAAGCCACGTTCCACCCAATATGATGTTGGAAATGAAACAAAGAGCTTCCTAATCACTGTGTATAGTGCAGGATAGCAATCAGAAATTTCCTTCTGTAACCAAACTCTTGTAGCCCACCTGTCTCTTCTACTTCAGACAGGCTCAGGAATTGATGTACCTTGTAATGGCTAAATAAAGTTAGCTTTTGAATAAACATTAAGGTGATCAATTTGGCTTTAATAAGATTGACATTTCCTTGCAACTCCAAATTCATTCCATTTAATTTCGTAAATAGTTCTGATAAATAAGCATGCGCTGCCTGATATCGTTGAATTCATCTTTGAGCAAAGCATTCATTGTCAAAAAAGAGTCATAAAAATGTCTCAGGTTTTTTGATAGCCACAACATGAAATAGCAAACTTTCAAAATCTTCATTCTCTTCACAGAGCTTGCAGAATAGTTGATCATTGAGAGCACGGGCTTTAATTTCATTCACTGCAGTAATAATTTGGCCAGGCTATCACTGAGAGTTTTTGCAGCCAAATGTTGGCGATGAATTATGCAATGAATGGTAAAGCCATTTGTCACCACTTTTTCAAGTAAAAATAAGACTTTTGGTAATCAGATTACAAAATACACTATGTACATACAAATATAGGAAGAAAATTGGGTACATTTTTTGAAAATGTACAAAATTGCTGTATATTTAAAATTTTAATAAAATTAGCGTCTAGAATACTGTTTGACTGGGAATAAGTTCCTATGTCTGAAAAAAAAATCAGTGCATACTAGATAATACTTTTAATACTAGATAATACTTTGAAATGCCTGACAGAAGTAAGTAGTCTGTATACTAAAGAAATATGTTAAATTGTAACAACACTGCCTTCATGAAACTTTCATGATATGATGTAATAATGCTGTTATGAAAATGTTGCTTATGGACATTTAATCTGAAGGTATTTTACCAGAAACCTACTGGATCTATAAGTCTCTTTGGGCAAGTATAAATCTGTTCTCCCTCTGGAGTGGAGGACATCTGAAAATCAGGTTTTCTCATCTACTTCCAGGGAGGCAGAAGTTAAACTTCAACAAAACACCCTCCTCCAGAACACTGGCATGCACACTGAATGTCCTTTTCCCCAGTCATTCTCCTGCCTTGCTACAGGGATGGCATAGATTTGATAAGATTGATACTTTTAAAAAATTCCTGTTGTTTCTTTCCTGCCTCCGTTTCTGTGCCATCGCCTTTCCCTCCCATACTTTGGTCACCTCAGAGGTGAGAAGAGCGGATTTTCTTTGTCAATAGCTGTTATGCTTGTGATGGAGTTCGGCATACCAGCATTCGTGGCGGCCATTTTAAAGATGTGTTTTTTTCATATTTTTAGTGTTTGCTAATGGCAGATGTGGAGAGGTAGGATGAATTCCTCTCTGATGGAGACCAGATGGAACTTCAGTCCTCTCCATTGCAGGGAACAACAGGCTTGGTAGGCGATGCCCTGAGTTGGGCGGCTTCAACTGCGGCAAAGACAACTCGCAGGGATCAAGCGAGACAAGCAGCAGTGCATGTTACTGAAGGCATCAGCAGCAGTCTCACACCGAGGGCTTTTCAACAGCCAGTCCAGTCTGACAGCCATTTTAAGGATCCTTCCCTTCCCGCTGAGTGCGATTCTGCAGTTAAGGTTCCTGCCCCAGGGACAGGCCGTAGCAAGAGCTGGTATGACCAGCAGCTAAATGATGGCCCAGAGGGCAATAATCCCTTTAATTCCAAGAAGATGGAGTTTTTCAGAAGGCAGATGAGACCACACTTGGAGTACTGTGTGCAGTTCTGGAGGCCTCACTTCAAAAAGGATGTAGATAAAATTGAAAGGGTACAGAGGAGAGCGACGAAGATGATCTGGGGCCAAGGGACCGAGCCCTATGAAGATAGGTTGATGGACTTGGGAATGTTTAGCCTGGAGAAAAGGAGGTTGAGAGGGGACATGATAGCCTTCTTTAAGTATTTGAAAGGTTGTCACTTGGAGGAGGGCAGGATGCTGTTTCTGTTGGCTGCAGAGGAGGGGACGCGCAATAATGGGTTTAAACATCAAGTACGATATGGGCTAGATATCAGGAAAATATTTTTCACAGTCAGAGTAGTTCAGCAGTGGATTAGGCTGCCTAAGGAGGTGGTGAGCTCCCCCTCACTGGCAGTCTTCAAGCAAAGGTTGGATACACACTTTTCTTGGATGCTTTAGGATGCTTAGGGCTAATCCTGCGTTGAGCGGGGGGTTGGACTAGATGGCCTGTATGGCCCCTTCCAACTCTATGATTCTATGATTCTATGATAAGAGATCTTTGCCTTTTGTAGTTGGGGGGAGAGGCTCTATCTGATAGGGCCTCCTCCTTGTGACATTTATCTTTTTATTATGAGGAATTAGGCCTCAGAGAGGACAATACTCATGCTGGACCATCAATGCTGCGAGGAAAAGAAATCTTACCTCCTCAAAGCATGGGGACTCTTCTGATAGTGACAGTGCCTCAAGGCAGAGTTTCTCTCGGATGAAGAGCCGGTTGAGATCATACAGGTCCCAGAACACGTGGTGAGATTCTTTAAGCAGGAGGATTATCAATACCTTCTTTCCAGATCTATGGCCACTGTAAATGTTAAACACTGTTTTGCGCCAGTCCCTCAGGATGTCCCTCCCAAAAAGAGTAGGGCATCATTAGGTTGTAAGGAATTCTTTCCAGTCACAGAGAGCGCTCCCAAGATCTATCCTATGCCGCTATTTTTGAGAAATTGAATAAGCAATTCCCACCATTAATTAAATGTTGGTATACTCTCCATGAGTATGCCGAGGAAATGTTGCAAGAACTGAGTATTGATGTGCCAATAACCACAATTCACTCCATGGGGCTAGTGCCAGAGGATGGGGAGGGATGCATCAGGGACCCAATGGACAAAAAGGGAGAAAATCTCCTGAGAAGGGCCCATGAAAGTTAGGGCAGTATTGATAATCTCGATTTTTAATTGAGCTGCAATATCTTGGACTTGAAAACATATTCAGTTGTTGCCCCCAAAGAATGTTAGATTGCTGGAGGGAGAAAACAGATTGCTCAGAGTGGCTGTATTTTTGGCAGTTGCCACTCTGGATGCTGTTGTTTTTAATGCCAGAGAAATGACATCATCTAATGGGAAAAAACATCTTCTTTGGCCAGCAGATTGATTGATTGATTGATTTAATTTCTAGCCCGCCACTCCCAAAAGGCTCGTGGCAGGATACAAAATAGATAATAGATCAAAGTGACAGCTTACCCCTTCCGGGGGAATGTTGTTTGAGGAGGTGGTGGAATGCGTCTTGGTGGAGACATGTGACAAGCATAGAGTAATGCCCAGATATGTGCGATGGGGAACCAACAATAGATCTAACCAGCCGGGTTCCTTTCAGTTGCAGGGAATGCTCCAAAGGTTCCACCAGGTCTATCTTAGGGGGTCATGGCCTGAGGATAGAAGAGGATTTTGAAGAGGGAGTTCATTCAATAGGTACCCACACGGATCCACCACAAGTCTGACAGGCAAGGAGGCAGAATGGATTTTCAAGCTGAATACTTTACAACCCGAGTCACTGAAGCAGTAGGTGCAAACTTAAAAGGACTCCAGGGAATGGTAGAGGACAGGAAGGCCTGGAGGATCATTGTCCATGGGGTCGCGATGGGTCGGACACGACTTCGCACATAACAACAACAACAACAACTTTACAACCCAGCAGTATGATGGATTTGACTTGCTCTCTGTAATAATAAAAAATACTTTAAAAAACAATGTAATTTAAACATGTCTCTTTAAAAGATGCATGTGATGGAATGACTTGAGTTAATGGGCTGAGTGGCTTGTATTATTTAATGCTAAATACCCTTCTATGAAAAGAGCCTCTTGTGGCGCAGAGTGGTAAGGCAGCTGTCTGAAAGCTCTGCCCATGAGGCTGGGAGTTCAATCCCAGCAGCCGGCTCAAGGTTGACTCAGCCTTCCATCCTTCCGAGGTCGGGAAAATGAGTACACAGCTTGCTGGGGGGTAAATGGTAATGACTGGGGAAGGCACTGGCAAACCACCCCGTATTGAGTCTGCCATGAAAACGCTGGAGGGCGTCACCCCAAGGGTCAGGCATGACCAGGCATGACCCTTTACCTTTACCCTTCTATGCTTTGGGTCACTTCTAAAGAGCATTTACACTTGATGATGCTAATATTTGTAGGTAAGTTGATTATGAAATTTGTTGTTACATTTAAAATCTAAAATACAGTGTGGCATAATTCTGAGTTAGCAGGCACACAGTTATTCTACATGAAAAACAAGAGTGTTTAAAATTGTCATAGTAATGGATGGCCTGATCTAGCCCAATCCCATCAGATCTCAAAAGATAAGCAGGGTTGGCACTGGTTAGAATTTGGATAGGAGAACACCAAGTTAGTCCAGGGTCATGATACAGAAGCAGCCATTGGCAGACCACCTGTTAATGTCTCTTACCTTTAAAACCCCATGGGTTGCCATAAGTTGATTGTGACTTGATGGCACTTTTTACCATAATAATGTGAAAGCAGAGACCTGGCTGGTGGCTATATGTAGCCTGCAAGCTGCACAATGTGGAACAAGGCTCCAGAATATAAAAGCAACATAAATTAGTCATTATAAACCAAGACAGAAATATCAAGTCTGTTATTATGACTCCATGTTGTTCCTTTGGCCTGGTCTGATTTTATTAGCCTCTTTTATCTGACCTAAGTTTGCCATTTTACAAACAATCCTGTTTTAAAGAATGCAAAGTTTTAAGCAGAGTTTCTGCAGTATTTGTCTTCTGCTGTCTGAATACCTCTAAGAATTACCTTATGCCAGATATATTTAGGTCATCTGAAGAATCAAAACAATTAAATAGGCAGATTCTGCAGTCCAATATATGTGATTCTCTCGCATGTCTTCACAGTAGGAGATGCATTGCAGATAGCATAAAATCGGGGGGGGGGGTGTTCCTTCTCTGCACCTCAGTGTTCTCTTCTGCCCCTGGTCATTGTAGCTCAGAAAGACTTCCCCAGACATTTGAAAATTGCATTTCAGACTACAGCTTTTGAAACTTAAATTATACTCGAGTTTTGCTGTTCTATAACTTAGTAGATCTTGAACTTTCCAACCAAGAATGCTAATTCTGATTTTTTAAAAATTCTTCCAAGATGTCCCCATCTTCTTTGCTGGTACCCCCGCCATACATCATTCAGCCCCTTTTCATTGTATTTATGAGAAGGTGTCCTATGAAATTTATCCATGTACTCAAAATGATAGTCAGTAGCGAGAAGCAAATCAGTTTAACTTAAAAAAAAAAGAAACATAAGTAAACAAAAAAACCCTGCATTATTTATAAATGGCCAAAAAGGTTAGGGGTTAGAGGATAGCCTGTTCTATAGGGCCACAACTCTAAAGGTCCTTACTCAAGTTTTCATCCCTTGACAGGATGAGACTGCATAGTAGAGGGACTAAAGTGGCAGTAAACCTATAGTTAATAACCTTTAAACAGATCCTGTGTGCTTAAAGTGTTGATTTATGGTGACCCCATTAGTTTTTCAAGGCAAGTAAGGTGATTTGACATTGCCTTTCTCTGCAAAGGCTAACTTGGTAGTTTTTCTCAGCACAAAGCATACTTAGCTTTTGAAATCTGACAAGATCAGGCTATAGGAAAAAAGCTATTTGAACAGAAAGCTTTTACAAAAGCCTCATTCTCACCAAGAATATTCTTATGGACACACATTGGTCCACAGGCCTATGAGATGTTTCTTTAGCTTATACATACCTTAAGCTCATACCATAACATACAAACACTACTGAGTTATGTTTGTTAAGTTCAAGCACTGATCTAGATCTGTAAATATTGAATGGATATTGAACAGCTCTACAACGACACAATGGCCATTTTATTCTACCCAGGGTCATGGAAGGTTTTATTAAATTATACTGGGGTTGGGGAAGAATGACTCTTCCACAAGGCTGTATGAAAGTACATGAATACAATAACATTGATAACATGGACCCAAATGAGCACCAAAATGTTTTTTTTAATACAGTGTTTATTTGCACATACTGAAACAAAGCCTGCTGATGGCATATTTAATTATTTTATATGCCTTTTATCCCCAGTGGAGCTCTTGAGTGGTTGACAACATCCTCTATACATTATTCTCACAACTCTGAAATGTTAAGGACATAACATGTGACTGGCTCAAGATCATCCACCTTCATTATGCCCTAATCTTGTCTTTCTGAAGGAGAAAACATGGCATACCATGGGCGTCAGAAGCACACTTAAAGTCTTTAATCAGAGAACAGAAGTCTTTAGAAATACTGATTTCTTATTCATCTCCATTTCTCCTCCAAGCAAGGGTATAAAAATGTCCAGCGCTACCACTAGTAGCATCTTTAAGGCTTACATAATAGAAGCCTACAGGATTCAAAAACCAGTTTCACCTGTTGGGATTACTACACTTTCAGTTCAAAGTACTGCAATCAACTTTTCCTTTGCCGAAAACATGTCAGTTGAGGTCTGCAAGGAGGCCACATGATAAACTCTACATTTGTACAACATTATAAGATGAGCATATATGAAAGTGCTGATGTGGCATTCAAAAGAAGGGCTCTATGGAATGTTCTACAATCAAAACATGATGACTCAACCAGTCATCTACTTTGAGAACACTGCTTTGAGAAGTCCCACAACGCTGTCCTTCATCTCAGAGGGAGAACCATCTATTGCACACTTACCATGAAGTGTCTGTCTCATCTGAGGAAAGGAGGACATCTTGACCTCCCCAAGTCATTGTCATTATATTCTTTGTCTTATATTCAGCAGAAATACTTCCTGTCCTAATACTTTCTCTAATGGTTATTTCTCAAACTTTTCTTTGTTGTAGTTTATATCAAATTCCGGATCAGGATTAAGGTTTTGGTTATCACTTTTAAGGCCTAACATGGTCTGGGCCCTGTAGACCTGAGTGATCGCCTGTCTGCCTACACCCCTCAAAGAGCTTTACCACCTCCAACCTCCTGGTGGTCCCTGGCCCCAAGGAAGCCTGCTTGACCTCAATCAGGGCCAGGGCTTTCTCCATCCCGTCGCCCAACTGGTGGAATGAGCTCCCAGAGGAGATCAGGGCCCTGAACAGTTCCCCAAGGCCTGCAAAAGGGAGCTTCTCTGCCAGGCATTTGGTTGAGGTCAACCTGAACTACCACTGACCACTGGCCCCCAAGCTTCCCTCCTACAACAACCACTACAAATTCACCCAATCCATTGGGCCTCAGTAGAATTCAATGCTCTTCACAGTATTCCACCATTCTCTAATGTTGTTATTATTACTATGTTAATGTTACTGTTATCACCACATTATTACAAATGGAGTTACCTGTATCATTCTAGTTACATGTAAACCACCCTGAGCCTTCATGAAAGGCGGTATATATATATACAAAAATAAAATAAAACAAAATAAATACATGCTAGTTCTTTATAATTAGGAGAGTTATTAACTGCTTTTGGAGTTGCCAGAACTGAAAAGTATTGGCAGAGTTTAAACATGTGAGAGAACAAAGCACTGAGCTTCTTAAGATAATAAAATAGTTTAATTAGAAGAGAAACAACTGCATTAACAGAGAGAAAGACTTAACTGTCTAATTGTTCTGTTGTCTTCGTTTATCTGGTAGTTAAGCAGAGGGAAATGTGTTCAAGGGAGCAGGGAGTTTCCAAGTGAGTCAGTCAGGATGATGGAGAAGATTATATGAAAAATACCAGGACATTCCTAATCTAACTATGCTATATATGCATCTCCAATACCCCCTGTGGAATATTCTTTTTATATATTTGAGTCATGTACATTACAGATCTTGCATATTCCATCAAAGAGATGAATGACTCCCACCATGGAGACAGGAAGGGGAAAAAATTGCTCCTACCTCCCTGAAAGTCGGATAAGGATCACCCACCAAGATGTCCTCCTTTCCTCAGAAGAGAAGGACCTTTCACAGTAAGTGTCCAATAGTCTGTCCTTTTTTGGATTAAAAATGGTTTAAATACAGGAAGCAGAGAGCAAGACTACATGACTGGGATCCAATTTGTTCATAAATGATCTAGAACTGTGGATGATCAATGTAGTAGCCAGTTTTGCAGAGAATAATAATATATAATAAAGAATAATTATATATAGTCAGGATAGTGAAAGCTGAGGTCATAGTGAAGAACTCCAGGAACATCTCTCTTAATTTGGTGAATATAGAATAACATGAAAATTGAAATTAAATTTAGTTAATTGCAAGGTGTACAGTGGAACAAAAAGATCCTTACTATATATAGTTGATCTCGCAGAGACGGAGGTGTAAAGAAATCTTTCACTTGTGATTTTTTCCCCTAGGGTTTTGTTGTTTTTGCCATCAAGTCACCACTGATTTATGACAATCCCATAAAGTTTTCAAAGCAAGAGATGTTCAGACATGGTTTGTCATTCCCAGCCTCTATATTATGACCCTGGTATTCTTTGAAGGTTTCCCATCCAAATCCTCACCAGGACTATCCCTGCTTAGTTTCTGAGTTCTGACAAACAGGCTAGCATGGGCTATCCAGATCAGAGCAGGCTACCATGTATAGCTCAGTAAAAATATTGATAAAGCATGTGGCAGTGGATGAAGAAGTGAAGGGGTTGAAAATACAATGACAAATATTATAATGCCTTTATGTGATGTGATTTCAGAGTATTGCCTACCATGGTAGCTGTATTTTTTTTAAGATATTACAAGAGTTGGAGAAAGTGCAGAAGGGGCCAACCAAACCAACCAAGATGGTTAAGGCTTTGGAGTAAAGGCTAAAGAGTCTGATACATTTTGACTTGGAAAGAAATACAACCCAGGGTTGGGAGGACATGATAACATTAAGTATTGAATGGAGAAAATGAGTAGAGAAAATCTTTACTCCTTCTCCCATAGTACTAAAACTCAGGGGAACTCAATTAAATTAATTGGTGATATATTCAGGATGGATAAACGTAAGTACTTTCTATTCAAGGAATAATTGTGGAATTCACTGACAATGGAAGTAGTGATGGCCACAAGCACAGATGGCTGTAAAAGGGGATTAGACAGATTCATGGAGGATAAGTAAATCAGTGCTCACTCGCTAGGGTAACTAAAGTGAATGTATAGTCACAGGCAATTCCAGAGAATGTCCTATGAGAGTGGGACTTGGCTTCTGTGCTCAGTTTGTGGGCCTTTCAAGGCAACTGGTTGGGTACTGTATGAAGTAGGATGCTGGATTGACTCAGCAGAGTGTTTGTTATTTTCTTATGTTTTACTCAGTGTTCAGATTAGGTGTTATGTAGATCAA
Source organism: Paroedura picta (assembly GCF_049243985.1). Taxonomy (NCBI): domain Eukaryota; kingdom Metazoa; phylum Chordata; class Lepidosauria; order Squamata; family Gekkonidae; genus Paroedura; species Paroedura picta. Next base: position 91,490,661 of record NC_135373.1, read on the forward strand.
CTTTACACCTGCGCAGTAGCTGTTTCACATTTCTTGAATGTTTTTTTGCGTGCTTCATGGTTAAGTCATGCCTCAGTAAACAAGTGTGTAACTTATATCACAGCTTATGATAGCTTTTGCACCTGTGCAGTTGGCATACAGGACCAGATTGATCACTGATGAGAGCACGTATTCCCTAGGATTAATGTGAGATCATTTAAGTGACCTACTTTTTGATCACTCTTTGTGCCTGTGCTGTTAGGATGTATCATTTAAATAACTTGGGAGGAGGGCAGGGAGTCAAAACAACTTCCATGAAATAGTGCAAAAACATACATGTGTATGTTGTTCCAGATCTGTACTGTTCGTTTACCATTGCCATTAAGAAACAATAAATCATAACTGTAAAATGTAACTTTTTATAGATATGTAAAGAATGCCGGGAATAGCAGTTGAGGGGAGATGGGTGATGGGGAAAGGAGTATGAGAATGTTCATTGTGCAATCAGCTTTGCTTGTGCAATTAAATATTCAAACTGTTAGAATACGAAAACAAAAAAGTCCTGTTCATTATTCAGCTGTGCTGATTATGGTTTGCAGATGGCAAACCAAACTAACAAGTAATTGAATATCCCTGCTTTGGATGTGTGTCTGGGTGGGATGGGGAGCACTGCATTAAAAACCCATGTTTTCTGTATTGAAGAAGTATACAGCTGTGTTGTGTGATAATGTTAGGGTTGTGGGAAATACTATGGTCAAATTGGCCCATTTTTCATATTGAGGCTAGCAGAAAATGAAAACACAGTAGCCAAAGTAGACTGAGCCTTCTTCTAACATACTTTGACTAATAGTTAATTCAGCATTGTATAGCACTGTAGATTCAGCACTGACCATTTATAAAAGTCAGGAACAATATTACATATCTGTAAACCGCCCATGGCGCCGCGGGCGGCGCCATCTGTAAACCGCCTGTGGCGCCGCGGGCGGCGCCACGGACTAAATAAGACAGTAAGAGGTTCTGGGGCGGGATGTGTCCGGGATGAGGAAGGGTCCAGATTGGACCCTTCCTCATTACAGACAATCGTGCCTGCCGATTGGTCCCTCTGATTCCCGCCGCCAGCAACTGCGAGCCGCGCGCAGCGCGGCTCGCAGTTGCTCCTTTGCCGCTGGCCTGAAGCCGCGTCAGGCTAGGGGAAGGCTCCAGAGAGCCTCGGGTGGGGGGTGGGCCGGCTGGCCTTCTCCTGGCCGCCGGAGCGGCTTCGCAGCGGTGTAGACGCTGCGAAGCCGCTCCGGCGGCCAGGGGAAGGCTCCAGAGAGCCTCGGGTGGGGGGGTGGCCCGGCCCGCCTTCTCCTGGCCGCCGGAGCCGCTCCGGTGGCCAGGGGAAGGCTCCAGAGAGCCTCGGGTGGGGGGGTGGCCCGGCCCGCCTTCTCCTGGCCGCCGGAGCGGCTTTGCAGCATCGTAGACGCTGCGAAGCTGCTCCGGCGGCCAGGGGAAGGCTCCAGAGAGCCTCGGGTGGGGGGTGGCCCGGCCCGCCTTCTCCTGGCCGCCGGAGCGGCTTCGCAGCATCGTAGACGCTGCGAAGCCGCTCCGGCGGCCAGGGGAAGGCTCCAGAGAGCCTCGGGTGGGGGGGGGGTGGGCCGGCCCGCCTTCTCCTGGGAACTGCGATGGCCGAAGACCAGCAGAGAGCAACCAGGACCAGCGCAAGGTTGGTAAGTGGACCTGGGGTTCTGACTGGCCTTGGGAGGGAGGACCGCGGCGCCGCTTCTCGGGGGGGGGGGTTCTGAGAGAGGGGGTGGGTGGCTGGCTGAGAGCGTGTCCCTTACCCTTCCCCCTTCTCCCCTTTCAAACTCCGTCCAAAGACTGCAGGTAGTCCCCCCCCCAAACCCACACTCACTGCTAGCGCCCATTGCATTTAGAACTGCAATGGGCTTGATTACTAGTTAATATATAAATTAGTACAAATCAGGGAGACCCTGGCTATTAGGAGACCTCCAAGGATCTAGATGGTAGTTCCTACAAAGAACTCTAGGGGTCATGACATGGAGGCAGGAAATGGGACTCACCTCTGTACGTCCTTTGTCTTGCTGCCAGACAATCCTCAGATTGCCTTGCTACACTACTTACACCATATGATAAATGGTAGTACAAATCCTTCCTAAAGTTTAGTATGGCAACAGTGCTTACCTAGCCTAGATTTTTATACAGAATTTCTTATGAGGAATTTGTAATATTACCAAATCTAAACATTTTCAGTGTTAGAAATTTTTTAAGATTGCACCGGCCTCCTTGATTATTTTTCATATAGTGGATAGAAAAGAAGGTTTATTACATAACAGTTTCCTCTTGAATAAGTGGGAGCAGAAATTACTGTCTTCATGCTATTTTCCTGTCAATGCTTTGGGCTGATCCTGCCCCTTCCAACTCTATGATTCTGTGACATCAACTCTAGTTCAGAACCTCAGCACTGAACATGGGGGTGGGGGGAGAATAAATAACTGCAAACAACAGTTAACTATATATATGAACCTGAATTCTTTCAATAAAAGCGTAGTAGTTCATTTCCCCCTTTCGCTGGTAGATAATTTTCTTGTATTTTTCTCTGTGTAGTAGTTGGGTAGGGATTAGGAAATATAGGAGTGCAAGGAAAACTGTTGATAAATTGTTAAAATTCTATATGCTATTCAAAAATGTTTTTATTTTCTGTTTGTATACATAGGAGAATAGCTGCTTCCAGCTAGTGCCCTATTTGTTTTTTGTGGCACTTAAATTTACTTACCCATATTTGCCAGCGTATAAGACGATTGGGCGTATAAGACGACCCCCAACATTTCCACTCAAAATACAGTACTATGGGCTACTATGGGCAGCTATGTCTATCCCAACTGAAGTGCACCCGGCGTATAGGACGACCCCCCCCCCACTTGGGGGCATGTTTTTCAGGGGGGGAAAGTAGTCTTATACGCCAGCAAATACTGTATTTGTATATTTTTTGTTGTATGGATAGATGCCTTTTGAGTTTCTGGGGGGGGGGGGACATTATCTTTGCCCCATAGTCAATTGATAATCTTAAATTTTAATGAAAATTAGTGTATATTTGGAGAAAGACTATTTTTTTCCCCTCAGAAAAATATGGTAGCCTTGTTAAGCAGTAAGGACTTCAGCAGACACAGCGGGGTGTACCTTTGCTTAGGATTGCACTGTTATGTGCTGTAAATAACAGTCAAGGCACTCAGTCCCTATCCAGAGTACTTACAAAAGAATCAAGTAGTAGCCATGGAACAATCAATGGGAGGATAATGAAGGAAAGAATGGTAGAAAACTGTGAATACAGATGATGCCTGTGAGGCGGGGGGGATTTTTTTTTCACTCGGGGGGACCGTGGCAATGATGAAACGGCAGCTCAAACACCACCTGCTAGCTGGATGGGCCTCTCCGTTGCAACGAATCAACGCATATTCGTTGCAACGTGTGTGTGTGTGTTTTTTTTTAAACCTTTCTTAAAGGGAAAGGGGCTGTTTGGGAGCATGCTAACGGCCGCCCATTGGCTGCTTGACGGCCAGGGGTGGGACGAGCTTGGCAATAGCGCTTCCTGGCTAGCGATTTTTGCCGAGACCGGAAGCCTGTTCCACTATTCCACTATTTTAAATGGCGATTTTTCGTTCAGCAAACAATTTGCTACATGGATCCCGGTGCGGAAAGCCCCTTAGAATTGAGTGGGTTTAGCAAAGAGTACTCGTAGTAAGGAAGGACTCCCTGGAGAAGAGCCTAATGCTGGGAGCGATTGAGGGCAAAAGAAGAAGGAGAAGACAGAGAATGAGGTGGCTGGATGGAGTCACTGAAGCAGTCAGTGAGAGCTTAAATGGACTCCGGGGAATAGTAGAGGATAGGAAGGCCTGGAGGATCATTGTCCATGGGGTCACAATGGGTTGGACACGACTTCACAACTAACAACAACTTGTAGTAAACATATAGATGGTAAAGCTAAAATGATTTTGGAAGTTACTTAAGAAGTAACATATAAAGAAGTGGCATATTGGAATTTGTGAGTAACTGGATTTCCAGTGTCAAGCTACACATTTATTTATATCCCACCTTTCTCCCCAAGGGGAACCCAAAGTGGCTTACATTATTCTCCTAACTGAAAATTCTAAATGTTCTCAAGACCATAAAGGTAAAGGTAAAGGTATCTCCTGTGCATTTTGTGAATGAATTTATTTTTATTCTAAGTTTCCATTTACCCTATCTTTCCTTTCCCTTCCACTGTCTAAATTGTAGCCCCTTGGGTCACAGTCCTAACTTTGAGGTTTTCTTCTGTCCTTTACTGTGCAAAGTACCATAAATATTTATGATGCAATAATAAAAAGTTAGTCATTTGCCTCTGTTGTTTTCTTTCAATGAGTGTAAAAGCAGGATGGGTGCATGGCTGTGCAAATTTGCCACAGACAGAACATCCCTTTCAAAGGTCTCTCCTCCCCACATACTAATGCCCTCCCCCCAAATCTCTTCAGACAAGAGCAGACAATGACCTTAATTGATTTCCACCACTCTGGTTCTTAGGCTTTACTATAGTGGGCCCCCAGAGTCTCTTGTGGCGCAGAGTGGTAAGGCAGCCGTCTGAAAGCTTTGCCCATGAGGCTGGGAGTTCAATCCCAGCAGCCGGCTCAAGGTTGACTCAGCCTTCCATCCTTCCGAGGTCGGTAAAATGAGTACCCAGCTTGCTGGGGGGTAAATGGTAATGACTTGGGAAGGCACTGGCAAACCACCCCGTATTGAGTCTGCCAAGAAAACGCTAGAGGGCGTCACCCCAAGGGTCAGACATGACTTGGTGCTTGCACAGGGGATACCTTTACCTTTACCTTTATAGTGGGCCCAGAGTATCCTCCCTTCCATCCAGGCTATCCCCTCTAAAGTTAGGGTATTCCGACATATGGCTGAATTTAAGGCATGATGAACCCAGGTTGAGTGAACTGGTTTATTAATTAAACAATTGTTATATCTAGTAAATGAGCAGGAAAAAAGTTACAAAAATGGGAAAAACTAATACGGGGCAAAAGCTCACAAAAATGGGGTTGCCAGGTACCCCCTTGACAACTGGTGTATGAAGGACTTCCCAGTAGCAAAGACAAGTCTAGGCTGACATCGCTGAGAATTTGGTGATGGCACTTCCAGTGTGCATTTGAACTGACATGTCACGGTGGACACTCTGGGATTTGGGGGGAAACTCTGAGGTAGAAGTCATTTTTGTCATAAAGTTTTTTGCTCAAATACCAAAACATCTCTGTGTTGCCAGTGATGATGTTCCCATGACACCAACCTTGACATCTTTAGAGCGGTTTCTCAGTGGAACAGGACTCCTTGGGAGGTGGTGGGTTCTCCATCTTTGGAAATTTTTAAACAGAGGCTAGATAGCCATCTGATGGAGAGGCTGATTCTGTGAAGGTTCAAGGGGGTGGCAGGTTACACTGGATGAGCAATAGTGTTGTGAATGTCCTGCATAGTACAAGGGTTTGGACTAGATGACCCAGGAGGTACCTTCCAATTCTGTTATTCTATTATTCTATTATGTTATTCTACGTTGCCAGCAGGCATCTGGGAACCCTACAAAGAAAGAAGCCAGCCAGAAATCAACAAAGGACAAAGCTTGCTTAGTCCTTCTTCTGTTTCGACACTTGAGTGTAAACTGCACGGAGCTTTTATTCCAACCCCAGATCGATTCAGTCCCTGTCCTCTATAAAGAATGCAATTTCTGTTTGGATTTGGGGTGATTTAAAATTTCCTTCTGCAGCAAGAAGGATTGATCCGGAGTGACCCTACCTTTATTGTGTGATATCTTATAGTGCTTTTAATGCTCAATATTTAAACGCTGTTTTGAATCTGGGCTCTCCTCCGTGGTAGAGGACCCGTGATTGGCTACAGGTGGTCATGTGACAAACTTGCCTTAAAGGAGAAGCCCCTGATTTCTCTCAACTTCTGTCGGTCCTGGATTTTTTCTCCCTTTTCTGCCTTTTTCGATCATCTCCCCCCCCCCCTCCAAGAAAAGAAAGAGGCTCCCTGCCTGGCTTCTCTCCCCCCACCCTTCAAGAAAAGAAAGAAAGAGGCTTGGCTCCCCCCCCTTCTGAACTACCCTAACCACGTGCAGAAGACTTTCCTGTTTCAATGGGGGGGGGAGAGGAAAACCCGAGTTCAAAGCGATCTGAATTCAACAGGATCGACAATGGAATAAACAAAGTAAGTGCAGACTCTGCCCTGATCCAAGAAGGCCAGTATCACCATATCAAGGGACGAAAGATCAATTTCCTCCAAAAGTAGTTTCATTACTGCTCAGTTTCCATGGAGAAAACAATCTTCTTTTGAGGGGACAGCATCTGTGTTGGGTTGTTCTCACCTGTTGCTAGGGAAACAGGAGGCTAAACTTTCTCCAGCTTCCTCCTTCCTGGCGGGAATCACCCTCACTCTCCAGTTTGACTTTTCCAAAGCTTGAGAAATGAACTCAGTATGAGTTAGTCAACCATAACTGGAGAGACGAAAGAATGATAACAAACAAATAGGAATGAGAGAGAAGAAACACCAATCTATCTGTATATCTGAAATTATTAATGTCCCTTCTTCCAATTTTCTGCCTTCATCTGTCTAATCCATCTTTCCTTATGATATGTTCTTTCCTTATGCCTGTTCAAAGTACTTTCAGGTATAGTCAGTGCAAGAAAGCTGTTGAGCTAAATGGTCTCTGTGACTAAGACACATACTTCATTTGGTAATTTTATAGATACTTAGAGATAAATACTCTGACTCCCACATTCAAATTAATCTCCATATGTTCAGTTACCACAGTTCAACCTTCCCACAATCAAAGGAAAAATGTAGGAAACAATTATGGGTTTGTAGTATTGGATCTTGGAGATGCTAATTTTTATCAACCTATCCGACTTTCATAATCTCCCTAATAAAACACCTACACAATATACTTCATACCATCCTCAGAAAAAATGGTGTCTTTGCTTCTCAGGAGAGATTACAATAGACCAAAGTATTCTGTGGAAGCCAAATTAGGTAACATTATCTGGTATGGATGTGTTTGTGGGTGGGTGGGTGAAGTGACCCTATCTGTGTGAGTTTTGTCAAATTCTGGTGACTTCTAGTGACCCTGTGAATTAATGACCTCAAGACTTCCTATTGTCAACAGCCTTGATTAAGTTGCAGAGCAGACTGTGGCCAATGGCTTGCTTTACTGAATTGATCCATCTCAAGTTGGAAAAGCATTTCCATGCACATACAAAGAGAAAAAGAGAAATCCCCCCCTCCCCAGAGAAGCATGGTTCTGTATGAAGAAGTCAAAGAATTTTTTCACTGTCTCCATGTATGCTGCACCTCGTCAACTCGATTCAGCAACATAAATTAACATATTTCATATAGCTTACTCTTCAGGATCATTCACCATGTGATGGTGTGTAGAGCAGTCCAATGCCTTCTTAGCCAAAATTACTGTCCAGCCACAGAGGTATGGATTATTCCTCTGATCACTAAGTGGGCTTGCAAGGACACGGAAATAGTCCGCACAGTCTGACCTACAGAAAATACAAATTCCTGAGTAAAACCCTATCTTTCAAAACAAAGCTGATGGCATACATGCAAGAGTTCTGAAAAAATTCAAATGTGAACTCGTTGGTCTCCTGACAAAATAAAATGCAACCTGTCATTAAAATCTGCCTGCATTCCTAAGGACTGGAAAGTAGCTAATGTAACCACCATCATTATAAAAGCTTCCTATTATAGGCCAGTCAGTCTACTGCTGATACCAGATAAGTTGGTGGGATTGGATATTAAAGATAGTAGGCTCATCAATGAATAAAAGCTATTGAGGAAGGTCAGCATGGAATTCTTTAAGAGGGTGAACAAACATGTGGACGAGGATGGCCCGGTTGATGTTGTTTACCCAGACTTCCAGAAAGCTTTTGATACAGTTCCTCATCAAAGGTGCCTAAGTAAACTCAGCAGTCATGGGATAAGACTACAAATGCTCTTGGGGATGAAAAAATAGTTAATTAACAGGAAACAGCAAGGGCTCTGTACTAAGTCTAGTATGTTTTAACTTGTTAATTAATTATTTATTCACCACCTCTCCCAGCATAGCCAACTCGGTGTTATTTTGCAACATTTCAATGGAACAACATTTAATTAATAAAAGCAATAAAACAACATTCCACATTACTATTACGTTAAAACCTATTAAACAAGCAAATCAACTGATGATGTGTGTTAGTCTTCAGTGCTGTTGAGATAATTTAGATTTAATTTCAGATCTTAATTTCTGGATGTTGGTTTCCAGGGTGGGTATCCTTGTGGAGGGAAGCCCAGCAATGTTCTAGGTGTTTGGAGTTGTGAGTAAGTAATGAAGTGGCTAAGTTTGTGGATGACACTAATTGTTCAGGACAGTGAGAACCAAGGATAATAAATCACCCAGTATCATAACACTCCTGAATAAATCGATGTTGTGGCTTCATTTGGAATACTGTGCAGAGTTCTAGTCACTAGACCTCAAAAAAGATATTATAGCTTTGGAATAGATGCAGAAAAGGGCAACTAATATGATTAAAGGCATGTAACACCTTTCCTGTGAAGAAAGTTACAGAAGTTAGGACTCTTTTGCTAGGAGTAGCCTTTTTCAACTTTTTTTACTATTGAAAAATCCCTGAAACATTCTTCAGGCTTCAAGAAACTCCAGAAGTGACACAATTGTGCAGAATATGGTTGGGAAGCATAGCTGAGTACACACCCACCCTGGAGCCCTCCATTTCCCACCCCCTCCAGGCCCATCATTGGTCATTTGGGAAGGGTAGGTGGGTTGACATGACCATACGGTAATATCACCTGATAAATATTTCACACATTTTAAATATATATAAAAATTAACTCAATTAATTAACCCACTCATTGCATTAAACTATGGTTGAGAAAGCCTGGCATGGAGGAACAATGATGGGGAGAGACAAGATAGAAGTTTACGGAATTATGGATGGGATAGAGAAGGTAGAGGAGGCATGTGAGCACTCAATGAAATTAATGAGCAATAGGCTTAGAACAGGTTTCTTCACCTAAAGAGTAATTAACATGTGGAATTCATTGTGGCACCTATAAAGACAGACAGTTTCAAGAAGGGATTGGATAAACCCGGATCAGAGGTCCATGAGTGGCTACTAGCCACAACATATAGATGTACTATGTCTGGGGCAGCAATGCTCTGTATTGGTGCTTGAGGGGCACAGTGGGAGAGTTCTGGCCCTATTTATGGACCTCCTGATGGCACCTGGATTTTGGCTACTGGACTGGATACAACATGGCTTCTCTTATGTTTCTAAAGTTGTTTCCTGTAAACTGCCCTGAGCCTCCGGGGAGGGTGGTATATAAATATATAAATATAAATATAAATATAAATATAAATATAAATATAAATATAAATATAAATATAAATATAAATATAAATATAAATATAAATATAAATATAAATATTATTGGATGGGAATCAAAGAGAAAGGACAGCAGTGGAGAAAATGTGAGTTTAATTATTCAGTGGCAAAAGGATTTACAATGAAAATAATATAGTAAGTGATAAATAAGAGAATGCATTTGGAAAAGCATTGCAACCTGATGTTATGTATATTTACTCCAAAGCATTGATTTCAACAGTGAGTTTAACTAAAGATGTGTTGGATTACAGCCGTAGGCTGTATTGAATTTAATAGGTCATTAATGTTGACTACTTGCCTTTCACAAACCAGAATTTAATCTTAAAGACTTACAAAATTTGTGTCAGGGTATGAGCTTTTCAGATAAGACATTGTGAGCAGTGACTCACAAGAGTTCATACTCTGCCACAAATTTTCTTGGTCATAGAATCATAGAATCATAGAGTTGGAAGGGGCCATACAGGCCATCTAGTCCAACCCCCTGCTCAACGCAGGATCAGCCCTAAGCATCCTAAAGCATCCAAGAAAAGTGTGTATCCAACCTTTGCTTGAAGATTGCCAGTGAGGGGGAGCTCACCACCTCCTTAGGCAGCCTATTCCACTGCTGAACTACTCTGACTGTGAAAAATATTTTCCTGATATCTAGCCTATATCGTTGTACTTGAAGTTTAAACCCATTACTACGTGTCCTTTCCTCTGTAGCCAACGGAAACAGCATCCTGCCCTCCTCCAAGTGACAACCTTTCAAATACTTAAAGAGGGCTATCATGTCCCCTCTCAACCTCCTTTTCTCCAGGCTGAACATTCCCAAGTCCCTCAACCTATCTTCATAGGGCTTGGTCCCTTGGCCCCAGATCATCTTAGTCGCTCTCCTCTGTACCCTTTCAATTTTATCTACGTCCTTCTTGAAGTGAGGCCTCCAGAACTGCACACAGTACTCCAAGTGTAGTCTGACCAGTGCCGTAGACAATGGGACTATGACATCTTGCGATTTTGATCTGATGCCCCTGTTGATACAGCCCAAAATGGCATTTGCCTTTTTTACCGCTGCATCACACTGCCTCCTGATGTTTAGTTCCCCAAGGTCTCGTTCACACACAGTGTTACCTAGAAGCGTATCCCCCATCCAGTAGGCATGCTTTTCATTTTTCTGACCCAGATGCAGAACTTTACACTTATCTTTATTAAATTGCATCTTGTTCTCATTTGCCCATTTTTCCATTGTGTTCAGAACTCGTTGAACTCTGTCTCTATCTTCTGGAGTATTTGCCAGTCCTCCCAATTTGGTGTCATCTGCAAACTTGATGAGTAGTCCCTCCACCCCCTCATCTAGATAATTAATAAATATGTTAAAAAGTACCAGGCTGAGCCCTGAGCCCTGAGCTACCCCGCTACTCACCTCTCTCCAGTCTGAGGAAACACCATTGACAACAACTCTTTGAGTGCGGGTCTGTAACCAATTCCCTATCCACTTAACTATCTGAAAATCCAGATTGCAGTCCTTCAACTTATCCATCAGAACATCATGGGGAACCTTGTCAAAACCTTTACTAAAATCCAAGTAAATTGTCATGATAAGTGGTGCTGTTTTAGGAATAAGGGACACAAGTATAGATTCCTGTAAAACAGTTATTGAAACTAGTTGTGCAATATATCACTATTTGGGTTGTTGTTGTTATTGTTGTTGTTGTTTTAAAATCCAAGACTTGCTTATGTGAGGGGAAATAATCTTTGCAGGCAAAGAAGGGCAGGGCATATCAAGAGAACCAGGCACAAAGGCAAAGAATGAAGGCTGAGCTCCTATGCCTTTTGAAAGTATAAGGAAGCTAATGTGGTAAGGGGGGTGGGGCAGAGAAAGAACAAGTTACCATTTCTGCAAACATGTGGGAAGTGCAGTGATATTGCTATAAAGTGAGTATTTAGGGGGGAAACCTGAACCTTTGCCAACACAAGTGATAAATATTCCTTGTTACCAAGACAGAGGAAAGGGAGCGTCTGTCCCACAGTCATGGCCTAGTCAGTGGAAAGTGGGCAGAAAGTGGGAAAAAATCAATAAAAATACAGGAAACATTTCACATGCAAACAAACGTGTAACATATGGCCATATTTCTATACTAAAAATTCATCAGAGTTTGGGCTGAAATCCAAAACTAATCTTAATTATGTGCAATACTTTGGGCTAACAGACGCTTAGCCCAGCCATGTAGATAATCCATGCTTTAAAGTGTGGGAATGAGACTTGCATTGCACCCTTTTTTACTGTTGTGTATAATGCATAATGAGAACAGGCTCTGCTTATGCTAATCCCATTAGTATTGATGTACATAGGTCCCCACAATCAGATCAACAAGCTCATGTGACAGAGGATACACCAGCCCAGGGCTCAGATTTAAACCTTGTTGTATGGGTAATCTGTGTTGTTTAAATTCTGGGCAGACCAGCCCAAAAAGATACACAATGGAATACAACCCTATCCTTATAATTCTGCATTCAGAAAAGCCTAGCAAGGTTAAAAGCAGCCAAGTAACCAATGAACTTGTTTTATGTATTCATAAAGTCAAGTCGTGTATTTACTTCATTAGCTGATGAAGCACCAGTCCCTGAACTTCTTCATACTTTATGATTGTTATAAAACACGGAGACAGAATTTATGTTAGAGAAAATAATAAGGGTCTTTCCTCAAGCCATAAATGTAGCGGGCAATTCTGCACTCAGCTCCAACTAGCATGATTCCCACTGAATGGGCTAGCGCTAAAAAACAATGTCCCACCTTTGTTTTGCACGCAGCCTTCCCCCCCCCCCTGCTAGTCTTCAGCTTCCAGTTTGGCCGGTGGGTAGAGCAAAGCACCTTTGTGTAGCAATTCATCCCGCCTTCCTCTGTCTATCAAGCTGGTGAACCAATCAAATGTTGTGACGTTCTGGAGCCTCCAACTTAACCCTTTCCTTTATTTAAAAAAAAAATATACACGTATAAACGCATAAGCAAGGCTTCAAATGTGCACAGGGCTCTTCAAGCCCTATGTATGCTAGTGATTACACCAGTGCTATTGTGTTTACATATGTGTAAAAAGTAAAAAAAAAATTTCATCACAGTTCAAGCACAGGACATTTGGAGGGGAATGCTTTCAGCCACTATGAAAGGGGTAGTGGTTTTTCAGCAAGATCGCTAGGGCAAGCTGCGTAAATGACTCCGTGTTTCCTCAGTGTTTTTTAAATCAGGCAGTCCCGTCTCCTGGAAGTAGGGAAGGAGGCGGGACCGAAGTTGTGGTGAGTTGGAGGAAAACTAGCGCTGTTTTTACATGTGCTTGCTGGGTGTGCTGCTGTTTGCTCGCAGCAGGCACATGCTTTTTGGGGGGGAGGGGTAATCGACTTTTCTGGATTTCCCAGCTCCCGCTACAAATGGAATGATGTAGCGGGAGCTTGGCGAGGAGTTGGCAGATTGTGCACGACGTCGTGCATAATTAAAAAAAAAAGTGTCCACAAAAGATAAGACTATTGCTATATTAAACTTGTGCAGAATGGACCAGTAAAATGCTTACTTGCTGAAGACACTATATTTTTGGCATTTTGCATGACGTCGCTAACATCAGGGACAAGATTTTTTTTTCAGTATCAAGATTTGTGAGTCCATTATAGGTTGCATTCAAAAAGCACCTTATATCTATGATTAGATGCATAGATGTTTCAAAAGAGAAATTTGAATTTTTAAAAAATAAATTAGCAATCATCGCAGGCCCTTTAAAAGGCTGAAAAAGGTGATTGGTTGCCTGACTTGATTGACAGGCAGAAAAGAGTCATGTGTAAAGTGCGTTGCTCTCTTCCGCCATTTCAAGCAGGCATGCAGAGTGCAAGGAACGTGAAAAGGCAGCAGACAGAAGCAAGAGAACCAGAAAGTGAGGAATAGCCGGAGGCGCAATTATTTTTAGTGATATGCCATTACGCTGGCATAACGCTATTTTTTAAGATGTGTGGAAAAGGTCTAATAATAGAAAGGACTCGAAAAGCAGCCCAAAGCAAAGGGCCACAACTACTATAACAAAATATTACAGCAGGAAAGATGCAGTTGCTTTTTTATGGGGGGGGGGGGAGGTTTTCTCCTGTCTTCTCCATTAGGTTTTCTCTTGCCTTCTCCAATGACAGGTATGAGACTGCTACAAGGCACTTCCAATACTTTGGCTGGAAAATACATTGATCAGTGTTACAACGTATACCATTAAATATTGAATACGTTTGGCTGCAATGAATACATTTTTCTTTACTTTGAGGAAATAAATTTGTACATGGTTTACTTCAATCATTTTCTTTAATGGTTATGATATGATTTGGAACAGAATGCCAGGATTTGCAATTACTTTCACATTTAAACTGCAAACAGTATACTCGTCTATCAAACTTGTACTGTCTAGGAGAAACTCTACAAGGTTTCAGATGTTTCTTACAGTCCAATTGCCTTTTAAGTACAAATGCCTAGGATTGATTTGGTGAATCCATAAAAGTGAAATGTGTTCTACCTATAAATGTGTCCGTCTATAAATTGGTCAATCTTTATTTACTGTGTTTATAGCCCACCATTCTTGCTAAGACTCAAGGTAAATTACAAGGTTAAGAAATACAACAGGGAACATATGCAACACATGGCAATGAGTGGGTTACAAAATCAAGAAACAATGCAATAAAAAGTATAAATGAACACAAGAAAGGCAAAAACTGGATTACAAAACTAGAAAACAAGTGGGGGCCACAAGAAACTATCCCCTCACCTTTGCTTCATCCCTTCTTCCCCTACTTCTCTCAGTTTCTCGCCCTCTCCCCTCCTTCCACCCCTTTTTTACTCTCTCCCCTCCATGCCTATCATTTTCTCTCACATTCTGCCTCCCTACCTCATCATTCTCTCTCTCTGCCTTCTGCCTCATCACTGTCTCTGCCTCCATCATTCTCCAAGTCTCTTGCCTGCCTCTCCCATATACACTTCAGCAGTGGCAGTGGTGGCTCTCTAGGAACCACAATGGATCTGCCAACTACAGAGATCAGTTCCCCCTATGGTTATCAGCTCCTGTTGGGAAATTCCTGGAGATTTGGGAGTGGATCCTCTGAAGGGTGAGATTTGGAGATTTGGGGGTGCAGCCTTTGAAGGGTGAGATTTGGGGAGGGAGGCAACCTCAGTCACCTTGGAGAAAATGGTTGCTTTGGAGAATGGACTGTGGCATTAGACCATGTTGAGGCCTTTCCTCTCCCCAAACCCTGCATTTCTCGGACTCCACTGCAAAATATTCAGGAATTTCACAACATGGCAGCCTGTCAGGCCTGGCCCTCATGAATCCTCCTTCAAAGGCCAAAACAGGTCTGGAAAGGGCCCTGTTTCCTTCTCCTGCCTTTTTATTTACAAAACCCCAACCTGGAATACTGTGGTTGCCTAGCGACAGCCACAGAGGGAATGCTCCTTTTATCATGTTTGGATTTTTTTAACTCTCCAAGATTTTTTTAAATTTCATATTTTCTGCCTTTTCCAGGTTTCTAGAAAGACCAATATTGCCCATTCATGGCTCCAGTAAAAACAAGTAATGCATACAAAAGCAGTGCCATAAATGATAACTGGATCTATTTATAAAAACACCCTTCTGAAAATTGCACTGAAGCACTACACTGTTTATAAAAAGGCCCTCAGTTTTGCACATTTTTCAGAAGGATAGAAACGTGGGAGCCTTTCTGACCTTGTCAGGCAGGCCATTCCACATTACTGGAGCCACTGTGCAGAATGCTTGGGTGTAGGCAGCTTACTCATTTGCAGGGTGGCACCTTAAGCAAACTTTGCTCTGACAAATGCAGCTTTCACTATGGGACATATTGAGAGAGCTGGTCCTTTAGCTATGTGAGCTGTAGGCCATGAATGGCTTTGTATCTCTGTAAAAGGTGTTTGTTGTGTCTTCAGGACAGATCCAGCCCCTCCTCCAGCTTCAGAGGCTAAATAATAGTAGCCTGATACTAAAAGATAACTGAACTTTGCTTTTGCAGTCTACAAGATGTGAATTGTTGTATAGAAGCCAGAATCAGTGGTTGGTAGATGTCTGACAGCTTGTGCAACTTGTAAAGATTTAGATTTAGATTAAGACGGTATTCCTTATGAGAATTGTCAAAACCCAAGAAACAAAAAAGTAGAACAACACAGTTTTATGACCCACAAAAACAGTTTATAACAAATCTGTGCCGATGCTATCCAGAGTCTCTTTTGAATGGGCAAAGAGAGCATCAGAACAGTGGGGGGAGGGGAGCTGGGGGGGGGGGTTGGTTACTTCACCTGTTTCCCTTGTTCTTTACAGCCATACCTATTTCCAACTACTTGGGAACAGGGCCCATTCTGCACATGCTAGATAATGTGTTTTCAATGCACTTTCAAAGTAGATTTTCCTGTTCTGCACAGGAAAATCCAGCTGCAAAAGTACACTGAAAGTGCATTATCCAGTGTGTGCAGAATGGACCCAGATCTAATCCTTCCTCCCCAGCTTCTCCTGGGTATGCCTTTTAAATGATTATCTAGAGGAAGGATACTTCTAGCCTCTGGGAGTTCTCCCCCTATTAACCAGCATCTGGGGAATGACAGGCCCAGGACTAATAGATCCCCAGTAAGGGATGCCTGGCCCATCTGCCAGCCCACTTTTTTCTCATCAAAGGGCCGTCAGCTTGGGTAGGGCTACAAGCATCACCGTTACCTGCTCTACCCCTGCCCTTCCATTAGGGAACACCTGGGTTGGCTCCAGTGAGGACTCTGCCAGGCTTTCCTTCCTTCTCCATACTCCATTCATTTTTGTGGCAGTTGCTACTGCAGGGTCGGGCATTCTTTCACCTCATTAGCCCATTAGTGGGGACCTCACTGGGCACTGTTTCAACCCTAGGGTTGCAAATCTTGCCAGCTGATAAGTCACTGGTGGCTCATCAGGGCTCCTCGCTGCTAGCCATCTTCCAAGTGGGCTTCACCAATGGAGCAGCCAGCAGTAACTGGGCAAACTGCTCCCGTGGAGCTTTCTGGTGATGTTGCACTCCCTTGAGATGCACTTGTTTGCCAGTTCCCTTTAATTTCGGCCAAAAATCGTGCCCGTGCAGGGGGGGGGATTTTTTTTTCACTTGGGGGAGCGTGGTAACGATGACTTGCCAGCTCACACACCAGCTAGATGGGTCTCTACGTTAGGAAGAATCAAGGCATATTTGTTGAAACGTGTGTGTGTGTGTGTTTTTTTTTAACTGTGCTTAAAGGGAAAGGGGCTTTTCGGGAGCATGATAACCGTCCACTGGCTGTTCATTTGATTGATGGCCAGGGGCGGGAACAAGCACAGAAAAAATCACTTCCTTTCTAGCGACTCCTTCGAGACCGGAAACCTGTGGGGAACGAATTAATGCTACTGGATTCCACTGCAAATGGAGGTACGCGGAACGCCGAGATTCCACTATTTAAAATACCGTTATTGCTTTGTGAAAGCAATTGGCAACATTGGTCCTTGTGCGGAATGGGCCTGAGTTACATAGAAGCACTTCTATTGCCAATTCTATGGTGGTGGAGGTGAAGAGTTAGATATTGTACAAAATGAGCATGCAGGGTTATTTACAAATGGTATCTCAAATCATCCCCTCTCTTTTCCTGATCTTTTAAAATTGCAATTTGAAACCAGTTCAGGATCTACAGAATGCAGATATATCACTGTACATGTTTTGGTGTTGTATTTACACAGGTATAGAAGTCTCTGCAAGGGATTAGATAATGCTGTGAAGATCCTGAAATGTTTTGGGAGAATGACTCACCTTTCTGTTTAAGCCCAAACAATAAATTAGGATGTTGTGAAAACACAATTGGATAAGCCTTTTCTAATCATTATTATGGGTTAGAATGGAGTAGAAAGGAGTTCTTTCCATGTGACTATTATCTGGGGTCTGACCAACCATGGACAATTTTCATTTTCATTATTTTGAAATAATTAAACACATGAAAAAAGGTTCCAACTGTGAAAAAATGTTCCAACTGCATTGCCATAATTTGTCCCATAAGAAATGGAGAAATCTTGTACATGCTGTGAAACTTATAATTTTCCAATAATGACTGGGGAGAGTTAAAAGGCATAGTCTAAAGTATAGAAGGGAAGTTATTTTAGGAAATAGTTTACGGAACTGCATATAATATTAATGTGTGCACAGCAAATAAGCAACTGACTGTCACGTGACTACCTAGGAAACTTTCACCAAGGCTTTCCAGGGTTTTTGAAATGCTAAAAATATAAAACTGATGACTCATCAGTGGCAACCATCGTATCTTTCAGCTTTGGCTACACAGTGTAAGCAAGCAAATAATTGTTACCGTGTTAACAATACAATTCTTGCCTAAGGATCAGATCATAGCATTAGCCAGATACTGGTTGAGTAGACCATAATTTATTTGCACTGACTCTGTCTGCTTTGGGGTCTTATCACTATTTTTAAGATTGTGCATCATTATTGAACCCCATGTACATTTTGTGAAAATGGAAGACCAAAATGGATGTGCAACATTATATTTTCATTCTATGACCTTGCACTAGTTTTCCAGAAAAAAAACATTTCACACACTATATAATCTTTAAACAGCCCGTGGCGCCACAGGCGCCACGGACTATATAATTCGTTAAGCCCCCTAGAGGTGGGCTTTGTCCGTGATGAGGAAGGGTCCGGGTTGGACCCTTCCTCACGACAGACAATCGGAGGGACCAATCGGCAGGCGCGAAGCGCCTCGCGCAGCGTCAGACCGCCGCACGAGGCAACCCCCCTTTCAAAACCCCTTTTTATAAAGGGGCTTTGAAACTAGTATCAAAATAAACTTCAAAATGTAACTGCAGTAATGTCCAATGGCAGCAACAGAAGCAGACTTTCTCCTTTGCCTCACTCATGTTCTGGTATTTGTTTTGTTTTGTTTTGTGGTCTTTGTTGTGTAGCTCCTGAGAAAACGGCTGAGGAGCCTTTCCAGGCACATCTATCCCATCCCAGGAGATAATATTGCAATTCTGAATGTGCTCTGGCCTCAGTGGTACATTCTGAGCCAGCCCTGATTTTTAAAAGTCAAATACTGAGCAAAACTCCTGAGATGGCTAGATAATTGAACTGATGTCTAGGTGAGTGTTGGACTAAAGAGTTCACAGGCGAGAACTACAATTTTGAAAAGCAAGTTTGTATTTTTGGTGACATTGTTTCCTTCTGCCCGCTCCCTTTATTGTGTATGGTTTTATTCGTAACACTAATTTATTGGCTGATTTATTTAATACTGTAGTTTCTTAGAAGTTTTTTTTGTATGCTGCTGTTTTAATTCTTGTTTTAATTCTTGTAATTCTTAATTATTGCTATTGTAGTGAACTTTGGATGCATATACATTTTTCATTCCCAATTATACTTCTTTGGGAGTAGGCGAAGACTCCCACTTGGGCCAAAGAAAGGGCATAGATCTTCTAGAACAGTGTTTTTCAACCTTTTGACCATGGAGGACCCCCTGAAGTATTCTTCAGGCTTTGAGGATCCCCAGAAGTGATGTCAGCTGGCCTCATCCCTGGAAGTCATGTGCCACCAGAAATGACATCACCCAGACACTCCCATTGAATGTGATATCAACAGACCACTCCCATATCGCATAATTTGACCCTTTGCTTATAGTCCTTGTCTTGACAGTTGCAGTAAACAAGTTGTCCGCCTCGTCAACATGTCTACCTTTTAAGTAGTTAAACACAATGACCATATATCCCTTTGCCCTCCTCTTTTCCAAGCTACCCATATCCAGTTATCTCAACCCTTCAGTTTAAAAGTTGAAGTCTAGTACTGGTATTTCAAGGAAAGGGGAATGGATACTGGAAAGAATGTACCAGCCTTCTGGAAACCAAAAGAGTCTGCGAATACTCAAAGAAAGTATACTGAAGTATGGAGAAAATATAAAGGTTTAAGTAAGTAGGAATAATGAGAAGCTCTCATTAGCCTGAAATACAAGAACTGAAGTCTGTTCATATACTGTCTTTACTTCAGAAATTTCGACCCCTGATTTCACCTGACCTTTGCCCTCTATGTTAAATAAAATATTTTGTTAATTTTAAATTTCAAAACTTGGAGTGCAATTTAAGTTCCTTAAGTTAAAACGGGTTCCCAATCCTTCTTTCAGGTTCTGCTGTTGAGGAAACAGCCAGAATATTATACTGTGACAGGGTGGGACAGCCAAATTTCTTCAGCAAAGATGAAAATACATTACTAGGGTTGCTCAATCAGGAAAGGCAAGTGAAAATATAGGGAAAATCTTGCTTCTGAGGGAAATAGACAGGGTAATCATAGCATCTTTATCTCAGATTTAGTTATTATTCTACTCTCTAGCAGTAACATCCAAATACAGAAGTTGTTGGATCAAGAAATGAAGTCTCCAAAGTGCCATTTATATCTACTCCACAGTACTTCTGTTGATCTACTTAACTATCTGACTTGCTATATAACTAGCTGTGTTCTTTATTTATATGCCACCTGCTATAAATGTACCCTGGGTGGCTGCTATACTTGTGGAAGAAGGACATGTAATGCAAAATGAAAACTGATGCAGCACTATATCAGAAATGGCTAGAGAAGTGTCATAGAAGTTACTTACTTCTAATGCTTTAAAAATAATGCTACTAAAGGCCAACCTGATCCAATAACAAGGGGAATAGTAACACTGAAATGAATTTGTCTATTTATTTGTCTGCTTAAATAAAGTTTCTTCTTTTTTTTCAATACCTCATAAACTTCAAGGATATTTACGTTTAAAAAACCTACTAGGAAAGAAAGTGCTTCTTTGACATTTTAAAGAAATTTAGTTCATTTTGGAAAACCATAAATATGCATAGGACAGTAAAATGCGTTTTAAAGACAGGCTGCAGGCAAAGTGATATTTTGTATGACAAAATTTTAAAAAGCCATCTGCTGCATTAAGAACATTTGATATATCACCATGGTATAGACATTTATCAGCATTGTGACTCAGATGGCATGTAATTTGTTCTTGAAAGTCTTCTTTTGCAGCCCTGTAGTTTTCAGAAGCCGTTAAACAGAATTGCTAACAAATGTCTGGAGATCCCTGGTAGACTGCCAAATAACTGGGCCATGAATTTTCAGCACCTACCTCCTAGTTACTTGCTAGAATTGGGGGTGGGGTGTGTGTTTCTTAATATGTCAACTACAGGGACCATGAATACAAAATACCTTTCACCAATACTTTTCTTTCAAAGAGATAGTTGAAATCCTTTTCGGTTGTATTTCACTGTGTTATATAGAAATGTAAACAGGCTTCCTGGGTTTATGAAGTGTTCAGTAATAAATATAAGATAAACATATGCAGCAGGCATGATTTAGCTGCAATTTCTCTTCATATATGCTGTGCATAAACAGTACTTAGGAGTTTTAACTGTGGCCATATCTGTGGAAACTTAAATCTAGATATTACAGCTATGAACAGACAAGACAGAATTTTCTACAAACCTGAATAAAGCCCTAGGTTTGCATAAAAATCTGAAATGTAAAAAGAAACAAAATAAAATACATAGAAGAGGCTTATAACTTCACATAGTAACAGTTAGAACTTGTTGTTAGGCAACCACAATAGTATTAACCATTGTCAGTAAAAGGCAATGGGAGGAGCCAGGGCCTTCTCCAGGGCTGTTTTGACTATTAAGAGAGGACTCATCAGGGCTAGGCTTCCTTCTCTATTTCTACCTTGTTGGACTTTGTCTCTTGGCAGAGCCAGCCACATTCTTTCAGTCAAAGGGTTAAACTGTTTGTTTACACTTGTTACTAGTGGGACAGGCAGAGTGGATCAAATGGTCTGTTTTCAAATGTAAATTTCCTAGCTGCGGCCATGGCCTGACTTTGGTTTGTCATGTACACAGGTTTGGCAGGAAGAGAAACAATTCTACTTCTTCCCATTGTTTGAGTGCTTTCTGCTTTAGGCAGAGAAGCAGATCCATCTTGAATCTCCACCATGTTGCAGGTAAGGTAGAGGGCTCCTGAATGAGCTGTAGATAGTTATGTATATTTTCTTGTTTTTTATCTGTCAGTTCCCTTACCCTGTTTAGCTAGTAAAGTTTGTATTTTTATATACAGTATAAATCTGCCTTGTCTGGTCTCATTATTTATACAATATCTCTGCTTTTACTACAGTAACTCTGTTAAGGGAATAGATTTTTCCCAACATACCTCCTGTTCTCCATCAGTATATCCCCCACCTTTCTTTCTACTCCTCTCCCAACTTCATCATGATCTGCTTTTGGGATGATGGGCTGCCTTTGTCCTGGGAGCTACAATGTCAGTGGCAGGGCCCCAGGAGCTGCCCTAACAGCAGGAGGGCCACTGGGAGATTGCAGAGCCCTTGGCAAGCCACTTCATTGGTGGTATGGCCCCTGGAAGGGTTCCTGGGAGCTGTCACTTTAGTGATAGGGCCTCTGGACATTATAGTGAGAGGCAGTATACAAACTGAGTGAATAAATAAATTGCAGTGTTAGGGCCCCTGGGAGCCAACACATTGGCAGCTGGGCCTCATCAGCTGCCAAGATCAGGGCTCCTGCTGTTAGCACTTGAACAGCAGGAGGGATTTCTATAGGTGGAGCTTTTCATGTCACAATGATGCAAAAGTCTGAAAATTTGCCTGTGCGGCTATGCATGGAATCAGAGTTGGAAGGTCTCGTCCAACTCCACGGTCATCTGCAGAATGAAACCACTGAAGAATGCAGGAAATTCACAACTACAAGCCCACACACAGTGACCCAAATTCAATGTCCAGATGATCCGCTACCCAAAATGTCTAGATGATACCCAAAGCATGGACACAATCCCTTCTGCCCACCCACTTACAATCTGCCCAAATTCAAAGAATTAGCATTTCTGTGAGGTGGCTATCTAGCCTTTGCTTAAAAACTTCCAAGGAAGCAGAACCCACCACCACCTGGGGAAGCTTGTTCCATTGAAGAACTGGTTTAACTGTCAGGAACTTCTTTCAGATGTTTAGCTGAAAATTCTTTTGAATTAATTTCAACCCATTGGTTCTGGTCCTACGCCTTGGGGCAACAGAAAACAATTCTGCTCCATCCTCTATGTGACAGCTTTCAAGTACTTGAAGATGGCTAGCATATCATCTCTTAATCATCTTCTTTCCAGGCTAAACAGACCACACTCTTTCAGCCTTTCCTCATATGTCTTAGGCTCCAAACCCCTCGCCATTTTTGTTGCCCTTCTCTGGACATGCTCCAGTTTGTCTACATCTGTTGTGCCCAAAACAACACAGTATTCTAAGTAAGGTCTAACCAGAACAGATAAAAGTGGTACCATCACCTTGTGTGATCTGCACATTATGTTTCTTTTGATACAGCCCAAAAATCCTATTTGCCTTTTTAGCTACTGAGTCACACTGCTGACTCATGTTCAGTGTATGGTCTACTGAAACCTCTAGATCCTTTTTGCACATACTACTGCCAAGACAGGTTTTCCCCATCCTATAATGATGCATGTGATTTTTCCTACCTAAATGCAGAACTTTACATTTTTCACTATTGAAATGCATTTTATTCATTTTAGCCCAGTTTTCCAGCCTGTCAAGATCATCCTGTATCCTGATTCTGTCTTCTGCTATTTGCTACTCCTCCCAGTTTATTGTCATCTGCAAATGTAATAGGCACCCCCTCTATTCCTTCATCCAAATCATCTATGAATATGTTGAACAACACAGAGCCCAGAGCCCTGAGACATTCCACTTGACTCTCCTCTCCAAGAGGATGACAAACCAGTTATCAGTCTGTCAACCAGTTATCAGTCTGTTAAGGTGCAGAATACCTACATGTTGAAAGGGCTTGGAGTAGATAAATGTTCTGTACTGGTTAGCGTATTAGATTAATACTGGGGAGACCCAGGTCCAATCCCTGCTTGTGAGATATTGGCTTGGGCCAATACTTTTCTTTGTCTGTGCTTCAGCTACACTTCAGCGAATGCATAGCTCCATGGATAAAATGTTGTACTTCTTAGAGGATTTTGTGCCTATAAGCCAACAAATAGGCTATGTTCATTCCTTACAGATAGCTTTGTGACAGATTGAAAAATAGTCTTCGTTTTCTTTCGTATCTCCAGAACACCATCTGTGACAGAACACAACAGAATGGAAATTGCTCATGCAAAATGAGTGTGTGTGTGTGGGGGGGGGATGGCAAAATTTCACAATATGTGGCTTGCATTTTAGGGTAATTGTTTGGCTGGTTCTTGCCATTTTGCTGTATTGATCTCAAAGAGGAAAGAGGGAAAGATGGGACTGATGAGTCATGTAATATCTCAGCCAAAAACAAGGCTCTGAATGATACTTCATTCTTTTATCAGTGCATATAATCTCATTTGTCCAAATGGCCAGAACTCATGAACAACCGAAGCTTGGACAGACAGGGATCTTATTCATTCAGCAGACATCCTAAGCATCAGTATTCTTCTGTAAATTAAAACCCAAATGCGGAATTATTGTCAGCATGAATTCTTTCATATATTATCATTCCTTCATTTACTTTAGTATTAATACTGACAAATATCTGCCTCTTGTTTTGGTAGAATCTCAAAGCTGTTATTCATTTATGTTATTCATTTATGTAATTGTTCTTATGCCTGTTCAGAGGCCAGGCCAGACGTGTGTAGCTACTAGAGATAGGTACCTGAAAGATTTTTTTTAAACACTGGTATTTTTTTGGATTCATATTTTTGGAAGGGCATAAATATTGGTGTTTGATAATATTCTGGTCTCCCGATACCATTCTAGGGTTTAAAATTGGGTGTTTTCAGGATTCTGGACTCATTCAAGGTCCATTGTTCTCTATGGGGATTTGGGGGATGGGCCTGGAGTGGCTGCTTTTCAACCAAATTACACCACAATTGTAGTTGTCTTAGAAGAAGAAGAGTTGGTTCTTATATGTTGATTCTCTCTACCCAAAGCGGCTTACATTCGCCTTCCCTTTCCTCTCCCCACAACAGACACCCTGTGAGGTAGGTGAGGCTGAGAGAGCCCTGATATCACTGCTCGGTCAGATCAGCTTTATCAGGGCTGTGGCGAGCTTAAGGTCACCAGCTGGCTGCATGTGGAGGAATATGCAATCAAACCCAGCTTGCCAGATTAGAAGTCAGTGCTTATTACCAGTACACCAAGCTGGCTCCCTGTTCCCTTAATGCTACCTGTCCCCTAAGAACCCATCCCAAAGTTTCAAGTGAATTGGACCAAGGTTCCCTCAGCCATCTCACTTGAAGAGTGCAGACTAGGAGGGAAAATAGTGCTGGAAAGTACACACTTTCACAAAAGAGGGAGGGAGAAGGAGCCAGACAGACTAGGGATGCCAGCCTCCAGGCAGGACCTGGGGATCTCCTGGAATTACAGTTCATCTCCAGACTACAGGGATCAGTTCACCAAGAGAAAATAGATGCTTTGGAGGGTGGACTCTATAGCATTTTATCCAACTGAGGTCCCACCCAGATTCCATTCCCAAATTTCCAGGAGTTCTCCAACTTGGATCTGGCCACCCTTACTCCTCCATTCCCCACCATTGACCAAGGGGGACCTGTCAACCCTAAGCCAAACCCACAGCTCTGCTAGGCCTTATACACCAAAAAAGACCAATTAAGTATTTCTTTGTGTATATATTACAGCACATATCACTAGCCACAGCTAAATTAGTCATTCTGGAGGAAACAAGAGGATCTTTCATTTTCAGTACGGCAAATCAAATCACTTGGTGTTGCATTTCTGACGAAGGTAGACTACATCCTAAACAGGACATGATGGCCTACTGTTGCATATACTTCAGTTTTAATTGTTATTGCCCAAATTGATATATAGATTTCTCCTAATATGTCTTTTGGATTCTAAGAGGAGATGATTTCAAGAGAAAATACATGGATATCAGCTTGCCACTGCAATCCCAAGGGGCTTTTCGCACACCTTCAAAATCGCACAATGGTTGCCAATTGAAAACGCTACTGATTTGCCATTATGCACAACGTTGTTGACAATCTGTCACACACCTGAAACCGATCCGCAAAAAGCGCTTCCTTGTAGCGCTTTCAGGGAAATCCCCAAAAGTGGATTCACCCTCCGGAAAGCGCTACACTCCTGCAACCAATCTGCAACACTAGCGGGAAAGTTCTGTGCGTTACCATTGTTGTGGTTTCTACACAGTCCCTCCCCCTGGCTCTCTCCTCTGATCTTCCGGCGAAGCGATCGCCATTTTTTTTTCTCCGAGCGAGCGAAGTTCAACCCACCAGCAAGCCTGTTTAGAGGCTTCCCCGGCTTCAGTCCCTCCCCAGAGCTGTTTAGTCACTAAGCACAAACAACAGAGAAGCCTGTTTGCTGATGTATTTTCTCTTTATTTTTTACACTGTTTTCGGCCGAAAATCGGGCCCGTGAGGGGGGGGGGATTTTTTTTTCACTTGGGGGGAGCGTGGCAACGATGAAACGACAGCTCAAACACACCTGCCAGCTGATGGGTCTCTCCGTTGCAACGAATCAACACATATTCGTTGCAATGGGTGTGTTTAAAAAAAAACTTTCTTAAAGGGAAAGGGGCTGTTTGGGAGCATGCTAACGGCTGCCCATTGGCTGCTTGACGGCCAGGGGCGGGACGAGCTTGGCAATAGCGCTTCCTGTCTAGCGATTTTTGCTGAGACCGGAAGCTTGTGGGAAACGATAGAAACTCAACTGGATTCCACTACAAAGTCAGGTATGCATAATGACGAATTGCACTATTTTAAATGGCGATTTTTCGTTCAGCAAACAATTTGCTACAAGGATCCCGGTGCAGAAAGCCCCCAAGTCTTCAGAGTATAGTTCTAATCCTTCTGGCATATGCTGTTGAGTATTAAAATCAATGAATAGTACTGTATAGCAGTGGTCCCCAACCTTTTTATCACCGGGGACCACTCAACGCTTGACAATTTTACTGAGGCCCGGTGGGGGGGGGTAGTTTACTCCTCTACTCTCAACCACTGCCCTAATGCTCTCTGATCGCTATGGTAATGTTTAAACATCCCTTCAAAATAAGATAAAGACATGCGACAACAATGAACATAAGGAACATTTTATTTTCATGGAAATTTTAACTCATGACAATGACAAATCAATGGGAACCCTGAGCTTGTTTCTCTGCAACGAGATAGTCTCATCTGGGAGTATGGGAGACAATGACACCCGAAGTGTGTTGTAAAGGGCTGGGGGGGGGGGGGAAGAAGGCGTCCTTCACGGCCCACCTCCAATTAGTCGACGGACCACATGTGGTCCACGGCCGACAGGTTGGGGATCGCTACTGTATAGGGAATACCATTCAGTTCTATACCAAGCAGCAGGTCTATTTGTCTGCTGACGTGTACTCAATAATTGTACTTTCCCCAAATAATGCTGCATGCATATGTATAACACTAAAGGCAAATGATCAGGTTGCTGCACACAACCCCCTATTAGCATCTATGACCTGTTATCAGAATCAGCTACATTTGGGGGTGGGGTGGGAATTCTTCAACCTATAAAGCATGAAGGAGATACTGTTAGTATGTCTATGAAACTTTATTGGACCTGGGGCTTATATAGCTTTGTAACTTGGCTATAGCCCTTCTCCATACAGTTTCTATTCAGTTCTTCTCTAAAAGTCTGCAAAAGAAAATGATCTGGAAATTTAAGGATTGTTCTTTGTTCACTGATGGAACCTATAATGATGGAGATAAAATATGACTACGTCCCATTTCAAATCAGATGTTTGTTTGCAATGGTTCCTGCTCCTGCATCCTTGTACTTGACAAAAACAGAAAGATCATGCTGTTTATAGTTTGTATGAAGCTGAGCGTCACATTTGAACTAATATTGTCAAACTGACTCCTTCAAAGGCTTCCTAAAAGATTGAATAATATAGTAGATAAACAGACCTGATGGAATTTCCACAGATACAAGGAGTAGGTTTTAATGTGTCTAGCACACAACTGCATAATAGGTTACTCATACTTTAATTATGAAGAGTCATTAATGGCAAGACTAGCATCTTTTAAATCTTAATGAGTTTTCTGTTGACTTTACAGAGCAGGCAGCTGTAGAATCTAAATGAACAACTTATGTTATACTGTCATATATTATTTTTAATACCATTTCATTTTCTTTATTTCTCTTAAGGAAATGTTCTCATTTATTAACTGTTTTTAATAATATGATTCAACAAGTAGTGAATGAGCCTCTGAAGAATTTCTGTCATTATGTGGTAGAAATAAATTTCTGCCATTATAAGGTATAAATAAATAAATAAATAAACAAACAAACAAATAATTGCTGCTTATCAAATGTTTCAGCTAAAAGGCAAAAGAACTAGTTTGGGGTTTTTGTTACTGTTATTTTGAATGCACAGCATTTCAGCCAATGGCAGAGACATTGTTGAACAATTGGATTTATACCAACTTCAGAGACTCCTGAAAGAAGCAATTACATATTCTATATTGTGTTGGAGAAGCTCTGAGTCAAATGCAAGAGAGCCTGAGTAAGCACTAGCAATTCTATTTGGACCACAGTTTATCGCTACAGTTCATCATAGTTTATAACCCGTAGATCCATGTAGGATAAAGTATAACTTTATACATTTAGTAGCAAAATCAATTGGACAAAGAGATAAAAAAGCTCTGGATCAGTATTTCAAATTATCTTCCCTTTTTATGCATCAGGATGCTAATAGACACAATGTGAAAAGCCTTCTTCTATCTTTTAAAGGTTAACCAGCTGACTCTATGGCAGAAGGAGATGGCTGTGTGGGAAAGAATGGAGTCAGAATGACACATCTTGGTTTCTTAGAGACTGCAAACCCCCCCCCCACATCCTTTCCTGCACAGTCTGTATAGCTAAAGATGTCTCAATAACCAGAGTCTACTGCACTCATACACTCTGTTGCTAATAACAGATGACTCACTCTTATTATTACCTTTTTCATTAGAAAAGCAGTATAGTACAGAAATGTT
The DNA here is from genome assembly GCF_049243985.1 of Paroedura picta. NCBI lineage: Eukaryota > Metazoa > Chordata > Lepidosauria > Squamata > Gekkonidae > Paroedura > Paroedura picta. The sequence continues at coordinate 91,519,118 of NC_135373.1, forward strand.
AAAAACACCCTTGTTTTATGTAGATCATTGCTGAGGAATATAGGGCAGAATCAGCTTTCCTTTTTTGGCCACTGCACAGAACAAGAAACGAGAGAGCATGTTCCACGTAGAAGATTTTCTTGACTATCTAAATGCAGCATCCGGACAATAAGAGCAGTACATCTTCAATGTGCTTGTATAGTCAACAAAAGGACAATAAGGTATATGGAGAACCACTGTTGGTAGTTGTTATACAGTTGTGGAATTCTCCCTCTTTGGAAATTGATTAAAGTTGAAGCCTTCCAGAACCACTGGGAGACCACTTTACTGTTTGGGTTGCTTTTAGTAGTTAAAATTTGCAGGAGGTGGTACATGATTTTAGTCCTGAGTCTTTTTTTGGATGTCAATAGCCTGAGAGAATGCAACTGTCTAAGGCAGCTCCCTTCTGTGTTCTGTGTATCCTGAAGGGAAGAAACATTCCACCGGCTTTTGAAACTCCCACCATTATGGTAGATTCAGTTGTAACAGCCCTTCCTCACCTTGGGGATATCAAAATTCCCTGAAAGAAGACAGAAAAGGAGAAGCCCACATGAGAGAACTTCAGTTGCCAATTTCTGAAGACAACACCAACCTATGAGACAGTCCTTAAGGCAGTCTCTGCTCCATCTTCTTGGTAGTTACTTAAAGATCATAGAATCACAGAGTTGGAAGGGTCCATACAGGCCATCTAATCCAACCTCCTGCTCAATTCAGAATCAGCCCTAAAGCATTCATGGTAAGTACCTGTCCAACCACTACTTAAAGACTACCAGTGAGGGGGAGCTCAACACCTCATAAGGCAGTCAATTCCACTGCTGAACTCTGACTGTAAAAAAAAAATTCTTCCTGATATCTAGCTGGTACCGTTCTACATGCAGATAAAAGCCATTATTACAGGTCCTGTCCTCTGCTGCCAACAGGGACCAATCCCTGCCCTCTTCTAAGTGACAATCTTTCAAATACTTAAAGAGAGCAATCATATGTCCCCTCTCAACCTCCTGTTCTCTGGGCTGAACATTCCTGAATCCCTCATAGGGCTTGGTCTCCAGGCCCCAGATCATCCCCGTTATTCTCCTCTGAACCCTTTGAATTTTGTCCATGTCCCTTTTGAACTGCACACAGTGCAGTTTAACCAATGCAGTATACACTGGGACTATGACATCTTGTGATTTTGATGTGATGCCTCTATTGATACAGCCCAAGACTGCATTTGCCTTCTTTACTGCTGTATGAGCCTCTGGGGAGGGCGGTATATAAATATAATAAATAAATAAACAATAAATAAATAAATAATAATAAATAAATGTAGTCTGCTGTGTGCAGTCTGCACATATTTAGCTTACTGTCCACTAGTACCCCAAGATCATGTTCATACACATTGTTACCCAGAAGTGTATCTCCTGTCCAGTATGCATGCTTCTCATTTTTGTGACTCAGATGTAGAACTACACTTCTCCTTATTGAGGCTCATTTCGCACGAGGGAATTACAGCACAATCCTTACCAGATGCTGGCGCTTTAAAATCATGATTTCAGATGCCGCCGTCATTCTCCAGTCCCCTTTCAGTGCTGGTAACGTAACATCTGCCGATTTGTAGCGGTAGCTGTGTAATCAGGAAAACTGCATTCCCCCGGTCAAAATCCCGGCAGATGTCGCAATCACCCGCCAGGTAAGAGTGAGGAGGTGTCGGTAGTACTCTTACCGCCATGAAGATGTCCCTTCCCTGATCCTGCCTCCATGGCTTCCGGGGGCAGAACGCGAGTGTTTTTTACAAATGGAGAATGTTAAGTAGCAACGCATAGGTGTTGGCTCGCCACTCAAACTTGTGTTATGTACATGTGACCACATTTTATTTTTTGTTCTGTTTTATTGTTGTGCACATGTTTAACTCCAAGAAAATATTTTCTTAAAAATATACAGGAGAGGAGCAAAGTGGCTGCTTCAAGTTTCATCCTGTGAAGGGTTGAAAAGGCACATCCAATGAGCAGCAGCAGCTGAGAAATCAGTGTGTTGATAAAATTCTCCATAGCGTACTGGATTCAAGCGTGGCATTCACAACGAGGGAGACAAAGAACAAAGAATGCTGTAGGGCAGCTGTGTTTCTGGATACCTTGTTCTCTTCCGTTTGGGTGTCACGTGGGTCTCAGCAGTCTCTAAATATAAGTTTGCTCTATGAAACTATCAAAACTTGAAGACGGAGCTGTGAGAGATAACCAATGCCTCTGTGAACAAATGAAATGGCGTTGCAACGATTAATTCTGTGTTGTTTTTAAAATGCGGGGGGGGGGGGAGGCAGGCTTTGTGTGGCTAGGCTAGCCGAGGCTGATTGGTTGTCCGGTTGAATGGCAGGCTCGAGGTGGAGAGGGGCAAGGGAAGTTTGTGGTGTTTTCATTGCTTCTTGGCAAGAACCGGAAGTAGGTGAGTTTTGGGGCAAGTGTGAAATGACGATGGAACACTACAAAACATAGCAATGGAATATTCAGTGCTGGCTATGGATTTCTACCAGCTGTGCGGAATGGCCCTGGATTACATCTTGTTCTCGTTTACTCCCTTTTCCAGCATGTTCAGATCTGGGGTGTGTGCTATTTCTTTCAGTACTCTTTATTTTACCCTTCCATATCTCCACTCAGATACTTTCCACTGGAGTGTCACTCTCCTCATATAGTATTTCTTGACAGCAAGCAATCATCTCACATACAGCACCACTCCACCTCCTCTTCAACCTTTTCTGATTTTTTTTAACAACTCATATCCATTCTCTACTGCATTTCAGTCATGGGAATCATTCCACCAAGTCTCTGTAATGCCTACTAAATCATATTTCTGTGTCAGCTTGAGAAGCTCAAGGCCCTCCTTTTTATTGCCCATGCTTCAGGTGTTAGTATATAGGCATCTGAAGCCTCTTACCCTTGGTTCTGTTTGACCCAGCCCTGCCAGGTGGGCCACTGCTATTTGCTCTCCTACATTAGAATCCCATTAGATAAAGCCTTGAAGGGAAGAAACTCAGGCAATGGAACTTGTGCTACCTGTTCCTGAGGTAATTTCTGGTCTTTTAAAAAAGTATTAAAATACTTTTAATGGTCAATTGCTTGGAATGCTCTGAAAAACAGGTGATACAAATATGTTCTGGGGTGTTACACAAATAATGACAGTTTTTTGCCCTACTGAGATTTTTCCCCTCAATTTTCAGATTGCTTCTATTGTACAACATGAAAAGTTTGGGTGTGATCTGGCTGAAGTTAGCAGTGGAGATGGTGTAAATCATGATAGTGGATATCATATTATTCATATAAAACTTCAGTACTAGAGAAGAATACTGAGCCATATTTAAATGACAGAAATATTGGCAGGGTTGTCATGTTGTTTTGTAAAAGTTGCTTTAGTGCCTTTAAGAGCTGCAAGTTAGAGATACATTCAACAGATGTAGTCTTTCCTGCTGTGGAAATCTGATGGTGGTAAATGCTACATCTGATTGCAGTTGTTAAAAGTTTCTATCAGGAAAAAGATGCATATGGAGAAAAATTATGTTGAACTGACACCATCTCAATATGGTTGTGTGTCCAGAAATATGCATGTTTATGGATGAAAAGCCAACAAAGATAACTGATAAGCTTGACTAACCATGTCAGAAATGCAGTGATCAGTGTTTTTTTTATTAAGGTTTATTAAACTGCAACGCCACAGACAGAAAGAAGAACAAAATTATATCAATATGTACAAAGGATAAATGCAATACACACAGCAGGTTTAAGAGGAACACGGTATTAAATAAATAAATAAATACTAATTGAGCATAAAAATTAGAATACCAAACATTGAGCAATCTGATCAAAATGTTTCTTGAGTGAACGAGTGGAGGGAAACAGTGATGAGAAACTATAGCAGAGAAAGACCTTCAAGATGACCCTCTTGTGGCATCACTTTATAAGCTACATATCTTCTAAAATGGAAAGAGCACAGGAATCTCAGTAGACCCCTGCAAAAATGTAAGGAAAAATGGGAAGTGGGATGACTTTTCCCATCTATGATGTCTTGAGAAATGAACAGCTACACAGGTATACACCTTCACCTTTTCCAAAGATAATATGGTTTGATGCTATACTTATCCTCCCCCCCCCCCATTTATTTCACATGGGAATAAGAAGAAACTCAAAAGAATTTCTTATCCTCTTTTCCTGTGCTCATTCCCCAACTTCCAACTTGGGGACATGGGAGTAACTTTCAGTGATTCTGCCATGTTGGAAGGAAATCATTGTTGCTCTTAATCATTTCCATAGTTCTGGAATTAATACGTGCTATTTGGATCTTGCAAGAGGCAGTGAGAGAATGTGTCTGTGTTTCTTAGTTTTCTGATATGAGGCTCAAAACATACTTTAAAAAATGAGAAGGCTCCAATTCTTTTATAGCCATCCAATTACTACTCTTCCAAGAAAAATCATTGCTATTATCTCTACTCTGTCTGACATCCTGAAGTAGTATAGTTTCTTTTAACACAATGATGAGCTGTTTCTATAGACCCTCTCATTTGCAGTACAATTAAAAAACTGACAGTTGATTTCATTTTTATTTATTTCGTATCTCACCTCTCCTGATTTCAATTTGTATGGCTCTCATCTGGATCAACAAAAGTTTGACTTTTATCTTTTCACTACAAATGTGTCAGTGTTTAGGAGGGAACATAGCTGTATTGAATACTTCAGTTTTAAGCATACTTACAATACAATTAATCCAGTGGGACACTGCCACATAAATGTTTTTTAGAAGCTGGACAAAACAAAGATGAACAAAGCACCATAGGTATATCATAATATTCATCATATGAAACAAAGTTTCCTTTATTTACAGAAATAGCCAAAGACTTAGGGCTGCATTGCTGTGGTTTGGTTACAAACCAAACTGGTTAATGAGCCATTTAAAGTTTAAACCTCTGTATTCTGCTCCCTGTGGCGTTTTGCAGGGAGCAGAGTGCATGGGTTTAAAACCTGCCGGCTGCACCCCATGAAAAGCCTTGGGCAAAAGAAACCAGGGGCTTACAAACAGCTGAGTAGAGGGAGGCACCACTCAACTTTTTGGTTTAAATGGCTCTGATCATTTAAACCCTGCTTTCTACACCCCCCCCCCCAGTTTTTCCTCTTTTTTGCCATTTAAACCACTGTTTTCTGCTCCTGTCAGAAAGCCAAAGGGAACAGAAAGTAGAGGTTTAAATGGTTCTGACCTGAATTCAGCTGTTGCATCTAAGGTACGCCACCACCTGTTTTGAAATCTGTGCTCTGTTAACACATGGTTGCTTGTTTCTGCACGGAGTCCTCTTCTGTGTTTGCTGACTGCCTTGCCTCGGGTTTTTGTTCCTGACAAGTCAGGTGGCTGAGTGGAAGTCAAGACAATCCACTCCCCCTCCATTTTGGCTTGTCAATCACTGTGATGTGGCGTCAGCCACCAATACCTTTCAGTGCTGTATTCCCACATGCTAGCGTCCCCCAATCTCCCCAAACATAGAAAAATATTTTAATTAAAAAAATTAAAATCTGCACAGCAACGCACATCTGCCGCAACATATAATGATTGAAAGTTAGCGAAGCAAACTTTTCATGTCTTCCCCCCTCTCTATGAAGGAGAGCTCGATTTGCGAGCAGTGTGGAGGCGCGAAGGACGAACAGCTGCTTTTCCTTGGCTCCGCAGCATGGCTCCAAACAGAACAGTTAAACGGGGCAAAGGAAAAAGCTGTGAGGTGACCCAGCTCTCTGCCTCAGCTCCCTCCCATATGGTCAGGCTACAGCCCCTTTAAAAAAAGGAGGAAAGAAAGAACAAGTCTCTCCCCCTCAGCTCCACCTAAGCATGAGTCAAAAAGTGCATGTATGAAGTTTACTGGGTGTCATTTCATTACACTGGAACCATGTTCCAACGCAGTTCCATCCTTTTATTTTAAAATATATACATACAAGATTGCCTCCACAACGCTGCTCCAGGTAGCAGGCTCCCTTGCCAACCCCGGAAAAGTGGGTTTTGGGAAATGTCCTTTGAAAAAAGGATGGGGGGGGAGGTGGACGGAAGTGACTCCCAGGGTTGGGTGGGCAGGGTGGGGAAATGGACATCTGAAGTTTTCCCTTCCTCATGTCCCTACTGGGACTTGCTGCTCATTGTCTCCCACAATAAAAAAGGGAATGCTGATTTATCAGAAATGCTATCAGCATTCCCTTATCACAGGGCAACAGCCAAGCAGAGTTGTGCCAGCCCCAGGAAAGCCACGAGAGGGAGGTGATATAATAAAGAAGCCCGAATAAACCTTGCAAACAAGCAGAGGGTGAACCGAGGAAAATGACTCATACAGAAATGGTTGCTCTTACAAATCTCTACCAATTCAAAAGCCTTCCTCAACAAGGAAAGAACCATAACCTTCTGACAATGGCGGGAAAACTGTACTGCATCCTATCAAATACAGATTTTGCATTTAATAAATCTATAACTTCTATTTGCCATCAAAATTCTGCTCCTATGTACTGTAAGCTTTGTCATTCAAAAATTTAACAAGGCTGAAGACAAGGATCGTTGAAATGACTGGAAGGGAAGCAAAATCACAGTGACATACTTGGGTGTGCACAATGCAGGAGAAATTACAGATGGATGGTAACCAAACCATTTTGGTGGTGGTGGGGAAATACTAGTAGGCCTTTTGAGCTGGAGTGCAGTATTTTGCTTTTTCTGTCGAACAAAGAGCATGGCTTTCTTTGAATGGTCCTTTTTGAGCAATAGCAACACTTTAATATGTCATAAATATGTATATATTTGATGTAGAACTTCATAAAATGATGCTTGTTTCCAATGTTTTTGCATGCAAACAAGAAAATATTAACCGACATTCATGACTAAGCTTCCTCTGCACTGGCTGCATAATGACTTTGTGAGCCAAGCAGGAAGTCCTTATCAACTGAGCAGTTGCCAGACACCCTGCAGAAGCTTCCATTCTATCAGCAAAGACCTCTGGGATATCTTGTGCTGCTTCACAATATTAAATTCCGAGCAGTGCTCTAAAGCAAACCAATCCAACCCTTGACCTTAAAATCAGTGTTCTCTTAAAGTTTAACTGTAAACACATTTTTTTTCTATTTAATGCATATCTGTGCTGACCATTTATCTCATTTGTAGACAGCTGCCAACATTGTTTGGAAGTTAAAGATTACTGGATTAATTACCTAGTCAAGTATTAGGCCAAAAAAAAAAGTCAAAACAAAACAATGTGCACTGTTATCCTGTATTTACTTAGAAATAAACCCCATTGTATTTAATTGGGCTCAGCTCCAGTTGAATCTAAGAAAGTAGCCTCTTCATAGTTTAATCTGTTATTTTGAAGTTCAGCCCTTCCCAAAATACATAATTCTGAAATTTTATTTGGTAATTCACATTTATATGCTTCTGCTTCAACATGGAGTCAAGCTTGAAAAATAACTGCCTGCATCAGTTTTCATCACCAAATATTTAATCACCAAATATTTAAAGGTGTCCTTTAAAGTTGCAAACCTCGAGGTGGGACCTGAAAAGCTCCTATTATTACAGCTGACAGACAACAGAGAGCAGAGCTCCCCTGGAGTAACTGGCTGCTTTGGAGGGTGGGTCTATGGCATTGTACTCTGCTGAGCTCCCTTCCCAAACCCTCTTCTCAGGCTCCACCCCAAAATCTCCAGGTGTTTCCCATCCCAGAGTTGGCAACCTTATTTAGAGGGAACTTAAGTTCTGCATATCAGGGCTAGAAAATGGGAGAGTCTTCCTGGGCGCACGCTGCCTGCCCCGGTGCAACAGCCCCGTGCAGGCAACGTGGAGCCGGAAGCGCCAGGTGCAGTCTGAAGTGCCGACCGCAGCAGCGGAGGGGGGATCAGGGGCATAGCCCTCCTACTGCATGATGGTGGGGAGCAACATGCTGCTCTCCCACAATGGTGCGGGTGGAGGGATGTCCCTGTCAGCTCCGCAGAGCTGCTGAGCTGGCAGGAGTGAGAGGCATCCCTCCAGGGACGCCGTAGGTTGGGGGAGGAGCCGGGCGTGAAGAAGAAGAGAAGAAGAAGAGTTGGTTCTTATATGCCGCTTTTCCCTACCCGAAGGAGGCTCAAAGCGGCTTACAGTCGCCTTCCCATTCCTCTCCCCACAACAGACACCCTGTGGGGTGGGTGAGGCTGAGAGAGCCCTGATATCACTGCTCAGTCAGAATAGTTTTATCAGTGCCGTGGCGAGCCCAAGGTCACCCATCTGGTTGCATGTGGGGGAGCGCAGAATCGAACCTGGCAAACCAGATTAGAAGTCCACACTCCTAACCTCTACACCAAACTGGCCCAGCTCCTCCAATTATGCACAGGCCTGGCCCGACCCAGCCCTTGCCTGCGCCTGCTGCACTCCCCGGCCCATGGAAGATCCCACGTTCCATTAACGCGGGTCTTCCGATGGCCTGGGTCGGGCCAGGCCTTGGATGGTGGCGACGTCAGTCATTATCGGGGATTTTCCCTGAAGCCCTATCGCCACCACATTGGGCATTCCAGTCCATAATCAGTCCTCCTTTCTCTATCACTTTCTTCTGCTGCCACCTCGCACTTCTTGCCACTCTGCATGCCTGCTTGAAATGGTGGAGGAGAAGAACGCACTATACACGCAACTCTCCTCCACCTGTCAATCAAGCCAGGCAGCTAATCACCTTTCTACCTGTTTTAAAGGGACCGCAATGCAAGCTTTTTTTGAAAAGTAAAACTTCTCAATTGAGATGCCTATGCATCTAATCATAGATGCATAGTTTTTTTTTCCTTTTTTTTACTGCCACTCCTTTTGGGTCTTGCTTCTGAGTAGACTTAATTTGGAGGCTGAGGTCATCAAGGGTAGCAACAGTTTGGCATAGGCAAGTTAAATAGGGAGGTCCGCAATCCCTTGCTTCCCCTGCTGCTCTGTGTGGATGAATTGTGAAAGCTCACTTACCTGCCAGCAGGGAAAGGCACCCCTGAATCTGCGTGTCTCCCCACTGCTGCCCTTCTTCAATTGAAGGGAAGGAAAGGCAGCGCAGAGCCAATATTGCTCCTTTTCTTGAGGCTGAGCGCAGGTGTGGAGAGAGCTCTCTTGCAAGTATCCACTTTTTCCTCCTCCTCCTCCAGGCTTTTTGCCATAGCTTCCTCTGAGCTGCCGCCACCTACAGAACTGCTCAGGGGTCCGTGCGCTCTTGGGGGATTAAATGCTTGGTACCAGGCTTGCTGAGTTGGCCATTCGAAAGGACTAATCTAGCTGCATGAGAGGAAATGAACTTTGTTCCCAGTTTTTTTTTTGGGGGGGGGGGTTTAGAGTGGCTTGCTTAGTAGGGTTGTGCCTTTGGTGGCCAAAGTGGCTGTTTGAGCCTGAAGCAGCCTGCACTGCGCCACGGGGGGGGGGGGAGGCGCTGGTGGCAGTGCACAACCAGGCTGCTGCATGCAGCCACAGAGCTCTGTGCCTGCGTGTGTGTGTGTGTGTGCACCAACTGGTGTGCCAGTGCTGCCCTTCCCCCCCACATGGCGGCACTGGCTGCTTCGGGCTCAATCGGCTGCTTCGGCAGATGAAGCACACAACCCTAATACTTAATGTGTTGACTGGGGGGGGGGGTTGTTTTACTCTGCCTGGATGATTCAATGCATATGCGCTGCTCGAGGCAGTTTGCTAAAAATAAATGTCCCTGGGAGAAGGGAGAGGGAGGCGGGTGCGAGGGCGATCAGTGGAGGCAGAGATTGTGCTGCTTCAGCTACGCACATTTCTTTCGCATATGGCTTGCTTGGTGCTCTCCTTCTGCTCACGTGACATAGTTAGGGGAATCCACTTTTGGGGATTCCCCAACTACTGCTTTAAAATGGTTTGCTGCTGGTTTGCTGCTGGAATGCTGGATGCTGACGACATTGTTTGAAATGCCAAAAATATGGCATCTGCTAAAGGAAAGCCTTTCATGTTATTTTCCGGGTGCAAAATGGCCCTCAGTTTGATAGTATGGCTAGGATGCCATATGTGGCAGAACAGCTGGGGGTTGGAGTACACTACTTGAGAGGGTAGTAAGCAACATCCTGTAAAACTTTCTGTTGAGCTTCACTACCTGAATCTTTTTGAGGGAGAAATCTGCTAGGCAGTTAGCTAAAGAAATTACCTACACTTTCCCCCTTGCTGCTCCAGCTCTGAATTGCAATAGCAGAAGACTGCCAGCTCCAGTTTGGAAAATTTCTGGATATTTGGTGGTGGTATCTTTGGTTGTGGAAATGTTACCATAGAGTCCTCCCTCCCAAGCTGCCATTTTCTTCAGGAGAATTTCTCTCTGGGATCTGGGGCAGCTGCAATGCTGGGAGAACTCCAGGGAGTGTGGGAACGTCAAACATAGACCAACATGTTTTTAAGTCTGTCATGTGTTTCCCTGTGATTCAGCTGTTACTTTATAATGCAATCAAATTGGAATGAACATGTGGATAAACATAAAGAATATTTTACTTATTGCTCTGTGAAATGGGTAGCCTACAGTGTCCCTGAAAGTAGAAGAAGAGTTGGTTCTTATATGCCGCTTTTCTCTATCAAAAGGAGTCTCAAAGCAGCTTCCAATCAGTAGGCAAGGCTGATGAGAGAGCTCTGGTATTACTGCTCCCTCAGAATAGCTTTATCAGTGCTGTGGCTTTGTCAGTGCTGCGTGTGTAAGAGCAGGGAATCAAACCCGGCTTGGCAGATTAGAAGCTTTCACTCCTAACCACTACACTGCTAGCTATATTCATAACATGGCTTTGTAAAATAGAATACCATGGTAGACTCCTCATTATTGACAGGAAAATTCTCCTGCATGCTTCTAAACATATCCAGTAGCATCACAGAAGGGTTCTGAAATCTGCACCTACATAGAGGGTCAAGATGACCCATAAGTGCTGTTTAATGAACACAAGTTTATTTGATAAAGGGCTTAAGATTCCAAAGAGCCTTTGCAATTGATACTTTGAAATGCCTGGCTCAGTGTTCCGTAATATGTCCTAATTCTCTTTAATGCATAGTTTTGGATTTAACAGGAAAGCTCTGTGATCTGGATTTCTAATTTCACAAATATGGGCAGAGCAAAAGAAAGAAGGCCTTCTAAACTGATTAGTTTCTGAGCAATTGTAGGGTCTTAGGGGACTCTATTAAACTGGGGCTACATTACAGCTATTTATCAACTTAATAAAACTTTCAAGTTCAACAAAAGTTGTTTCATTCAGGTGATAACATTGCTTTAGTCTTAAACAGTTGCACAATAGGAAGGCTCCAGTTCATAAGATCTTTCCTGTTTTCTTTATGTGAACTCACTGTCCCTAACCCTCTGGCATTAGTGCTTTAAACTATAGATGTAATAATGTTTTAAAGTTATATTAGAGGTTCAGGTAGCTCCAAAAACTTAATTTTAATCCTTGTCCTTTGTTTGGCCCTCTGTTCAGCCCTTCTTGTAAAATTGCTCATGAGCCTCTTTGTCTGTTTAGAACTAAAACTAGCTACACCTGAGTAGTTTGAGCAGCTATAACAGTGGAGTACAAAATGTCAGAACACAGAGGTATTTTAATTACTTGTCCTCTTTACTATTTTATCCTTTTTTACTTAGCCTATCTTGTTAGAACTTTACATTAAAACTTGTGTGTGTGTGTGTGGGGGGGGGGGGGTCCTCTATCTCTCAACAATCCCCCAGAAAGGCCAAATATCATCTGTATTTTAATTTATCTCTTAATTGGAATAATTGATTTGAACAAGCAGATTGTAATGTAAGTATGACTAGTATAATGCAATGTAGTTTGGAATACAATATAGATGCTTTTCTCTGGTCTGTAAACAGAGACAGCCAAATGCTCCAAAGAAGTTGATGCCCCAAGATGCTTGCATGCTAGAGGGGACAGGCAGGGGGCAGAAGAGCAAGATCTCAGCTAACTGCTCTTAGCAATTGATTATCTATCTTCCCCTTATTGTCTTAATGTGGACATATTTATTGTATGCCAAATGTTTCCTCTGCAATTCAATCTCAAGTGAATGCAAACAAATCCAGATTGCTGTTTTTTCCTATTTATCTCTGGAATCTATTAGCCATTTTCATTAGTCTCACACACTTTGAACTGATTACTTTCACTCCATGACATTGAATCTGAGGAAGTGTGTGTGCACATGAAAGCTCATACCTTGAATAAAACTTTGTTGGTCTTAAAGGTGCCACTGGACTCTGAATTTATTCTGCTGCTTCAGACCAATATGACTACCCCCTTGAACCCTTTAGAGCAGGGGTAGACAAACTGCGGCCCTCCAGATGTCCATGGACTACAATTCCCAGGAGCCCCTGCCAGCAAATGCTGGCAGGGGCTCCTGGGAATTGTAGTCCATGGACATCTGGAGGGCTGCAGTTTGACTACCCCTGCTTTAGAGTCTCATAGGTGGAATAGGGACACTTGTATTTATTATTTGGAATAACAGTTGTTATTTTAGAGCAGCTTCTCTATCCATACATCTTACTGCTAAAAGATCTTTCTGCCAGCTGCACACTGTATTAATTTATTTTGTAAACAGATGAACCTATTCTTGTAGTCAGAGCAGCAATATATAAAATGCTAGGTTACACTTGGTGTAGCCTTAGTGTCCATGCCTGCATGCTGCATTTATCAGAAATTAATAGAGAAACGATGGCTCATGTAATTTTTTGGTAGATGGAGTTTGAAAGAATGCCCTCCCCCCGGGAATTTTTGGCATTTCAACAAACGAATATTTATTCATTAGAGTTGTATCCTATTTCACTGATTCCCCAATTTTCTAGCTGTAGCCTAATTCGAAGAATTTGGAGAGGAGGTTTTTTATGGCATGGAAATATGCATTACACCTCACTTCTGCAGATTAAGCCACTGTCAAAGACGCAAGAGCAGGGACCAGATTGGAGTTTTGTGGTCAGTTGGTAAGCCTAATAGATATATTAGGTTGACAGACAATCCTAAAAATATTTCCTAGGCGTAAATAAGCCCCACTGAATAACTCAAGACTAGCTTTTGATTAGACTTGCTTATGCTTGGTCTCATCCTGAATGGCTGAGAATCCAGTGAAGTTGAATTGCTAAAAATGGTATCCTAATCCTGGTTATGTTATTATACCTATTGTCTGATAGCTATTCCAGACAGAGTATATGTCTCTGCAGTTATTGCTAGCTGACTATTTTAGATAGGTAGGGTTGTCAACAGATCTGGAAAAAAAAGTTTTGTTCTCTTAGTAGGGGTTTAATGTGCAGAAATTGGCAAGTGTAACTTTTCATGGCATGGAAATAGACAACACCTGGCAAACAACATCTCAGTAAATCTCTATTAAAGGCACAGAGCATTTTTTGTCCAGATAGTTGGCAACCCTAAAATCTTGGGGAACAATAGTTGACAGTGTTGCCACTTTTATCGGACAAATAGCTGAAGTGGAACATTACTGGACTTGCCAGGTTAGACAACACCCTAGCTGTTAAGGGGATGGAATTGTCTACATTGTAACCATACTACACCTTGATAACTTGGGAGATAAGTACATGCATTTTCCCCTTAGTAAAGTGATAACTGAGCACTCTCCTTTGTGATGTTTCAGGCCACTTAAGGGTATTCTTCTCCAATTAACATTTTAAATTAGTGATTCACAGGCAGGTAGAAGCACCTATTCAAGTATAAATTATATAACTATGAGAAGACCAGGATAGGCACAGGAAATGAATAGTAGAATTGTTTTATAACATTCATCTCACTGAAATGAATTGGTACCATGAAACTGTATTACTTTTATTTGGGTAAGCTATAACCATACCAAAACAGATCTGAGAATAGGTGTCGGGCTGAGAAAATACTTAAAAATACTGGCAAGATATTTTAAGGGGGTATTTGAGGTGGGTGGGGTGAGTCAACAGAAAGCACATGCCTAATCAGTAACCCTTTGAATACCACAGCTGGTATGGAAGTGGCAGAAAAAGGCTTTGGTCTCCATGACCTACATTTAGGCTTTCTGAAGAGAACTGGCTGACCACTATGTGAAACAGGATCCAGCGTAGCTGCATTTAAGTTCTTAATCCTAAGGGGGGAGAAGCAAAAGCTCCCAGGGAGCCAACTGATGTTTGCATCAGGGTATATCTGAGATACACCAGTGTAAATGCCAGTTACAGTGAAGCAAGTCCCTAGTGCCTCTCCGTTGCTCTTGAGTGCTGGTGGAGGGCTACAGTGGCTGCATGTTGGTGCAACTGAGGCATAGGACCCTGCGATGGCATGATTGTGAATGGTTTTGGAGCATGTCCAGAGGGAACGCACCCTGCCGGAAGTGGAAAGTTATGCCAATAAAAAAAATGATATAGGCCATAACATTTGAAAACTTAAGTCATGCCTCAACTGCTTGAACCTTACCAATTAGTTTTGGAGGAGTTCAGGATGCTTAGGGCTGATCCTGCGTTGAGCAGGGGGTTGGACTAGATGGCCTGTATGGCCCCTTCCAACTCTATGATTCTATGATTCTAGGATGCTGACTACAAGCTCAGGCAATCACCTTCCTCTCTGGGGTGGCCCCTCCCCAGCATCCAATTGTGGGCCCCCATCCTACGTAAACTTCAGCCAGGAGATCTTGCAACTCAGTAGTTAAGGCGCATGGTACAGGACTCCATTTCAGAGCTCCCTGCCAAGTGGACTAAGAACATGCAGCAAGGCACTTGGGGGTGGGAAAAACACAGAAAGGGCACTTAGCAGTAGCACTCAAGCAGGAGAGCAAAGTCCATACTCTGCCATACTTTCATGGTATGACCCCATGAGAATTTCTTGTTGAGGTCTCCATGTCCACGAACTACACTTCCCATGAGGCCCTGTTTAGCATCATGTGCCATAGTGGTGGTTAGGTGACATTCCAGCTTACCATGGCCTGCCAATGGGCATCTAGCACAACAGAGGAAGTATTCCCTAACTTAAGATTTGGCTGTTATAAGTCGTTCAAATGCATAATCGTATGCAGAATAAAAACTGTACAGTGTCAGAGCATAGGCACAAACACAACCATTTAAAAAAATGACCATTTAAAAAGGTTAGCGTGCTGACTTCAGTGAAAACCTGTACCTGTGTAATTGAGGAAGGGAAATGGCTACAGTAGAGATGAATTATGGAATGGCCACAGGTGTGAGAAAAAATACTTCAGACTACCAAAGAAAGAAAAAGCTTCTGGGTGCCATCATCCCATTCCATTAAGGTGAGAGAAAGGTCAGTGGAAAATGCCTATTATGGAAACAATGATGTTGCTCTATATACTCCAGGGTCCTGGAATATCCAGCCGGAGAATGTACGTTAAGTTTGCTGGGTGAGCCTAAACACGGGTGAAATTGACGTGACTTAGTACATTTCTAGCCAAGGCATGCTTTGCTAATGGGATTCAGGCTACATTCTCCCATGCAAGTAATGATTAATGCAGAATGGATTTTGAATGACAGAGCCAAGAGTGGAGTAATGGTCATTGGCATGCCCCATATCTGAGCCCAGTGCCTCTCTCTGCTGCTTTGCCACTGGAAGGGGTGGTGTGAGATTGTCATCAGCAACATGGCTGGGCTGCTGGGAAGTGCACCCTCTGGTGAGCAAATGCATAGGGTGGAAATAACCACTCCCCTGCTCCTTGGGGACCTTGTGCTCTGGGTGGACAATGAGGCAGATGTCTGAGGGGCAAACAACTCAACCCTCCCCCCACTATCAAATATCTGTATCTTCTGACAGTTGGTCCCTTTGAGGGGGTGGCACGCATGCTCTGACAATGAGCAGTACTCCTGTGGCTTGCCCTTCTCTGTCCCCTGCCTGAGATGGATGCTGGACTCCATCCTCTTGCCACATGGCTCCTGATTGGTTCTGGTGGCCCTGTGCACCATACAGCGATTGCCTCCATACAATGCCTCCATTTGACTGCTGTGGCACAGTTGCTATAGACGCTGCCCTGGTTATGATCAGAGAAGGCTGCAAACCCACTGACTTTGCTGACTGCAGTGTAACTTATGGCCTTAGGGCATAGACTAGCATCACCGTAATTACAAAGCAGCCAGCCATCATGGTACTGGAGCAGCAAAGAATTGCTCTGTAAATGTTCCATATCTTTATTATTCTGTCAAATGCGTAATGCTTACAAAAGGTTATCAGTCCCAATATTTGTTTTATATATCTTCTAATATACCAATATCATTAGTATCCAGAATATTCTTTTAAAGAGAAACATTATAAGCTAATACACTGAATACATACTGTTGCTGACAAAAAATAGCACTTCAGTTAGATTCAGCAAACTGATTTTGACTTTGTACTATTTGATTGCTATTCCAGATTCTTGCTTTAGTAGGTTACTTTTGTTCTTGACAAGTGATGAAAAAATATTAGGACAAAAGGTTATGTCTTTTTATGAAACTCAGTGTTCTGTCCCCCTTTGCACTCAGTTTCAGAATACCTGCTGTCAGTAACTTAACCAAAGTTCTGTCATCTTTGTTGCACATGTATCGCGCAATGGCTTTTGTCGAAAGCATAAACAGAGCATCTTGTATCCAGTATGCGGTAGGCTTCTACAGAAAGTGCCATTATAAGAGTAGTATTACAAAGCATTCTTAGAATTAGAGGTGTGTATGCTGACTCCCCCCCCCCCCCCCCCCGCAAAAAAAAAAATCCTTACCAGTATTTTTGGGTATTATTTAAGCCAAATATAGATCAGAGAATCTGATCTGCTACCGGTATCGTTGAGCCCAAATAAAGCTGAATTTATCGGCTTTTAGTTGAAGATATTCAGCTTTACCAAAGATCAACTGAGGTGGTAGGAGAGCTCCATGCTGTGTCAGTTGGAGCTGCCTCTTCTTGCATCTCAGACCATGATCGGCTGGGCTGCCATGAGCGGAGAGCTCCCAGCCAAATCTGTGTGTGGTGCAGAGAGACCTCAGGTCAGTTTAAACCATGTTGCAGGAGAAGGCAAGGCAGCCCCAGGGTAGGGCAAGCTAAAAAAAAAAGTATTTTTCTTCTGTGGTATATTGCCCCCCCCCCAAAAAAAAAAATGTGGAATCTGAATACCATACTGATATTTGGATTTTGGATTTTTCAAAGATACCAAAACATTTTCAGATCCAATAGATCTGAACCAAAAAAATAACATTTTTTTTTAACATTCCTAATTCGAATTCTAATTGTTGGGAAGCATGGACATTCAGTGTGGGCACAGGCCCAAGGGATGAGATTGACTGGTTCTCCCAAGTGATGGGTTTGGATTCTTAGGACTTGGAATGGAAAGGATGGTTAGAACTACAGTATATTTCCAAAGAAAAAATCATGCAAATCAAACTTGGACATCCTCTGGTTGTGTTTCACTTTCTCTTCCTGTCACCGGAATGATAGTTTGGCTGCTTATTAGAACTCTGTGCTACTGGATCATGGATAGTAATGATCTAGAGGGGTCATCAGCTTTTCTGAGCCCATGGGCATCTCTGGAATACTGACACAAGGTGGTGGAGGCAACCCAAATGCCAACTGCAGGAGGCAGAGGCAACTACAAAATGGTTACCTCAGGAGGAGAAGCGAAGCACAAAATGTCCAGGAATAAAGTTAGCTTTTTGACATTTCATGCAGAAGTTCGTTGAATAGGATGCTTTCTTGCACATACACAAAATTATCCAGGTTGAGTTAGTTAAGTACCTGGCCAATGGCCAATTAGAAGCTCTGCTAGGCAAAATACCCACATGGCCGTACTCATTTTCTAAAAGTTCTTGGGGGCATTAGGAAAGGTATTGGCAGGCATGGCCACCACCCTGGGGACCCCGGTCTAGCAAACAGGTGAAATAAAGAGAACCTGTTGCTATTGCGGCCAATCGTGGTAGGGGCAGGAGGACATGAGGCATGGGTCTCAGGCTCAAAGATGTTTAGATTTAGATGCTCATTGGGCTTTTTAAAACTAGTATTTGATAAATTTTGCAGTTTGTCTAATTCTTTGTTGATGTTTTAACTTGTTTTTATGTGCCATCATTATGTATTTTCACTATGGCTAGCATCAAAAGCTGAAAGTAGCCAGTGCTTCTCTGTACCTTTGAGAAGCCCTGACTGCTTTATGTGGAATTGTCTCATACTGGTCGCCACTTTCTTCTGAGAATAGCAGGTTTCTATGTTCTGCTCCATGTTTCTTATAAGCCTTGCCACTTAGCTATTGGTGATTAAGCATGTTTCAACTCTTAGGTAGAAGACAAAAAATTCTAATATTACAGGATTTATCTGTTATGAAACAAGCTTTGTCTTCTGTGTCACCTTGACTTTGAGCAAATGTATCATGCTATAAACTAAATGCATTCAGAGTACAATGGAGCATAAAAGAAAAATGATTCTTAAAGGCAGAGGCCCAATTTGACTTTCATGCTTCCTAAGGAACGATACCGAACTAAAATATGAAGTATTTCTTTTATTTCTTCAAATGGTTCTGGGAATCTTCCCATCTATACAGACTGCAATGAAGTGGGCTAAAATATTTTACGACACCCTATGGCTATCTGTTCATCAAAAAAAAAAAATTCTCTAACTTCCCACAGGGTCCTGGCCATTTTTCAGATGGGGATACTTTATTTGCTGCTGTCTTAAAGTTTTCCATTCTGGAAATAATCGCTGCTAGTATGAAATAGACTTTTTGTGTTGTCGAAATATATTAAGCTCACATTCATTTTTGTCAGTCAAATGCAGCATGGTACTTGTTCTGCTATGGAGTGCAGTCCCATAATAGCCAATATCTCTGGATAATTGACCAGCCTTCTTCATACTGCAAATGGGGTCACAGAGTAATATCATCTATAGAAAAATATAAACAATTTATTATCAAAGCTCAAAATATTTAAAAACTATAAAAGAATATCTTATCTCTTGGACATGCATAAAACATCTCATTGTGTGATTCACAAATGCCAACAAGGTAAGACCTAAAGCATTTTGATCATACTGATCTTCCTCATATACAAATACTTACAGTTATACAAAAGATCTTTTCAATTTTCACCAAGCAGATAAATACTTATTTAATTTGTACTCTGGTTCTGCAATGTATTCAGATTGGTTGTTATGCATCAGGCAGAATTCTCGGCCAGCATATATTTCTGTTCCTCTCCTGGGTACTGGAAAATCCTGTAGTGTGTTTCTCTGTGAAAAGGTCAAAAGTGCTTCCTCTGCCTGCAGTTTGCTCCCTAGGTAAATAGATACAACTATCTGTATGATGCTTCATGGAGGAAAAAGTAATTTACTAGATATATTTAGTGGGAAAAACTGCCCGGAGAAAAAGGTTATATGTCATTAGGTTCTACAATGCTTCCCTGATGAAATTAGCAACGTCTTGACAATTCATCTTTGTTAAAAGTCATTGATCTTGTGTCTCTGTATAATCCTAAACAGTTATATCCTTCTAAATCCATTGAAATCCATAGACTTTGAAGGGTATAGCTCTGTTAAGGATTGCACTGTTAGGCTACTGTCCTAAGGAAACTTTCCTAGAAATATGTCCCAGGCCTTATTTCTGAGTAGACCTGGTTATGATTGTTCCCTTGGTCACACGTAAGAGGGTAGGGAGTGACCATCTGCAGAGACCACTGTTAGTTCTGAGGCTTCCAGGTGGTACATAGTGATGGGCCTAATCTAGAGTTATTTCATGTTAATTCGAAATGGATCAGTGGAAAGTAGATTCTGACATCAGCCTACACAAATCTGGTTGATTCTGAAAATCAATGGTAAATCAGACTATACATTGCTATTCATGGGAACTCTGTTTATCATGGATAGAACATAATACCTAAAATTATTGACACAGAAGTTGCTTGTTGTGTTCCAAAATTGCTGACATATCAGTTAGCAGAATCTGTTCTGTTTACACTGATTGTAAACAGCAAAGACTTTCCCTTTGTAGTGAGGCTGCTGGTGCAAGTGTGTCAATATCTTTTATCAAATCACAACTGATTTATGGTGAACATGTAGGTTCTCAAGGCAAGAGATATTCAGAAGTCGTTTGCTATTTCATGCCTCTGTGTATCAACTCTGGACTTCCTTGATAGCCGCCTATCCAAATACCAACCAGGGCCAATCCTGCTTAGCTTTTGAGATCTAATGATGTCAGGCTAGCCTGGGCAATCTCAGATATGTAGGTCATCTGTATTATTTGACAGTCATCAGAATCAACTGCTTAGTGGAGATGTGAGACCAGAATGGGACATACCCATGTGACTTTGATTGTCAGGGCTTTCCAGTGTAATGTGGGAACTGACCATGGAAAATGATTTGTGGTAGCAATGAAATCATAGAAAGAACATGTGAATGGGGACCATTGTTCAAGGATGGATGATTACCAGAGATATTTGGCTGAACATAAAGTCCTCTATAAGTTTAGCAAATCTTGTGCTTTCAACACAAGCAATACATTTGCTTTGTTAATCATTATATTCTATATAACATTACAATATTATGTTCCATCTGGAAAAAAACTGCTTAAAAGGAGAAGAATAAACATACATAATTTATTCAAATGCACTAATTACTTGCCCTAAACAGAGGCTCCTGATACTCCAGGAGAAGTCTCAATTGGCATGTGTAAAAATGTGTTAAGAGCCTCTTGTGGCGCAGAGTGGTAAGGCAGCCGTCTGAAAGCTTTGCCCATAAGGCTGGGAGTTCAATCCCAGCAGCCGGCTCAAGGTTGACTCAGCCTTCCATCCTCCCGAGGTCGGTAAAATGAGTACCCAGCTTGCTGGGGGGTAAACGGTCATGACTGGGGAAGGCACTGGCAAACCACCCCGTATTGAGTCTGCCATGAAAACGCTAGAGGGCGTCACCCCAAGGGTCAGACATGACTCGGTGCTTGCACAGGGGATACCTTTACCTTTACCTTTACCTTTAAAAATGTGTTACCTCAAGCTATCAGGATGTTTTTTTTAAGCAACATTTACCATATGCCAACTTCAACAGAGTAACACAGTGTGTACATAGCCTGTTATGAACTGGGACAAGCACAGCTACTGTGACCTCAGGACTAGTGTAGAACCACAGCTAGAGTGTGAGATGAGGACTGAGATAACTGTTCAGATTGCCCTTATACTGGGTTGCTGTGGGATAAAATGGGGACTGGAGATCTGTACAGGTCATCCTAAACCATTTGGAAGAAGGATGGGATAAAAATAAATGACAATGCCTGGAACTATTTTTGTTGTATTCTGCCTAAAAGTAATTTCTCATCAGTGGTCATAAGACTAAAGTACCGCTTTTTACCTTTATTGTTTTGCTTTATAAAATACAGAAAGACAAAAGCCCCAACAATGTGATTACAGGAAGTATCACAGACAAATAAAGCATTACAGAGAAGGAATAAAAATGTCAAACCCAATCTGAAAGTTTGGCTCTTCAGACTGCTTGTCCATCACCAGCGATGGAGCTTGAAGGGCATTGTAACCTTAGGTGGTTTAGTAGAGTGTGGGAGACAGAAAAGGAAGCATCTGTAAGACATGGCCACTGATTCCTTTACTTTCCCTTGCAGTTTCTTCCCCTTTCTCTTCAGACCTGTAATATAAGGAAAAGCAGTTCTAATGAGCAATATAAAGAAAACAAAGCCAATAGAAACAGAAAATAACAACAATCATAGCATAACAACACTTAAAGTGGAACAGTCTAAAATTATGTTGATAAAACAGTCATCAGGCTAGGAGTATAGGTGCCACCAGAGGAAAAAAGAAACCCTATTTCTGGTTGTTACCCATCTTGCCTCTACAGGAAGGGGCAGAGAGAGGGCAGAAGATCTCAAAAGGAGAGGGGCTGTGGCTCAGTGGTAGAGCATTTGCTTGGCATGCAGAAGGCTTCAGGTTCAATTTCCAGCTTCTCCAGTTAAAGGATTGGGTGCTAGGCAATGTGAACGACTCTAGAGAGCTGCTGCCAGTCTGAGTAGACAATATTGACTTGGATAGACCAAATTTCTTATTCAATATAAGGTAGTTTCATATTTATATACTGTGGGATAAGGCAGTCTGTCAAGTATGCCATCCCTAAGCCATTTAAGGTCTTATAGGTAAAAATCAGCACTCTGAATTGTGCCCAGGAACAGACAGACAGCTAATACTTTTTATACAGGGGCAATATGATCCCTATATCCAACCTCAGGCATGAACATTGTTGCTGCATTCTGGACCAATTTAAGTTTCTGAACACTTTTCAAAAGCAGCCTCAGGTATAGCTCATGACAGGACAGATCACCGTGACCAAATCATGTTTTTCGAGCAGAGACTGTACTTGCCATATCAGCTGAAGCTAACAAAAGGTGTCAGGTATCATGGAGAAGAACTGAGCCTTCCAAAGTAGGCCAGGATCAGTCAGCATACCCAAGCTACAAACCTGTTCCTTCAGGGAGAGTGCAACCCAGTCCAGGAAAGGCTGACTCCCTCAGTCCTTGAGCAGCTTTGTCACTGACAAACAGTACCTTAGCCTGGGCTCGACTGAGCTTCAGTTTATAGGCACCCATCCTATTATAATTTCTAGGTACCTGTTCAGAACTTTCCTAGATCTACATGGCACAGCTGGTAATCTGTTCCACTTAATATTTCTGGTAAGGCCTAGGATAAGGTGACCAGATTGTCCCACTTTTGGAAGGACATCGGGGGGAACCAGGCAAATTGTACTTATGTTGAAATTTAAAAATATATACTACAATACTATTTTAGCGTTCTATGCCTTCTATGAAACTTTTTGTTGCTCCATATAGACCCAATTTTTAATCAAGAACCCCCTTGGTCAATGGCATCCCGCTTTACCAATGTTAAAATCTGGTCACCTTAGCCTAGGAGGAGGAGCTGGTCTCATGGCTTAAGTGCCACTCAGCGCTTAACACCCACTTAGGGCAGCTGCCCCACCCCTGAGTTCCTCCTCCTCCAACTGGCTTGCCTGTCTGTCCAGCAGCCAGCTAATCGCCTTCCATCCCCCATCCCTAAATACCCCCTCCTCCTTCTACTTCCCTCCAAGATTTGGAGGCTGAAAATCCCTGCTGTGTGAGAGCTGCCCCTGCTGGCGAGTTCCCTGCCCTGGAGCCTACAGCCTACAGCCTTTCCAGGTCCTGGGGGGAAGGAGAGGCAATCTGCAGAGTACTTCTAACCCACCCACCCCAATCTAGTGCTCGTTGTATTCCTGAATGCATCGGGCTTTGTCCCTAGTGAGAAATAAAGCTGGGTTTCCTCCGTATATTGGTGACAGATGATTCCTTCCATATATATTTTAAATAGCATGGAACACAAGATAGATCTCCCCCCCATAGCATCAGTTCCATGGGGCTGAACAGTAGTCCCCCAAGCACCACCCTCTGGAATTAGTCAGTAGTAGTAGAATCACCGAAGCATGGTCTTCTCCACTCTCATCCCAGTCATTCTTGAGAAGGATAGTTGTCAGGCCATGTTGCTGTTCAGGAACACCTGTATTTTTGGCGGGTTCCTTGGTTCTGCAGAGAAATTGTAACCAAAGGGGGGGGGAGCAATACTAGAAGCTTTCCAAATAAAGAATTCTTAAATGTCTCATTTTGTTGTTCCTCGTTTTTATTCGATATAGGGTCCAGATAATTGACCCATTATCCTATGGCCAAATGATACTAAAAGATTGCTGATTCAGAGAGATATAACTGAGGATGTATATAATATGAACTGCTTCATTGAAAGATGATATATAGAGGGACAGGCCATTGAAGAAAGATTATTGTTTGAAAATAGGTAAGTTATCGAGACACCATTTTGGCTTGATCCATCTTGAATCAAGTACTATATTGAATAAAAAGAAGGACCAATGAAAGAAGATATTTAAGAATTCTTTATTTGGAAAGCCACTGGGGTTGTTTTTTCCCCTCTCCGATTGCCATTACGGACCAACGTGCCTTCTTTTGCTCAGTGCTTTGAGAAACTGTAACCAGCAAGATACAATTTGCATGTAGTTTGTGTTCATGCTACTGAAAGATCCCTTTGCGTAAGTAGAGAGCCACTGTCATTCTTCAATTGACACCAGTGCTATGGTAATGATGAGGTATCAAAAAAAAAAATCAGAACAAACGCTCTTAAAATACAGCATGTAAAATTCATATTTGAATATATACAAGAACAAGTTTGCAGAACTTAATGGATGCAACTTTCCCCTTCTGAAATTTGTTTCCTCATCATGGAATTATGTAGAAAGAATTTGGGAACTGATTTCATTTATTTCCCCCTTTGGGTAGCATATTAATCCTGTAACATAATTGATGGTGTCGTAGTAGAACCTAGCAGCAGTTACCAGAATACCATATCTGTTAGTTACACAACCTCTTTGGCCAGATTCGTGTTTAGCCTTGTCTGTCTAATTATACAGAGTCTGTGAGTACTGTACGTATGTTTCTGTCTCATGTAAATAATTAACAAAGGCTGAAATAATTCATGATGAATGTAACCGAAGTATAGTGGTAGATACTGGTTAAAAGTGTAGCTCTCTTTTTCCCAACAGCCAATAGACTGTTAATATTATGCACTTGAACTATATGTAATCATATTGTGCAGTCCTGTATAAATTAGCCATAGGATATCAGTATCATATTAGAAAATTTCATCACGTATCAAAAGCATATATTTTAAGGCGGTACAGACTTGCATGGGTGAGGAATAAAGGGAGGACATGTAAAGCAAGGACACAGAGAGAAAGAGAAAAGCTGAATGAAGTAGAGGAGTGACCAAGAGGAGAGGAATGAGCAGAACAATGCAAACCATGGGGAAAGAATGGCGGGGAAAACGTCTACTAAAATATTTATAGACTGCTTTTCTTTGGACAAACCAAACCAAAGACAGTTTACAGAGGAAGGGGAGCATAAAAACATATCAGATAATAACAGTAGGCCAAATGCAATTATATATGAAATTAAAAACCTAAAATCAGCAAAACTGTCCTCACCAAGAGTCTCCAGCAGATGAACACCAGCAAAAGTTCTCCTGAATAAAATGGATTTCCTATTTTCTGCAAACTGTACAAGAGAGGATGTTCTGTGTATCTTTGTTGGAAACCCATTCAGCAATTTAGAGTCAACTACATTAAAAACTGACCATGAAAACAGAGGGTCAACTTGTATCAGATGTAAATGAAAATGGCATTCTTGGCTGTAATATCAACCTGCCTTTTTCACTGACACTGAATTAACTGAATTCAACTAGACCATTATGTGGTCAGTCAATTACAGTATTATTCAGTTTACCTATAAAACAACCTCCTTCACATTTATTTATTATTATTTATTAATTGGATTTATATCTCGCCACGCTCAGAGACCGGCTCATGGCAGGTTACAGAACAATCCAAAAAGTAAAACCCCATAAAATTCCCATTAAAACCCCAATAATTATAATAACAACCCAAAGATTGCAGAAAACAAACACTCCTTAACAAGAAAGCCTTTATGAGGACAGCTTGGAGGAAACTAAACTGTGCCTAGATGTCCAGCACAAAGTACAAGGGGGACCCATAACCACTGCTTTAACACTGGCCCTGACAATAAACCTGGCGGAAGAGCACCGAAAGTTCTCCAAGGGCCCGCAGCTCCTCTGGGAGCTCATTCCACCAGGTCAGGGCCAGGACCAAAAAGGCCCTGGCCCTCATTGAGGCCAGGTGAGCATCCCTGGGGCCAGGAATGACCAGTAAGTTGGTACCTGCTGAGGGCAAAGCCCTGAATGGGACATAGGGAAAAGGTGGTCCCTCAGATATACTTTTCAAGCCAGCAGCACCTCCATTTTATCTGGATTTAATTTCATCTTATTTCCTCTTAGCTACTTCAAACTGCTTCCAGGCAGCAGTTTTCGACTTCTTAGTTAAGAAAATATAGCTGGGTGTCATCATAATATCGATGACTCACAACCCCAGATCTCTACACCGTCTTGTTTAGGGATCTGACACAAATATTAAGTAACTTCAGTGAGAAAAGCGGTCCCTGGGGCAATCTGTGACAGCTCTCAGGGATGTGAGGTTCTGCTTGGAGAGGTGGATGGCTAAAATGTCATGACTTCCTTCCATGTCTTTCCTCTGTTAACACTCTCCTGGACATTGTTAGGAGTGGCATGATAACTGCTAGATAGTGGTGAAACTGCTAGGTGGATTGAGCATGACCATTACTGCTATCTGTGTTCTTGTTCCTGCTACTATGATTCGTCTTTAAACTTAGTTGCTGCAACCCCAAAACAATGTGCCAATGTGTATTCAGACATAGTGATTGTTACTTTATGTTAAACTAAAATACTGTACTGCACATCCCATTGCAATAACTGCTTTTTGTGGACTACTCATGATAAGCTCATGATACGAATTTCATATGTAATTTTATGGAAAGTAACCTGAACACAAACCTAAACAGTATGCACCCTTGGATTTCACTTATAGGAAATAGCCTCTCTACATGCTGCTTCCACACCAGTGCTTTTGACCAGCCACTGTATAAATACACACTCTTTTGTTCTTGAAGAAGAGGATTGGGGCTTGTTTCTGTGTTCCTCACGGCACGTTGTTAAGCAGCAGTTGTGGTAAGATCTGATATTCTCATTTGCAACTTAGTGATCCCACTGTTTTCTGAATAAATGGTGTTAGACAATGCATTATATTCACTTTGATTAAAACAAATCAACCAAATTGAAACTCTGGATACTTCAGTGTGAAGTTTAACAATTTAATGAGGGGAGAACTCTCAGGCTGTTGATCAGAAAGGGATTCTTGTGCCAAATATGTGCTCTGCAATACAAATATAAAGGACTTATTGGATTAAACAGAAAGAAATCAAATGATTAGCAAGCAAGGATGGTTTGCATAGATCAGCTATCCTGATCTATGTGAAGAATCTCCATATTGTTTGGGAAGGATATGCAAAATAAATAGTCTGGCTCATTTCTACAGTCTGTTGAACAATTAATGAAGCAAGTAGTTTGGAACTTGAAAACTGCTTCTTCATTGCTCCCAGTGGCCCAAATGACTGGGTTATGGAAGTTCCTCCAGCGGTACCTTATTTAAGGGATTCTATTCAGCAAAAAAAAGTTGGTACCTTGCTGGGATGCCCATGAATAAACATTGTGTTTGGAGAACTTTGGTAATAACATGAACTACAGCACCTTCAATATGTGGCAGCACCCAAATTGTAAATAATGTAGGGTTTTTTTTGCCAGCTTTATTTATTACATGTATATTCCTCCTTTCTTCCATCATGGAACACCTCTCAGCCTGCAGAAGATTCCCAGGTGGTCTCACATCCAGTGACTACCTAGATCCAAACCTGCTTGTCATCTGCTTTCAGATCATTATTATGATTACAACTGATAATTACAATAATGGTGCAATCCAATAGGAAGTTCTCCTGTACAAGCTCCATTAAAATTAATAGGAATTTAGTGAGAGTCCTTTGTGCCCTCATTTATTTATATCCTGCTCTGTCTTCCCCAGACGGTGTTAAAACATTTTGTAAAAGTAAACATTTTACTTGTTATTTTGCCATTTTTCTCAGCAAAAAGTTATTAATATTAACATTCCACATGCTGAGGCTGAAAAGAAATCATTTATAACTTGCAGGATTTACTGACCAGCTGGGAATAAACAGGCTGGAAGAAATGTTGACATTTTCTTTTGAATGTCAGTTACCGGAAATGGTTTTATGAAATAATTTTGAATTGGGCCCTCTCAGTTTTTTCACTTGTAAGGAGGGAGGAGTCACTCCTTGACCACTGAAATGATGGCTAGGCCCGCGTTAATGAGACCCATAGGTGCAAAAGGCAAGGAAGATAAGGACTGTAGAGAGGAACAGACTTGGGCAAGATCGAATGGAATATCTAGCTTTGTGAAAAATAGCTGAAAAAAATAACTGCTGTACTGTGTATTCTGTTGCAGAACACTGTAGTTTGAAATATTTGCTTCATCTTAAAACAACCAGAAAATTTTAGAGACCCTGTAATATCTCTGCAACCATAGATAAAGGATGCTTTTACACATGATAAATAGTGCTCTTTCAATCCACTTTCAATGCACTTTACAACTGGATTTTACTGTGTGAAATGGCAAAATCACTTGCAAATGGTCACTGACATAAATCTTTGTTGGTCTTAAAGGTGCTACTGGACTCTGATTTTAATGGATTGAAACAATATTATTTAGCATGTGTGAAAGCGAAAGACTACCAATATGAGGAATGGCTTAAGGTGAAGAACAACTAAAGTATCTTGTACAGCCATCAGTCAACCTTGTTCTAAAGCAAGGTCATGTGAGTTTAGGGCAAGTCCTCAAATTCCCAGTTTCTTAACAGAATTCTTAGAGGATGTGGGCGCATTCCCTTGGATTTAATAGGACTTATTCCGCAGAATGTATTCTTCTGGTTGCAGCCTGCTTCTGAACTACTAGTGTTGTCACTGCAGGTATCTGAGGAAGTGTGCACACACACAAATGCTTATCCCTTGAATAAAACTGTGTCAGTCTTAAAGGTGCCACTGGGCTCAAACTTTGTTCTGCTCCTTCAGACCAACACAGTTACCCACCTGAATCTGTTGTCACCACAGTCTCTTTACTTCTCCTGCAATTCAGTAACAACAGTTTGTTCCAAACTTTGGAAATTAGAATTTTTGTCATAACCATAGTCTACATGACTTCCACTTGTAAATATTTGTTTTTTTCTCTCTGTATGCCTGGAATGTTTAAGCTGAGCATCAATTGGGGAAAACTGAATCAAAGTGGCTATGTATATAAAATCCCATGTCTCATGTCAGATACTTTACAAGGATTGGAATGGCCCGCTTGCCCCTTAAAATTTTCTGATGCCAAAAAAACCTGAATGAGAGTCAAATGGGGGGAAAGGTACATCTAGGCTTTAAACAAATGCTTCTGAGGAATTTTATTCTCATTCTGGTCACATACCAAGATGCATAAGAAGCAAACTTACTATCTATTCTGGGTCAACCTTTCCATCTTTTTCTTCAGGAAGATACATCATATAAATAGCTATTACTTTATGTATGAATGTACTGGTGAAAGTATGCCATTCTTTCATTGGTTCTCTGGAGCTCAAAATAATTAAAACAGTTCAGAGAAGGCTACCGTGGCTGTATGACAACTCCTCATGAATTATTCTTCCTGCATAGAAGTGGCACTTATTGCCTGGAGAGGAGATTAGCTAAGGATCGGAAGGGCCCAAATATTCCATATTAAATGCATAGCCATGGCTGGTGCTTGCTGGATCTCAAAAATAAATCCTCACAATTGTATCATGCTGCCAAGACACAGATACACAGGGAAGAATATGCTGACAAGTTTTGAAAATGACACATATGCCTGTCCCTTCAGTGCTTCAGACTCAGTGTGGAGTCACTTACTCTTTTATGTGGTCTGTGTGGGGCGGGGTCGTGTATCAAGGCTTGCTTTTAGCTCCAAAGCCACTGTGAGCTGTCGCTGCTTCACACTGAACTTGCTGAACTAGCTGTCTAGCGACAAAAATCTTGCAAGCTCTGGAAGACTTCAAGGCTGAAAAAGGTGGGATGAAAAGAGCTCGTTCTAAATCCTGCATCACCCCCTTTCTGCAGAGCACGTAGCTACCAGTTCCAAGACATCAGCTCCCTCTAAATGGTTGTGTTCAACTGATCGCTCTTATTTTCTTTTCTAGCAAAATGAGTTTCCGCTGTTCTAATTTGGATAGTCTTCCCTTTCCGATGGTAAACACCAGCTCTTTTGATAAGTATGGGGAGACAACAGTTACATTACTTTTTTCATGTTAGTGAGGTAGGAAAGCCATAAGGGAAACTTTTGAAGGTCTTGCAGCTCTCAGATGTCATATGATGATCCACTGGTGTGGGTAAGTAGGACCAGTCAAGAGCATCCTAAATAGCTTAAGCAAGTTCACAAAGAAACCTAAATTGAACACTGGGAAATAGGAATTTGCCATGTGGAAAATAAAATGCTTAGCATATCTTAAAGAATGAAACAAAACCAACCAGAGGACAAGGTAATGTTTGGGTCCAGTGGCACCTTTAAGACCAACAAAGTTTTATTCAAGGATTAAGCTTTCATGTGAATGCACACTTCTTTAGATGGTCATGAAAGCTTATCCCTTGAATAAAACTTTGTTGGTCTTAAAGGTGCCACTGGACCCAAACACTGCCTTGCTGCTTCAGACCAACACGGCTACCTGCTTTAATCTGTCTGTAATTCAAGTCGCTGAACACCTAAATAATTTTCTTTCTAATTAACAAAGTAATAATGATCATGTGAATTTAATTCAAATCACTGTTTCAGCGAGTCACTTATCATAGCAGAGGAAATGGGAAACAATTTAAATGATTAATGTCAGAACAACACTTGTAAAATTATGGCTTGAGGAAAGATACATTTTGAAAAGAACGTTATCATTATTATGTATAAACTATAGCTTCAGACGGAACACTGAACCTAGCTGTAATGGATATTTGGAAATCACGTGAAACACATAAAAGAACACATTTATTAACACATTAAAAATGTTTCCTATCTTTCTATTTATCTTTAAATGCTTTTTTAGGCAGACAGGTGTTTTTCAGAACCCTCAGAGAAAAATATAGGTGCGTGTGTTCCAGAGGAGAACGCCTCCATATGGCTCACTCAGTCTCAAGCTGAATGTGTTACTAAGTGCTTTTGGAATCGCTGGGAACAAAATGGTTACACAGCCAAATCTCAACCCCCAGTATAATTGAGCGCACAACTGAGTTTATTGTTCATATGCAAAGAACACAGGCTGAGTCTTGATACTCTGCTCCCTTAGTCAAAACTAAATGTTTATGATGTCATTGGACACAAGATCGAGGTTGTCATAATTTTTCATGCAACATAACGGAATACCTGATGCTGCACATAGTTACACATCAGAAGCCAGTCCTGAGGACAGCAGAACCTGGAGAGTATGTTAGACTTGAGCATGAGAACTATTTAACTTGCCTCAGTATCCTTGAACATATTGGGGAGCCTTTGGTTAAGTCACCGTTTTGCATCTTAAATTTCCTTATCTTTCAGATGAGACTAGCCATGTTCCTTGCAGGGAATTCATAAGAATGAATGGGGTACAGCAAGGTAATATTTTATTGTAATTTTATTCTTCAAACTCCTGTGCCACAGTTGCTGGCCAGATCGGCCCTCAGTGGAATTTAAAACACACAATGTTTTGAGAGCACTTTGACTCCTCACTGGGAAGAAAATGTAATGGGCTGCGTTCAAAGTGCCAACTCAAGGAAGAAACCTTCCAACATGCCTCTTCAACCCTCTCCCACAGAAAAATGATGGCTACAGTATGCTTATCTGCCGTGTGAGAGGGTAATTGGCGCAACAAGCACTGAAGCCAATTTACGGCCAAACTAGATGAAATGGTGGCACTGTAAGCATGTGTTTATTTCCATGCCTGTTCTTTTCACACATAAATTGAGGGATTGGGAGGTGTCTTTCTTCAGCAATGAAAGAAACTTGCAGAAGGGCTGATTTTTCTTGCTTCGCGCATTTTCTGCCCCTGTCAATTTATTCAAATGATCTTCATTCCCAGCTCACTTCTAATACTGGTCTGATGCCAGGAAAGAGCTTCAGGGGAGTATGGCAGAGAATAGGGATGGGCACGAACCAGCCCATGGACTAAAATTTGTGTTGACTTTTGGGTGGTTTGTGGTTCATGGAATGAAGTTTGTGGCAAGGTCAACTGGGCAGGCCATGACCCACGAAACAAACATATTCCGGGTTCATGCCCATCCCTAGTGGAGAAGTAGTCCAACTTTCCAGCCTTCCTGCATGTTCATCCCTTCCCACAAACACACCTTGTTGAATAGGGTAGGCGGTAGGTGGTAGCACCTCCTCATCTCTTTCTAGTTGTATTACACTGAATTATTCATTCCTAAATTTAAATACCTTTTTCTGATTTTCTTTAGTATAAAGAAATTAGGATCACAGCATACTGCGAGATAAATGAGTGTTTTATTTATATAGTTGTGTAGACAGAGTTCAAATCTGACCCCAAACACACCCATTCATAAATATCAGATCTTCTGAATCTAAACATATTATTTCTATTATTAGAAACTTTCTAATCTGAGCAATTCAGATGCCTCATAGTCTGATTTAATTTTCCAAGTTACAGTAAATGGGAGAAAGAGAGACTCAGCAGATATGAGCTTGACAAGGAATCCGTACAACAGAACAATGTTAGTCTGTCTATAGCAGCTGAAAACAGCAAGTCCAGTAGCACCATTGGCAGAGTATGGGCTTTTGTGAGTCACTGCTTTTGTGAGTCAAGAAGAAGAATTGTTTTTTAAAACTAGCTTTTCACTGCCCAAAGGAATCTCAAAGTGGCACACAACCGCCTTCTCTTCCTCTTCCCACGACAGATGCCCTGTGAGGTAGGAGAGCACTATCAGGGCTGTGACAAGTCCAAGGTCACCCAATCAACAAATTAAAGCCATCACTGTTAAGCACAACTCCACACTGGCTCAGATACTTCTTATCTGAAGAGGTGAGCAGTGTCTCATGAAAGCTCATAAAGGTAAAGGTATCCCCTGTGCAAGCACCGGGTCATGTCTGACCCTTGGGGTGACGCCCTCCAGCGTTTTCATGGCAGACTCAATACGGGGTGGTTTGCCAGTGCCTTCTCCAGTCATTACCGTTTTACCCCCCAGCAAGCTGGGTACTCATTTTACCGATCTCAGAAAGATGGAAGGCTGAGTCAACCCTGAACCGGCTGCTGGGATTGAACTCCCAACCTCATGGACAGACAGCTTCAGACAACATTTCTGCTGCTTACCACTCTGCGCCACAAGAAGCTCATACCCTGCCACAAATTTTGTTAAGCCTTAACGGTACTACTGGACTTATTCAAAAGAACAGTTGATTTGCCCACTAAACAGGATCATCTTGATTAGTGTCTCTGTATTATTCCACTTTCTACCAGTCATTATCACCATCTTGGGATTTGGGAGGGCTTTCTCGTTTTATAGAAGCACAAGCCCTATATTTGCATATGCTGTTTAGTTATCTGGGTTTTGCCTTTCAGAAAGGGTCAAAAGACTTGATTACACTTGCTGGAAGAGAGGTGGAGCAATTAGGCAGAATAGTGAAAGAAACCACTGCTTGCCTTCGCATGTGATAAGAAGCTTACTTGCAACATGGGGGTGGGGGTGGGACTGAGGCAGGAACTAACACTTGTCTCCATGATAGGCATCCAACCCACCTGCCCTGCAGGAGAATGAGGCAAAGGCTTGGCTTATACAAACTGACAGACAGGCAGGATTGCTGAGGCTGACAGGGAGGGGGAACTAGATTTGAGTTCCATAGAACCTTAGAGATCAGCAAGATTTTTCAGGCTATATGCTTTTGAGAGTCAAACTTTCCTTTGTCAGGGAGGGACAGAATAGCAGGTCCAGGTCCGCCCCCGCCCCCCCATTTTATGTCTGCTGTTTTTTAATCAATTCATTTTCAGTATTATCTAGAGAGCAACAACATGAAGCAAACCACCCATATTTGTATTGTCAGTATGCCAATAATTGTAATGACAATAATCTACACTGTCTTCAGTTCATAAGACAAAAACTTGATTATCATTTCAATGCTGCTAATATATGCCTGCAGGTTAGTCAGGATGACAGGTGTTCCACAGCACAAAACAGCAATTCATGTAAAATTACTGGTCTCTGTTGGTGACAATTTCCTTCTGACTGCAATCCCAAAATATCCCTGCTGTTTTGTTTTCATTGTGTATTGTTTCCATTTAACAAATATTTTGTGTGCATAGTGGTGGGGGGATATCATGAATATTTAACTCATCAGTTGAGGAACTGCAATTGAAATAAACTGTGGAATTCCTTGATATTATTTCATGACAACAATGAAATCATATGGCTTAGGTACCATGTAGTCAAGCCCTGGGGTCAAGTAGAGTTCCTGAACATAATGTATAAAAACTCAAGAAAACTGACTTACAACCAATCAACTTCTTGATATAGAATTCCTCTCCCCCCACCACCCCGCACCAGTTTTTTCTTCAGTGTGAAGATGGGCTCTATGTCTCATTCTAGCTTTTCCTTCTGTTCTGATGGCAGTAAATACATATGGTATATTTTCTTAATAAAGGTCTCACTTGGTACATTATGTTAAACACTTCAGTTAATATATTAATTTAATTGAAACTTTCTACTTCACAAAACATCAGTTCCTCTCATTAAGGTTTTTGTTTTGTTTTTTGTTTTTATTACTACTTTGGTAAATTACTCATTCTTTTAAACATTTTATCTGTGGGTCCTCCAGCATATATAATCACTGAAACATTTATGAAAAGACATTTAGGAAATCCTGGGTAGAATTTTTGCACAAAGGAATTAGAGTGTAGAAGGTACTACTAGTTGCCTAATTTCAGGACTGGACAGGCTTGATAGCACCACATCACCTGTTTCACTGAACACTTTCTAGCTTGATCATCAATGCTAAGTGGACTGAATGAGGGGATGATTAGGGGAAGA
Organism: Paroedura picta; assembly: GCF_049243985.1. Lineage (NCBI taxonomy): Eukaryota > Metazoa > Chordata > Lepidosauria > Squamata > Gekkonidae > Paroedura > Paroedura picta. Next base: position 91,553,628 of record NC_135373.1, read on the forward strand.
AATGATTAATAATTAGTTAGATTAGATTAATTAGTGGAAAGGGACTATTAAGAGGGAGTAGGCAAGTATACAGGGATGTATAACATAGAGGCCAGGTGTTCAGAAGGTATGTGTTGGTTACATGTATTAATTGGATACTGATTAGGATAATCAAATATAGATAGACTAGGAAGAAGATAAGGTTAAGGACACAGTTAGATAGAAGAAAAACATAGAGAAGAGAGTATATGAGGACATTTGAAAGCTGGCAAAGGTTAAGAAATGAGAAGTGATCAAATGGTATTGATATTATTATTATTATTATTATTATTATTATTATTATTATTATTATTATTATTATTATTTCGATTTATTTCCCGCCACTCCCAAATGGCTCGCGGCGGGTTACAATGTCTTAAAAAACCCATTAAAACTCCCATTAAAAGACTTTAAAATGTCACAACATGGCAGCACAATAATAAGATCCCCTTCATACCCCCATTCCTAAAAAAGGGGGGGGTGGAGGAGAAGGAGGTCAACGATGTTCAAGAAGCCCGGGGGAGAGCAGTCGATGTACCCCGGCAGCCCCAGCCTCAACCATAGACCTGGCGGAAGAGCTCCGTCTTGCAGGCCCTGCGGAACGTTAAAGGGTCCCGCAGGGCCCGCAGCTCACCCGGGAGCTCATTCCACCAGGTGGGGGCCAGGACCGAAAAGGCCCTGCCCCTGGTCGAGGCTAGGCGTGCTTCCCTAGGGCCGGGAACGACCAGAAGATTCTCACTCGCAGAGCGCAGAGCCCTGCGGGGGGCATAGGGCTATCATCTAGCTGAATAGATATGGACTATCATCTAGCTGAAGGAGGTGGTGATGAAAGAGGGGGCCAAGAGGGGGCCAAATTGAGTCAGGGAACCCAATAAATGGAGGGCATAGCAGGTAAAGTGGTGGGAGGAATCTGGCACCAGAGATGGTGGGAGAGATAATTGGTCAAATAGCAACTGGCCTTGGTATTTCTAAAGCCAGGCACCATACGGCTATGCTTGCACAACTTCTAATCTCCACCCCATCCCAAACTTGACATTTAAATTTTTGAGATCTACTTTATTGGTATTAATATACTTACATATGTAAACATTTTGAAAGCCATGCATCATTTTTTTTTCTATTTCTTTTGCTTGTGTTACTCAGTCACATTGTAGCATTTGATGTAGTAGATCACAAGCTTCCTGCTGGTGTTGGAATCCAGGGTCATGGACAGGGGGTCACAGTGGGAGAGCAACAATCATGCCATTGCCAGTTTCCTTGCAGAATTCCACAGGGCATGGTCCTCGTCCACTTTATTCAACATCTTCTTACACCCTACTCTGAGGGTTCAAGCTTGGGTCCCACCGATATCCTGATGACACCCAGCTCTATTCCTGATGGACAGCCAACTGGACTCTCCCTCTGAAACATTTGCCAGATGTCTGGAAGCAGGCTGGCTGAAGCAGAGTTATCTGAAACCTAACCCCCGCAAAATGAAGATCCTACAGCTGGGTGAGAAAGGACTTGGGTGAGAAAGTGCAACTGCCCTCCCTAGATGGTGTGCAACTTACAGCTGTATATTTGCCTAGGAACCCGGGCGTGAACTTCAGCAATGTCATATCAATGAAAGTGTAGGTCACTATAGTAGCTCAATTGGTATTTTCCCATCTGTGCCAGGCAAAGCTACTAGCACCCTACCTGGCACCAGAGCACCTAGTTACAGTGATCCAAACAGTGGTCACCTCCAGGCTAGACTATTGTAACTTGCTCTATGTGGGACTACCCTTGTCTCTAATATGGAAAGTGCAAAGGGTCCAGAATGCAAAGGCATGGGTCTTCATGAGAACACTTTGGAAGGCCTATATTCCACCAGTCTTAAGACAGCTGCATTGGCTCTCAATGGAATACTGCATCCATTTCAAGGTTATGGTATTAACCTTTAAGGCCATATGTAGTCTGGGTCCGGTGTATCTCAGGGACTGCTTGATTAATCACATCTCCCAAAGGGCATTACACTTTGCCAACTCCCACAGGCTGGTCATCTCTGGTCCAAGAGATATACCCCCCCCCCACCTGGTGGAATGAGTTATAATGAGGTTATGTCTCTGTGTTTTGTGCCTAAAGTAATAACTTGTTATAAAAGTTGATGATACATGCAAAATTCTGACAGCATCATTCATTTGTGTCAGATCAATGCTTCACGATAGGACCATGTATATTCCCCTCACTATTCTTGAGCTGCTGTCAGCACTGATCAGCAAAATACATATAACTGATATATTTTTTTAAAGCTTAGTTCCCTTAAATAACTATGATAATACAGTAAGGAGAGGACTGCCAAGCAATTATAGTTCCTGTTGGGTGGAAGTTACTTAACCTTCAGCTGTATCCCTTTATCATACTAGCGGAGGCACAAAACAGTCCCCAAGACGAGCCTGGTGTGCCAAAGTCAGTTCTTTCAGCTTTCTGACTGAAGGGAATAATTCTGAATCCAAGTTGAGCCGTTTTAAACATGGTAAGAATGAATAATTAGAACCCGTCTATTAATAAAGGACTGAAAAATATTTAGGCAATATCAATAAATTGCTGATGCTGAAACCAGTGGATCTGCACTGAACAATCTGTCATTCCACCGATTCCATGCTTTCTTAGAAAGCAGCAACAACCGATGCAAATGAGCAAAGCTATGTGCTCTAGAAGATGGATGGAGAACAGTCATGTGGCCAGCCAGTCGCTATGGAGGGCTAACCACAGGGCATGCAGGCCAAGGCCTTCCCCTGACATTGCTTCCTAGCACTGGTATTCAGTGGCTTTGGCAGCTCTATCTCAACCACAGCCCCCCAGACCCTGAGAAAGGCAGGAATGCTGAAATTTCCATTATAGAATATAGAGAGAGGGGACTGCCTGCCTGGCTTGATTGACAGGTGGAAGAGAGTCGCCTGTAAAGTGCATTGCTCTCTTCCACCATTACAAGCAGGCATGCGGACTGCAAGGAGGCAGACAAAAGCAAGAGAGCCAGAAGGTGAGGAATGGCTGGAGGCAGGATAATTTTTAGCACTACGCCATTTTGCTGGCATAATGCTATTTTTTTTAATGTGCGGAATTGCCCTGGCTTTCATATGTGTTGTCATCCATGCAAACTGATCAAACAAGCAGAAAGTTATGTAGTATCAAGCTCACAGTATTTGTCACAGCACAACAGTACACAGGTATTAGTAAAAAGGGCAATTTATCAAACCTTTAATTTCATGCACTACGGCTGAAATTATACATGAGAATGAGAGGCAAAGGATTGATCTGAATTTTTTGTTGGTGTAAAATATAGGTTCAAGGAAATGCATATTTGATTGTGGTCGTGGCACTGGGTCATTGTTTCTACAATTAATTATATCTTAAGTCATAATTAGTTGAGGCCCAGTCATAGCTGTCTTTTTATGAATCTAATGCATCTATGGCAGCCAAAAAAAGGGGGGGGAGTATGAATACTGGACAATTATAGGTCTGTTTTAAAATTCAAATTCAGAGGGATAACTTCAGTTACAGATGAGCAAACAGTTCAGTTTGTCTGAGTATATCAGTGGGAATGTGCACAAGATATGTGACTTCTACTGCCTTTGCCTATGGCCCAAATTATCCAATGGTAAGGTAATTATTGTCAGCACCAGTCCTTTTCATATAGAATTATCCTTGCTGACCTCCTCTGAAATGTAATATGAATTATCTGTCCTTTCTGTGCTCCTATGGACTCTTCCATATGTGTTCTTCATCTTGGATATAAAATGGTGTTACAAACATTCTAATTTTCATTCTGCAACTCATTATCTCCATGTCATATCAGCATTGGGGTTTCCTTGGTTTATTTGTGTCTGTTTTTAGAAGTGTTATATTCAAGCCAATTGCAAGTCAGCTTGCTTCCATGTGCGAAACTTTGGCGCTGGTAGTTTTCACCACAGTGATCTATGTCCCCTTTGAACATGTTCCTCAGTATCCACACCCTCTTCTAATTTTTCCATACCCTTCCCCCTGCCCTCTACTCTATGGCCACAACTTTTTTTTATTATAACATAGATAGATTAGAGATAGTGTATTATTAACTAGCTAACTGCGGCAATGCAAGTAAAGGGGACTAATGTCAAAGCAGAGAATCACTGAAGTACAAACTGAAGGGGAAAACATTTTTCAAGCACAGCACAACCAACTCAATATACAGAATGCCCAGCTGAACCCAGTGCCATTGTGGTACTGCATGCTTAAAAGGACTGCTCTAAAAGCATAGAGTCACAACCAATCCAAGGAAGGGTGATTGCAAGCTCTGTGCAAGAAAATGGGAAGAGAACAAATGGATGGGAAACCTCTTAAAACTGACAAGACTAGTTTGCAACTCATATAGGTAGGCAATGGTGGGAAGCTGAGCGAGTTCCTAAGTTCCTCTGATTCTTCTTTTCCTGGTCTAAAAAGCCAGCCAGAGGTAAGAAAAAACCTCTAGCCCACCTGCTGGGAAGGATGTGCTGTGTTGTATGGCGTTAATTACAAAAGAGGATTTAAACTTTCACTTCTAATTAGCTGAAAACATCTTTGCAGTTATGGAAGAAGTTTCACTTGACTGTAAGCAATAATTGGCTGCACACCCAGTCTCATGCTTATTTTCAATTTTAAAAACTTGCTTTGCTTTTCTCTCCTCTTTTGAAATCTTTTTTGAGCAGAATTTACAGTTTTTAGAACTTAGCCATGTACTAACTTGAACTTTGAAAGTCATTGCTGCAAAATTAATTGTCAAAATACTTGAATGAACTGCATATATCATCAAGCTTCTATTTGAAAGGTAATTGTTTTAAAAACTACTCTTTAGAATTTCATTAGAATGTTAAGAATTGCTGTTAAGACGTAATAAGAATGGTTGTTGAGAGAAAATGTAATAATCAGTACTGTAATGCAAGTTTTGCTTACAATTTGTATTTGATTCACTTAAAATATGAAAAAATATATTAAAAAAAATACTAGTTTGCATGTGAGAAAGGTGTTTCCAAGAGTGGAGAATTCTATTTCCACTTTTACTTTGAAGTTTTGTTTGTGTGAAGATAGTCTGTCTGGAAATGTATCCATTCATGAACTGTCATGAACTTCCATGATCAGCTTAAAAGTTTCTGAAACACTCATGCTGGTTTATCTGCCTTTAACTCTGGTTTGTAAACCATGAACCAGCCCTAGGTGTAATTTTTAGTACTATAAGGCTTGTGAGTTTTCTAATTTCAATAGTTAGCAGTGTGAATATATTTCATTTGCTGTCTGCTTTTATGTCTCTAGTTGTGAAAACAGCAATCAAGAAGTAAGTAAGTTATTTTGCGGCACAGATCACTCTTATTTAAGTTTACTGAGAGGGAGTTTCAGCAGCATATTACTCAAAATGACACAGGATACCACATGATCTGTAGCCATGTTGCTGTGATCTTTTATCTAAAAGGAGTAAGCTGAAAATGATTGTGAGAACACCTACTCAGTCTATCAAAAAGTGTGGGAGGTTTACAGGAGATGTGTTGGGTGATCAATCTCAATTTAGTGCTGGGCTAGTATGTGTGCACAGTTTATTAAACATGGGAGGGCAATCAGACAGCAGTAATGACAACACTGAAGGTGTCTGCCACCATCAAACTTTAAAACGAAATATAATGACCCAGTGTGAACAGCAAAAAAAGGAATTCAAAGTAGGAAATAGTATGGAAAACAAGACAAAGTGTAAAGAACTTGATTCCAAGCCAATTCCAAAAGTTGAAGATTGACAACACAGAAAATTAGGAGTAAGACCACAAATCTCCAGAATCTAGCTTGGGCTTGAGGAAATTTACCTACCATCCCACAGTAGCAATCAGCAGTTTCCTGGGTATGCAAGGAAGGCCCACAAGAGACAAACACTGACTCATACCTTCCTGCCCACCCACTCATAATCTGCCTCAGTTCATAAGGTCCGCATTTCTGTCAGGTGACTATCTTGCCTCTGCTTTTAATGCCTCGAAAGCAGAACCTATCACCTCCCAAGAAAGCCTATTCCACTGAGGATCCGCTCTGTCAGGAACTTCTTCCGGATGTTTAGCTGAAAATTTGAATTAATTTCAAATCACTACTTCTGGTCCGACCCTCTAGAGAAACAAAAAACAACTCTGCTCCATTTTCTATATGACAGCCCTTCAAGTATTTGAAGATGCTCATCATATCACCTCTTAGTCGTCTTCTCTCCAGGCTAAACAGACCAAGCTCCCTCAACCTTTCCTCATACGACTTGGTCTCCAAACCTGTCATCTTTGTATCCCTCCTCTGTACACACTCCACTTTCTCTACATCTTCCTACAGCTGTGGTGCCCAAAACTGAGCACAGTACTCCAAGTGAGGTCTTACCAGAGCAGAGTAAAGCAGTAACATCCCCTTGCATGATCAAGATACTATACTTCTTTTAATACAGCCCAAAATCCCATTTGCCTTTTTAGCTTCTGAGTCATTCTCCTGACTTATGTTTAGTTTATGGTCTACTAAGACCCCCAGATCCTTTTCACAGATACTACTAGCAAGACAAGACTCTCCCATTCTATAGCGTTGCACATGATTTTTCCTACCAAAATGCATACCTTTACATTTATCACTACTGAAATTCATTTTAGTCCAGTTTTCTAACTTTTCATCCTGTATTCTGATTCTTTCTTCTGGTGTGTTTGCTACCCCTCCCTGTTTAGTATCATCTGCAAATTTAATAAGTATCCTCTCTATCCCTTCATCTAAATTAGTTATAAATATGTAGAACAACACAGGGCCCAGGACAGATCCCTGAGGCACTCCAGTCATCACTGCTCTCCAAGAAGATGACGAAGCATTTACAAACACCCTTTGGGTACGATCTGTCAACCAGTCCTTTATCCATCAAACAGTAATAGGATCCATACCACATTTTACCAACTTGTCATTAAGAATATCATGTGGAACCTTATCAAAAGCCTTACTGAAATCAAGGTAAACTATTATTTATTTAGAGAGCCAGTTTGGTGTAGTGGTTAGGAGTGCGGACTTGTAATCTGGCATGCCAGGTTCGATTCTGCGCTCCCCCACATGCAACCAGCTGGGTGACCTTGGGCTCGCCACGGCACTGATAAAACTGTTCTGACCGAGCAGTGATATCAGCGCTCTCTCAGCCTCACCCACCCCACAGGGTGTCTGTTGTGGGGGGAGGAATGGGAAGGCGACTGTAAGCCGCTTTGAGCCTCCTTCGGGTAGGGAAAAGCGGCATATAAGAACCAACTCTTCTTCTTCTTCTTCTTCTTCAATTTGTATACTGCCGCTTGCGGCAGTTCACAGCACATTTATAATAAAACATCTATCCATAAAAAGATCAATACAACAATAAAACATCTTAATATTACAACAATTCCTAAATAACAACATCAAGATAGTGGTTACAAACTACAAAAGTCCCACCCCCCCGCAACCTCTAATGGGCTTGAACTGCTGGAGATGAAAAGAAACCAAGGGGTGGCTCACTCAGTGGTTCCAGGCTCATCTAACACCTGATCCTGGAGATGGGGGGGGGGGCTGATTTCTTCAGGTACTCGTCGTGCCTGGCCTCAACCAAACGCCTGGTGTATGATCTTCTTGCAGGCCCTGTAGGTTTGTCTGATATGACTTGTTCTTGAAAAAGTCATGCTAACTATAAACATCAAGCTGATGGGTTGGTAGTTACCGGAGTCCTCCTTTCCTCCATTCTTGAGGATGGGGGCCACATTTGCCTGCCTCCAATCTCCTGGCATGTCACCTGTTCTCCAAGGGTTGTCAAAAATAATGGACATAGGTTCAGAAATTATATCTGTAAGGCCTTTTAGTACCCTTGGATGCAATTTATCTGGCCCAGAGAATTTGGTTTCATTTAAAGAAACTAGATGTTTATGGACCACCCCTACAGTGATCCTAGGGCATAACTCCCATCTCTCATCATGTGAAATGATTTTGCCACATTGAGCATGATTCCCCTCACAAGAGAAGACTGAGGAGAAATAGGAATTAAGCAGTTCATCCTTCTCTTTATCACCTGTTACAATGTCACTTTCTTGTCCCCGCAATGGTCCTACCATGCCCCTATTCTTTTTCTTACTTTGAATATAACTAAACAACCCTTCTGTTGTTGTTTTTAGCATTTCTTGCTAGCCTAAGCTCATACTGAGCTTTAGCTTTTCTAACACTCTCCCTATGAGCATTGGTAATTTGCTTATATTCCTCCTTGCTTATAAGGTCCTTCGTTCATTTCCTAAATTAATCTTTTGTATTATTCAGTTCTTTTGAAAGCTGTTTATGGAGCCACCTCTTTCCCTGTTTATGGAGGGCCCTTTCTTTCTTTCCAATCCAGATATTGAGGATTAAAAGCACTCTATGATATCGCACAATAAAGGTAGGGTCACTCTGGATCAATACTTCTTGCTGCAGAAGGAAAATTTAAATCGTCCAAAATCCAAACGGAAATCGCATTCTGTGTAGAGGGCAGGGACTGAATCGATCTGGGGTTGAAATAAAAGCTCCGTGCACTTTACACCCTGGTTAGTCCTTGAATGGAAGAACATCAATAAATACCAGGGTCACTATGCAGAGGCAGGCAAAAAATATTAGTTGCAGTGAGTAATGTGATGGTATTTTCTCCCAGGTCTCTTATACCTTTTCAGTGAATTTGATGGCAGAGTAACAGGGGTAATTTACTCCTATCTAGAAAGGCTGGGGCACTTATTTTGTTCTCTGCCATGCTTGTTTCAAGATGCAGAGCACTACAAATGCAGAAGAAGAAAAAAAGAGGTGACCCCCATTCTTCTATGAAGATGTCAGAATCCACTTCACAGTTGATGCTATTCAGTAACAGCTGTGTCTCATGAACATATGAAGCTTCCATGTAATGCATGATAACTGATTCATCTATCCCAGTATTATATTCTCTGACTGGCAGTAACTGGTGAAGGTATTCAAGCACAGATCATGTCTTTATCCTTTAATAAAGATATCAGAGATTCAACCTGGAGCCTTCTGCATTCAAAACATATTCTTTGCTATGAAGCTGTGGCCTTTGTATCTTTCTTTAAACATAACTCAAGGATAGTTCATTCGCTAAGCATGCAAAAGGTCCCAGATTCAATTCCTAAGTTCTCCAGCTAAAAATAACAGGTGGTAGGTAATATGAAAGACCTGGAGAACAACTGCCAATCAGAGTAGATATTACTGTCTTGATGAATCAATGGTCTGAGGCAGCTTCAAGAGGTCACATTGGCTGCATTTACTCATACTGGATGATTTCAGACTAGGACCTTCAATGGGAGGAATACAGTAAGTTGTTCACTACAGCACCCACCAGGAATCTGACAGTTCAATGTCATTGTGGTTCTCCTCCTAGTTACTGCTGCCATTCAGTACTACTTGGCAGTAGCACTAGTAATGAGTAGATTGCCAGTGAATGTTGGGTATTTCAGAGTCTTTTGGATATTTCAATCCATAAATGGTTGCAGAAAACATGACTGAATGGGCCAATTGGGGCTGAGCAAGGGGAAAGCATAATTAATTATAATAATTGATATCACAACAGTGAGACTGAAAACTTCTGGGAATAATTGTAGGTGTCACCACCTTTGCACTTTTGCATCACCTTTGCACACACCTTTGCACTGAGTCATACCATTCTAGAAGATGAGCACAAGAACTTAATTTTTTTGGAAAGTATAAAATTGGGTGGAGATGGATATCTATGGGATGCATAGGATGAATTGATATGTTTTTTCCCTTCTATTGTGTTCTCTCACACACACACAAATACATAACCTTGTTCTTTCATGGTTCACATTTGTTAAGTGTGGAACTGATTGTTTTGCATAATTGCCTTGTTCTTTGTATGATCTTTCTATAAGGAAGATATAGTTGTACAAAGCTTAAAGAGAAATGCTTTACAATGGAAAAAAATAATATTGATGCTACTCCTCTAATTTTGCTTGGCTGTAGTATACAAGGCAAATTATTACTTATTAATTATTCGCTTAATTCTGCAATGCAGCTTTCCAAAAGCAGCTGTGTACTAGTTTGGGAACTCAGCAAGAGTGCATTTGAACCAAAACATCTGTGCCTTCTGCCAGCATTGATTTCCCATGGGGACATATGACACATTGTGGCACTGCATGAATTTCACTGACTTTGCCCCATCCTATCTCCAGTACTATAAAATGGACGAAAGCAAAGCCCTGACGGTACAATTAGCAGGGAGAGATTTGTGGCTCCATGTGAAATCTCTTCTGCATATCTAAATGGTTTTGATGACTGACCTGTTGGGTACTGCACCCTACAGTCTGGCAGCAAAGCCCGTTCTTTGTTCCTACATTGATGCTTTGCCTTTCTCTTATCCTAAGGTAACCAGATTGTCCCACTTTTGGAGGGACATCTGGGGGCACCTGGCAAATTGTACTTATGTTGAAATTAAAAAATATATATATTACAATACTATTTTTGCATTCTCTGCGTTCTATGAAAAAAATTGTTGCTCAATATAGACCAAATTTTTAATCAAGACATCCCCCCCCCCCAGTCAATGGTGTCCCATTTTAACAATGTTAAAATCTGGTCACTTTTTCCTGACTTCTGTTTCATGCATCTCCCATTTGACATCATTTAAGACAATCAAGTGTTGATTATACATATTCTTGGTCTTTCATACTATTTAGTGGCATACCTAATCTATTTGGCAACTGAGGCAGATGACTTTTTTAACACCTCCCTCCAGCCAGCATGATGTAGTGGTTAAGAGTGACAGTTTCTAATCTGATTATCTGAGTTTGATTCCCCGCTCCTCCATGTGCAGTCAACACACTATTCCATCAAGAGACCCACCATGGTGTAGTGGTAAAAGTGTTGGATTAAGATCTGGGAAATAAGGTTCATATCTCTACTCATGCCATGGAAGCTTGTTGGGTGATCTTGGGCCAGTCACATTACTCCCAGCCTACCTTTGACCTGGATAGCCCCATGATAGCCTGATCTTGTGAGATCTCAGAAGATAAACATGGCTGACAGTGTTAGGAAATTGCTAACCACCTCCAAACAACTCTTGCCTTGAAAATGCTACAGGGTCATTACAAGTCACCAGTGACTAGACAGCAAAAAGAAAAATCAGTTACGCCACAAATGTTCCGAATACACAAATGTTCTCCATTTTGAAACCCAAGAGCTGACTATCATAAATATCTTCAAGTATCTACAAAGTCATTTTTGAGAACTAGGAGTCGATAAATGAATGAGAAAAGTGTGGGAAAGCTGGAGAGAGAAAGGTTGTTTTATTTTGCTGCAACACCCTGACTACTGCTTAGCAAGGTCTGGCTGAGCTGGGTGCAAGGAAAGGAAGGAAGGAAGGCTCTGTAGACTGTTGGAGCAAATGACCTGCAGGCTGGCAAGTACTGTAGCAGTTGTGTCTTGGCTTGATCGTTGGGATAAGTAAACATGATTGCTTCAGTCTCAGAGAGAGTATATAGATTTATCCTGCTATGCTGAAAGGACCCCGCACCCCTAGTGGCTGCAGTCAGAACTGCACTTTAAAAATAGATTTTTGGCTGGAGGCAGCGTGACTCTGGCTTCGAGGGCACCCTTCCTCCAGCAGCACCCGGGGTGGAGTGCACCCCCTCTGCCTCCTTGGTACACCACTGGTACCAGTCTAACCACCTTGGCAGTGGAAAGATGGTATAAATGGTTAAGCACAAAGGAATTGGCTGCATGGCCTAATGTGCTAAAGGTATGGTTTGGTACCTTGAAAAGGGAATGATTTCTGTCCTGCAAAACAGGTTTGTAACAGATGGGAGTGTAGGTCAGTTCCAGCAGGAGATGGATGTCTCAGCAAGCACTTGCTTTATAGTGTGTATGTTTTTTTTATTCCCCCCCCCCCTGCGCTTCAACCCAGACAGCTATTTTATCCAACAGGTCAATCACAAGGGCAGTTCATTACCACGGAAGTGACCCAACAGCAAAGGGCTGGAGAAACCAGAGCTGGCATGCTGCACTTGACTTGTCACCTAAATCCAGTTCACCTCAGGTCTAATCTCAGTGAAGGCAAGGAAGAGAGACTTGGACCATTGCCCTTAGCTATTGTGGCTCATAAAGATCACACACTGAGCTGCTGCCCCTGCAGTCCTGGGGCAGCCAAGGATGCAGCAGCAACAGGATTTGAGAGCCACCATTGATTTGCTGATGGTGCAAATGTTATTCCCATCCCACATGGGTTTTGTTGCTTTTTAACAAAGAAGGGAAGAAGGGAATCCAGCTTTCAGACAGTTGCTTGTCATTCACAATCCACTGTTAAGGAACTGTCTTTTGTGACAGCCTACTTCAGAGTGAGAATGGACAAAATTGTTCCTTTGGGCTGGGATTAAGCCCCATTGAAAAGGGGACCTCCTTCCTAGTAACTCTGTCTAGGATCCCTGCCTTGATACCGGAAAGTGACCTGAGACTGTATCTTCTGCACATCATGCCAGAAGCCCAACCCATCATTTCTGATGCCGGGCCTCCCATGCTATAGGTAGGGGGTAAAAGCAGAACAAATTATCTATATGGTTTCCAACTGTTTTAGCTAGTTCTCCGGGCAGTTCAAATACACAGAACATTTGAGTCCAGTGACACCTTTAAGACCAACAAAGCTTTGTTCCAGATTCTTATACCATTATATAAGAATGATTGATTGTATTATATAAGAACTAGATATTAAGCCCGCTGTGGGCAAAATACAGCGGGCCCTAGGATGATGGATGGGTGGAGGGATGGGGTGAAGGAAGGAGGAAAAGGAGAAAGAGAGACAGAAAGACAGAAAGAAAGGGAGGAAGATAGAGACAGAAGAAGAGGGAAAGAAACAGGTAGCCAGAAAGAGGCAGATGGAAGAGAGGGAAGAAGGGAGAAAGGGAAAAACAAAAGGAATGCTGGGAGGAAGGGAAGGAGAAAGGGAATGCTGGGAGGAAGGGAAGGAGAAAGGGAATGCTGGGAGGAAGGGAGGAACAGAGTAAGGTAGGTGGCCTTGGGACCTTCTGCTGGGCCCAGGGGCAGGCTTGGCTGCCCCAGGGCCCGGCAGAAGGCTCGGGACGGGGGCGGCGGGCTTTGCGGCCTACTGCCGGGCCCAGGGGCAGGCTTGGCTGCCCCAGGGCCCGGCAGAAGGCTCGGGACGGGGGCGGCGGGCTTTGCGGCCTACTGCCGGGCCCAGGGGCAGGCTTGGCTGCCCCAGGGCCCGGCAGAAGGCTCGGGACGGGGGCGGCGGGCTTTGAGGCCTACTGCCGGGCCCAGGGGCAGGCTCGGCTGCCCCAGGGCCCGGCAGAAGGCTCGGGACTTGGGAGTGGGCTTTGTGGCCTTCTGGCGGGCCCAAGGGCAGGTGAGCCTGCCCCAGGGCCCGGCAGAAGGCTCCCTGGGCGAGGGGAAGCCGGCCGGAGGACTTACCGCTGGGGAAGGCTTCTTCCTCTGAGCGACAACTCCCCGGCTGGCCCAGGCGAGGCTGGGCCAACCAGCCAATGGGGAGCCGCGCTTTGCGCGGCTCCCCATTGGCTGCTTGGCCCTCGAATGACACTCGGAGGGCCCAATCAGGAACCGCTTCGCGGCTCCTGATTGGGCCCTCCGAGTTTTTATCCCGGACAGGGCCCGCCCTAACTCCTCCCCACTTGCCCTTACTCCTTTATTCCTCCCGCTCCTCCGGAGCGGGGGGAGGGTTAAAGATGGTTAAATAATATAATTCTTTAATAAGAAAGCTTGTATCTGGAATGAAACTTTTTTTGTCTTAAATGTGGCACTAGACTCAAACTTTGTTCTACTGCTTCAGACCAACATGAGTAGCCCCCTGAAATTCAAAATACATGACTTGGATTTCTCTGCTGCTATCTGCCACCTTTCTCTGTTCAGTTTGTTGTAAGCACTGTTTACTTCCTAGTCTGTCAGAATGCAAGCATTACAAAACAAGAAGCATGTTGTTATATCTATTGATATTGAATACATTTACATAACAGTAAGTTAGATATGTAATTCCCAACTGCTGTTGGGGCAATTGAGTTCAGCATCTTATTGATGAAACCTCATTGCTTGGCCAACTCCAGTCTCAAGGGCCTGTGCAGAAATCAGTCCAGGGAATTCCCATCACAATTAGAAATGGCAAATGTGTCAGTTATTGTTAGTGTTAGTTTCTGTATGGAAAAAAAAATCTCAAGCAACAACTTGGATGCACAACAATCTGTATTCGTACCTTTGGGGGTGTTTGTGTGAAGCTGTGATTGCTCATCTTTTGTAAAAAAAAGATACTGAGGGAATCCATGATCTTTGAAATCACAGTGTGTGTTAGTGTGTGGCTACACTGTGGATGGAGAAAGAAATGTTTAGTGGCTTATCCTTCCCTTTGGTACTAATGTTGACTAGTCTGAGTAAATACAGTTGAGTCTTATTCTTGTTTCTACTTACTGCTATATTAACATCAGTGTGCATCATCCATGGCAATGATTCAGTTTTTCTCTCATATTGTCAAGTAAGGCCCCTATAACATAATCTGTGGCAATTCTACGTGTAGTTTTCCTTCATGAGCATTTGTGTCCACATCCTGCAAAGCAGTCAGTATTTTTTTTTCATTCTGCTTGCATATTCAGGAATGTGTACGTACAAGGTTTTTAAGTCATCTGTGGGTAAAGATATCAGATAAATCCAGTAAGTAACTAACAGAGTAATATTATCCCAGTTACATTTGTTGTGGGGCTCCTGTCACTTAGGAACACTCTTTGCATTGGCAGAACAAAATATTTTATGGGTGTTATGAATTTAGTTCCAGTGAGGGATTAAATTGACAGGATTTTGTATCAAGGAGACAGTACCCACATCAGGGGCAAGTGGGGATGGGACAGAGGAGAATCTGTCTAAACTGACATTCTTGTAAATCTTGTGCTTGATCAGAATTCACCCCTGACTCTGATGATGGATAGATTCAGGTAGGTTGCTGTGAGGCAAAGTTTGAGTCCAGTGGCACCTTTAAGACCAACACAGTTTAATCTGGGTATAAGCTTTCAAGCACATGCACTCTTCAGATACACTGAAAGAGAAGTCACCAACCATTCCATATAGGTAGCAGGTGAGGAGGGATGTTGCCAGAAAGAGCAAGTTAGAGCAATGGTTCTCAACCTTGGGGTCAGGACCCCATTTGGGGTCACCTGGCCGATTCCCCAGGGTCGCTAGGTTGCCCGCCACCACGGTGGCAGGCAGCAGTGTGAAGAGGCATGTGGTGGCGGTGGTGGGTGGCGGGCAGAGACAGCGACCAGTGGCTGGTGGAGGTGAGCGGAGGCAGCAGAGCCATGGCAATGGCTGCCTCCACATCGCCTCAATTGTTTTGTGCATGCATGCACACACATGTTTCCAGTGCCCCACTGGCTCATTCTACAGCTGCCCAGCCTGCCTGGAGGGTCACACCTGTGCCTGCCGAGGAATGCGCCAAAACGCTTCACTCAGCTCTTTCAGAGCTGGCAAGAAAGCGACCCCCTCCCCCTGTGGGTCCAAAGTTGCCCCATCCCACCAAACTCTGTCTGGCAAGCACTGCATGCTCTGTAGCAGGGCCACCGTGGAACCCCCCCCCGCCCCCGTGGTTAAATGAAGGCAGAAAGGACAGAAGCGGCAAGCCAAGGGAGCAAGACATGTGCCCAAGCCTGGCCCAGAGTGCAACAGTGAGCAATGTGGATATGGTGGCAGCGGCGGCAGCAGCAGCAGCCCCCTCCCCCAGGCAGGGCCCTCGCCCCTCTCCAGTCACCTCCTGCAGAGGGTCATCCATGGCCACGGCTGGGGAGGCCGGAGGAAACGCCTCTGCAGTGCTAGCTGGCAGCTCCTCCAGCTGGGTCCCCACTGGGCTTTGGCGCCAAAGTTGGGATCACGGTGAAGAAAAGGTTGAGAACCACTGGGTTAGAGTCAAGAAGCATAAGTAACTGAGCAGTAAATATAGCTGAGATCGGATGAAGGCGATTGATAAGAACTGTGAATAGTAGCAAATTCCGTCTAATAAAGGAGTTTACAAACCAATATGCCTGCCCTTGTCCTTGATCTAGAAATTGCAGCTGGCACAAAATGTGGCTGTTTAGGGTCCTCAAAGGAACACCTTGGAGGGCCCATATCCAGCCTGTGCTGAGGCAGCTGCATTGGTTACCAATTGCTACCCAGATCCAATTCAAGATTTTGATTTTGACCTTTAAGACCCTTCACTGTCTGGGTCCCACATATCTGAGGGACCATCTGTTGTCCTATGACCCCTGCCGAGCCTTACACTCTGTGGGTACAAACTTGTTGGTTGTTCCCAGCCCCAGAGAAGACCAAGATTGGACCAGCCCGGCTCCATGCTTCCCCTTATCATACAGAGTTTAAACTTAAAAAAAAAAATTCCCATCCCATCTTAAGACATGTCTGGAAATATGTTAGACAGCCTTAATAATTTCTCCCTTTTCATTTCAGCAAACTCTTCCTAACCAGGAAATTAAGACAGACTATAAGCTTTACATGCTTTTTGCTTTGGCTGCAAGGACTTTTTGAGAGCAGATATACTTAATTTATTGCACTTGCTGGCCCTGGTCAATCTTTCTTCTCCCTATGAGTTTTCTTGAATCTTCTAATGGAGCAGACATTTCATTACTGTTCTTCATTTAGGGTGCCAGCCTCCACATGTGACCTGTGGATCCCCTGGCATTACAGCTATTCTCCAGACTACAGAGATCAGTTCTCCTGGAGAAAAGGGATGTTTTGGAGGGATGTCTCTGCCTTTCCCAACCTCCATCTTCAAATCTCCAGGAGTTTCCCAACCTTGACCTAGCAACCTTAACCACCCCCCCCCCAAAGCAACTTGGCAAACCTATCTTCATTATCTGCAAATAAAAATTAGTGGGGACTATAAAGCAGCATTTCTTTCTTGCTGCTTCCCAGCAAGGTTAATGTATGCTCCAGATATTCCAGTGCTTTGGGATTTCCAGTGCATCCTCGGCCTTCTGTAGAGATAGGGCTGAATTTAAGATACCTATCCTTTTTTAAAATTAAATATTGTATTTGCAGAACTACTATTTTGAAAAACAATACATAAAAATATATCGTATAGTTTTACAACATCATAGTATCACATACCACATTTTTTTTCATAATTCCCATATACAGTCTATAAATCAGTTATTTCTTTCTGTCTCATTTTACTGCTCAATATACCATATATACTCGCACATAAGCCGACCAGCATATAAACCGAGGCACCTAATTTTACCACAAAATCTGGGCAAACCTATTGACTCACATATAAGCCGAGGGTGGGAAATGCTCCATCATCACAGGCTTTTCCATCCAGCCTCTCCCCAACATATACAGAAAAGTTAAGAGGATGAATAGCTGCTGGCTTTTGTACCCCGCTTTTCACTAACCAAAAGAGTCTCAAAGTGGTTTACAATTGCCTTCCCTTCCTCTCTTGATGCCAGACACCCTGAGAGAGCTCTGACAGAACTGCTCTTCCAGAAGAACCAAACAGTGCCCCCCCCACAGGCCAGCAAACCAGAGCAGAACAACAGTACCGGAAATTAGCAACCTACTACAACAAGTACAAGAGCCTCTTGTGGCGCAGGGTGATAAGGCAGCCAACATGCTGTCTGAAGCTCTGACCATGAGGCTGGGAGTTCGATCCCATGACTGGGGAAGGGAATGGCAAACCACCCTGTATTGAGTCTGCCAAGAAAACACTAGAGGGTGTCACCCCAATGGTCAGACATGACTTGGTGCTTGCACAAGGGATACCTTTAACTTTACTACAAGTACAACAGCTACCAAACTGGGAGAATGGGCAACTCTAACTACAACAGCAGTGCCCCCCCCAAAAAACAAAACACTGAAAGAAAGAACTATAAAAATAAACTTTTAAAGAAACACAACCCCAAGAAGAAAAGGCAAACAATTCTGCCCCTCAGATAAAAGAACAAACACTAGGAGAAAGAAACAGTAAACTCAAAGCACCCCCAAAACCCACCCTACCCCACCTACAGAAACCAAAAGAATAGTTTGGAAGAAGTGATTAAGAAGAGGAAGAAGTGAAGGCAAAAGGAGAAAAAAAAAGATCAGAGTCCCTCAGTCAAACCGTTGATGTCCTACAAGCTGCCAGAGCAAGCTCAGCTTGGAGTATACATTTGCAAAAGGCAATGCAACAATTAGCTGGCAGGAGCAGGCTTTTAATTACTGTATATACCTGCATATAAGCTGAGAAGGGCTTTATCAGTGTGAAAAAAGTGCTGAAAAACTAGGCTTATACGCAAGTATATAGGGTCTTAGAAGAGGGGACTACAAAGGAGGAGCAAATCTCCTCTCCCATATATGGCAAGGAGCCAGCTTTTCAGGTAGGTTTCAACCAGAGGAAAAGGCAAGGCAGAGTTTTACACAAGGGAGCAAGTCTCCTTTTTATTTACAAATGCTTGTGCTTTGGAATAGTGCTTTGTGACTGGCTGTCCTCCTGGGTAGCTGTGATATATTGTGGTATTGTGGTAGAGTGGCTAGATTGAGCCCCTGCTTTTGTTGCTGGTATTTACAAGTCCTATTCACTCCAGTTTCCAATGCAATTCAGACCCTTGAAACCAGACTAAAATTGTCCAAAGAACCAATGTTTTCTGTCTTGCATAATCTTCAATTCTGACAGCTTCATTACGCATAGTTTACTTAGAAGGAGCTACAAAGACTGCAATGAGCAGATAACAGTGGCTAAAGAAAACTTCTGCCTTACAAAAACATGAAGAAATCACCAGTGCTCACTTCTGTTTGGCTATTGCTCAAAGCAGCATGGATAACACATGATGGCAATTTGTGCAAGGTTAGCAGGTTTGCTTCCTTTCCCTTATGCAAGAAAGGGAAAAAAGAGAAAGAAAAAAAGAACTAGTGGCTGTAGTGTGGTGGCGGCATATTTCTTATGAGGAACCGGGAGCTAGTTAGGAATAACCCTTATTCTCTCTGGCCGAGGAGGAGAGAGAGTCCATATTTTGAGGAAAGAAAGCTTATGCTTAAGATAAAGGTTAAAGTTGTTGTGAACAGCACAGAATAACCAGTCTTTCATTTACAAAGCTGATGGCAGTGGAGACTGAATCCTAGCTAGAGGAACAAAGAAGAGTAGCAGCACAAGAACAAAGGAGAGGAAAAATGGAAGCTACCTGAGACATTAATGACTTGCTTGCTTAGAAATGGAAGCTCCAGCATGGCCGATCTGAAAAGAGTTCAATTTGGATGTGGGTGGCAGATAAAGAGGAGGTTGAGAAATTAAACCATTTTTATACTTGGTTGGAGAGGGGTCAGGGACAAGTTGCATGTAAATATTCCTCTCTACACAACATACACTAGCTCACCCAATGAATTATTTGGTGCTGTTTACTAGGATGAAAACAACAACAGAGAAACATGCAATTTTGGATTAAGTAGAAGGACATGGTAATGCTGGGGGGGGGGATACATTTTGTAAATATTAGCAGTCACTTGCAGCATCAGGAATATTAAAGATATTTTTATTAGTAACTATAGCTTGCTAAGGAAAACTGACTTGGCTTTGGAGAAAAGTTCTTTGATTTGCTGGGTATGCAGATTGTCCAAAGATATGGATAAGAACCCAAGGTACTGAAATAAGAAATGCTGCTCATGGATCCCACAAGAAAAGAGAGATTTCTCATAAGAACGGTAGACTGCATAGAACAATGTAAATACTGTGTGGGGGTGCAGGCAAGACAAAATGAGAGGTACCTAAGCATATAGGGCAAAGTTCCATACATGGATAAATGTAGCCATTTTGCACCCAATGTGCTGTAGTGGTTAGACTTTCATATTAGGATCTGAAAGATTCAGATTTGAATTCCCGTTCTGCCATTGTGCTCACTGAGTTTTCTAGAATTGCTAACTCTGGGTTGAGAAATTCCTGGAGATTGGGTGTAGAGCCCCAGGAGGGACCTTAGTGGTATATAATGTCATGGAATCCACCCTTCAAAGCAGACTGTTTTTCCAGGGAAACTGATCTCTGTAGCCTGGAGAGAATTTCCAGTTCTGAAAGGCTTCCAGACCCCACCTGAAGATTGCCAACCCTACCTTGGTACAGTCACTCATTCTCTGCCTAACCTACCTCACAGGATTGTTGTGAGAACAAAATGGAGGAGAATGATGTAAGCAGCTTGGAATGCCCATTGTGGGAGAAAGATGGATGATAAATAATAAATACAGCTGCATATGGAAAGTATGCAGGGATGGCCAAACTGTGGCTCTCCAGATGCCCTTGGACTACAATTCCCATGAGCCCATGCCAGCTTGCTACAGGGGCTCATGGGATTTATAGTCCATGAACATCTGGAGAGCTACAGTTTGGGTATCCCTGCCCTACACACCCATTGTGAATGAAGAATATCAAGGTAACTGCCTTTCAGAAAGGCTGAGGGCAGGGCGCTGAAACTTACCCTAATAAATGTTCTTCAGTATTTAGGGACTTTAGTTTTGTTAAATAAACTTCTGTAAAAAAAGGAGTTTTGGAGAGGTAAGTTACTGTTGGCAGAATTTAAATATGCATAAGAACAAAGCACCAAGTTCCTTAAAATAATATAATAATTTTATTTAGAAGAGAAACAACTTTGTATAGAAAGATAGGGGGGAGAGCCTTAATTAACTGTTCATTTTGTCTGCTCTGGAGGCAAGCAGGGAGGAAGTGTGCTCAAAGGAGCAGGAAGTTTCCAATTGAACCTATCAGGAAGGCAGAGGAGATAATTTGAAAAATATTAGGAAGTTCCTATTCTATGTTATCTACACATATCTGCTGATGCCCCCTGAAGAATATCACTAAACATTATAAAGTTGAAGTTGCATGCAGCTAACTCTGATTGGCTCCCTCCCTGCAGCTGTGTTGCCATTAGGGAGAGAGAACTCTGCCAGTGAGGGCCAGTCAGTTCAAACTGCATGCAAACACCTGACTCCCTAACTGATTGGCCCTCCCTGGGGGTGTGCCACCAATATGGAAAGAGCACTCTTCAAATGAGGGCCAATTGTGGGGCTTATCTGTCCTTTTCCTGCTGCTTGCTGGGTGGAAGAGACGCTGGCCTCTGAAAGGTAAGTTTTTTCATAGCCTCTTTTCCACCTTCCATCTCTTCTGGGCAAGGGAGGGAAGCCAGCTGCTTCCTTTGCCTCCTGTGTTGGTCTCAGGCTTCAGCTCTCTGCTGGAAGGAAGCACAGACAACCTGCCAGGAAGGTAGAAAGAATCCATATTTCAAAAACAAAATGCCAAGGGACAGGCAGAATGCAATTAATGCCTTAGTCCAGTGAGTCAAAGGTTTCTTCAGGCCACCCAAGGGCATCAGCAGAAGGAACAGGTCAAAGGTTGTGTTGACAACCTAGCCCTCCCAGCCTCAAGTTAATATAGGCTGTCAGAAGCCTCTCAGTCCTCACTTTGTGATAGCTTACCATCTTCTGCAGTCAGTAACTATCTTGTTAACATGGGGTGGTGCCTTTTAGACAGGAGCTTCCAACACATAGCTAGCATTGCTTAATAGGCTCAGGTGAGCCAGGAGTGCTGACAAAGCAGGGAGCTGCAGCTGGAAGCTGGGCAAAGGAATGAGGGGCTCCTGTAACAACTTTGGAATCTAAGCTCTGGTTTGTGTGCAGCTCAATTCCCTCCTGCTGGTTAGAATTCTCTGCCTGTTGTACATCTGGCTGGGCTAAGCTCTCATCCAGCTGAAGCTTGGGTGAGAGCTTGGGTGAAGTTTGGGTGAAGCTGGGAGCTCCTTTTCATCTGAGGATTCCTCCCTAACAGTACCTGGGCTCACAACACCCCCCCCCCCCACATGGCCCTGCAGCTGGCCATCAGAGTGTTCTTTGCTTTCCCCTACTCCCTCTCTTCTCAGAGGGGTTGGGGGAATACAGCAACCTTCCCCGTCTAGCCTGACTCTTGGGAGATGTGGGGGGATGGGAAGGCATCTTTTTCTCTTTCATCTCCTTGAAGGTTTCCAGGTTCCCCTCTTGGAAGTTGGTAGCCCAACTAGCTGCACATGGAGGAGGAGTCAGGAATCAAACTGGGCTCTTGAGATTAGTCTGCTACTTTTTAACTACTTCACTGGATTTCAAGATCAAATGGGGAGCAGGAGGGCTAGAACCCAGGAAGTGCTACCACCCATTGTAGTCCTGGGTGCAACGGACTTTGCCTCTAGTAGGGTTATAAGATCTGTTCTGGAAATTCCTGAAGTTCCTTGTTTAGAAAGGGGGGCTCCTATATCCCTGCAGCAATTAAGGTTTTCCAGGGAAAGGTGATTGCCCAACTAAGTAGCACCTCTTCCATCCAGCAAGCAGCAGGAAGAGGAAGAAGAGGACAGATGTGCTCCACCATTGGAAGAGTGCTCTTTCCCTATTGGTGGGGAGGGCCACCGCAGGGAGGTCCACTCAGGTAGGGAGTCAAGTGTCTGCATGCAATTTGAACTGATTGACCCTTGTTGGCAGAGTGCAATTTGAACTGATTGGCCCTCATTGGCTGAGTGCTCTCTCCAAATTGGTGGCACACTCTTAGGGAGTGCTAATGAGGTAGGGAGGCAGTTGTTTGCATGCAATTTGAACTGATTGGCCCTTATTGGCTGAGTGCTCTCTCCCTAATGACAAGAAAGCCCTAGGGAGGGCTAATCAGATAGGGAGTGAGTTGGCTACATACAAATTTAACTTTATGTTTAGTCTTAGTGCTAAAGGCTCCATATCATAATGGGTTGGATCCCCTGATTTATTAGTGGAAGCTGCTGATAATAGTGGGTATTTCTTGTGTTGCTCTTCTCTCCAGCAGCATCTTTCAACCCTGGGAAAGTGAGCCATGGGATCCTTGTGGATTAACAACCACATTAATAAATGCAGATATAAATAAAATAAAAAAAATAAAATGGATCAGAAGGCTTCAGAGAGGTGGTGGAAAAAGCAAAATTTGCATCCTGCCACTTACTCAGTGGAGCTGGTGTTTGTGGAATAGACAGGTAATCCCAGCCTCCTAATTTACATTGCTATAAGAGCATCTCAGGCATGAGACAACAGGAATGGACTTCCCCTGGATCAGAAGGAAATGCTTGGAGGAGAGAATTTCAGGAAAGATCCCAGCTTCAAAACCCAAGTGGGTATTAGAATCTGACTTCATTCCATTTTATATCTTATCTTACAAGATATAAAAATGCTGATACTAATAACTCTGTTGAGTTGTTTTTAAAGAAAAGATAGCAAAGATACCTTTGGCATGCCTCACTTAGCACAAGGGCTTTAACGGTTATTTTCAGTAAGTGACCAGTTCATAGAACCAGTGAGTTGGCTAGATGCAGATAATTACAAGTAAGCTAAATACCGTGGGGCAAGGGCCAATCCCCTACTGCCAAATGAACATCAACCAAAGCACAATCCATTTTACAGGAATTCCAGAGAGAGTTGTTTAAAATACAATATCTTTTTCTCCATTTACATAGCCTTCTTACATACTTGTACTGTGTTGTAGTCCTACCATTAATTTAAAAAAAGGACTTTCAAAATTATTCTTATGAATTCAGTCACAATGAGATGAGATGTTAGTGGCTTGCTGCCAAGATACATGCAGCATATTTCCTGCCTTTTTTAAAGGGTCAAGGGATATATAAATTAAATTGTTGGGCACTGACCTTTAAAGCAATTCACACCAGTGAAATTGATTTATAGCTTACATAAACTCTCTTCAAATATACCCTAGACCTCTGGCACAAGATGATCACAATGTTATACCTGTTGTTCTTACTGTCTCTACCACTGATACCCTTCCCCCATCTCTTCCTGGGTCCAGACGGGGGAATATTTCCTGTGGCTGACCCAGTCTGCCCCAGATTGCTGCCTCCACATGGAGAGGCGGAGAGGTTCTGCTGTGCGTCGTGACAGCAGAAAAAATTTCAAGAAGGTGGGATTGCATTACAATGCAGTCCCACCTTTGTGAAAACTGCAGAGCTGACTGGGGCATTTTTTGTCCCTTCCGGGATGCCATATACACCAGAGGAACAGCTCTTCACCTTCCCAGAAGCCCTAACTTTATGACCAATTGACATTTCTCTGAGAACAATCATATTGTCACATATTTTCCTAGATCAGAAATTGTGAAAAGATATATTTTGCAGAGTATATATATATATTTGTTTTCCCAGGTGCAAGAGAAAGGTTCTGCATATGTTTCAAAGGCCTATAGCCCAGGACTGTTTTCATTTAAATATGTTGCCTTCCTACTTGCTAGAAGAGATCTGTGGAGATGGAAAATTTCTATTTGAAATGCTGTGCTCATGGGAATATATATTTTATTCATAGAAGAAATATATTTCCTGTCTATGAATGTAGGTTTGCATCAATGAATGCTTGTTAGGCGAAGTCTGTAGCAGTATCTGTTCAATAATTTAATTCTAGATTCTCATGGATACCATTAATGAAACCATTACATAAACTCTGGACAGTTTATATATTATCCTGAGAGGAGAGCTTTCAAACATCCTTCAACCTCTATATATTTTGGTAAATCCAAGGCCTGGGTCAGTTGAGACACCAAATAACTTCTGACATGGCGGAGGCCTTAACTGGACTGTTGTTATTTTTTGCCTGACAGGCAATGTGCCTTTAGTGGATTGTAACAGATAGATATTTCATAAAGCATTTCTTGTGAATGAACTTCTATGCCAGGGAAAGCTGTTCCTGTTTCATTTAGAAAATGATATCGTTGCAGGGTTGTTTTTTCGGCTGGACTCGCAGTTCCACAGACAATCTCAGTTCTTTCAACCAAGAAAGGAATGCAAATATGCACGTGCAATATCGATTGTGACTAGATTTGCCACTCATCCCTCTGAAGTTAACAAAGGAAACACTGAGGCTCCCATTCCCACGCATTTTAAAACAAAGAATATATGTGCAGATGACTGACATGCAGCACTGCTAGTTTGTACTTGGAAACCTTTTCTCTCATGTATTGCTGAGATAACAATTCCAAAATAATAACGGCTTAATTTTGATCACATCAACAGGCCCTCGGGGGAGACGAGAAGTGTTTGGAATGTTACCCTTGGGACCGCTCAAGATTGCACATTTATTTCAACTTAATTGTATAATGAAGGGCCACTGCTACTGTTTGCTACTTACCATTAGCCATACTTTTCAGCTGAACATCCATTGAAAAATCTGCATTAGGCCTGCTTTTGAAAACTGTCTGGAAACTTAAGCTGGCAGGCAGGCTACTGACAAGGGCAGGCTACAGGGATCATATCACTTCTGTGCTGAAAGACATGCACTGGCTGCTTCTGTTTCCAGGTACAATTCAAAGTGCCGGTTGTTACCTACAAAGCCTTGAGACCAGCGTACCTGAATTGCCTCTTCCCTTGCTGTCACGCCTGCAGCCCAACCTTCCTGATGAGTCCTGTTTTCTGTACCTCTTGCTTCTGAGGGAGGGCTTTTTCAGTAGTAGCAGCTTGCTTATGGAACATTCCCAAAGCCCACCGTATCTCTGTCAGACCCATTATGTACGGTGGTTGCTATGCCGGGCGGCCGCCGTGCCATTAAATTGTGCCCCGCCGTTCCCTGTGTATGCATGGGGTGGGGCTTCTCCAGCGTACGTGGGTGCCCCGGCGTAGTGCGCGCATATGCGCTGTGCGCTAGGGCTGGGAAGCCTAGGATGCTGCCTGGCAGTGGCAGCGGCTGGGGGGGGAGTGGTGAGGGGCCAGGCTCCCACCGCATGGAGAGTGGAATGCCACCGTACCACCACAGCGGGGGCAGGGGGGTGCCCTTGCCGGCTCCGCGGAGCTTGCAGGGGTGTGCGGTGTCCTTGCAATGATACCGTAGGTTGGGTCCGGGCCGGCCGAAATGCCTGGCACTGTCAATCCTGCACAGTGCCGGCCCGCCCCAGCACCCACCAGCACCCACGGTATCCCAGGAACCGCAGAAGTTCCCGTGTTCCCATAAGGTGGGCCTTCCATGGCCCTGAGCCGGGCCATGCCTATGATGGCCTATTGCCTCCTTTACTTTACGTTTGCTCCTCGCATAACTGAAAAATCTTTTCTTGTTACAATGGGCTTCCCTGGCCAATCTTAGCTCACTTTCAGCTTTGGCCTTTCTGACGATTGATCTACAGTGCCTAGTAACCTGTAGGTACTCTTCTTTAGAGCTCTGTCCTTCCCTCCATTTCCTGAACATTTTCCTTTTCTTTCTTAGTTCCTCTTGAAGTTCTCTGTTCATCCAGATAGGCTTCTTAGAGCTCTTGCAGTGTTTTCTTCTTTCTGGGATAGTCATTGATTGAGCATGCAATAGCTCTTGTTTGAGTAGCGCCCACCCTTCACATGCTCCCTTCCCTTCCAGCATTCTCGTCCATGGTATGACACTCATCATGTCTCTGAGTTTATTGAAGTTTGCCCTATGAAAATCCAACATCCGCGTCTGGCTACAACCTTCCTTGCTTCCCCATCTCAAAAGGAATTCTATGAGGACATGGTCACTTCCCCCTAGGGTCCCCACCTCCTTCACCTCTTGCCTGTTGGTCAGTATTAAGTCCAGTATGGCTGAACCTCTTGTGGGTTCATCTACCATTTGATAAATGAAATTGTCAGCCAGGAAGGTCAGAAAGTTACATGACTGAGGACGCTTCGCAGAGTTTGTTTCCCAGCACACATCTGGGAAATTGAAGTCACCCATGATGACAAGGTCCTGCCGCTTGGATATTTTCTCAAGCTGCTCACAAAGTGCAGCATCCATATCCTCTCGTTGGTCAGGTGGTCGGTAGCAGACACCAACCACCACACTGTTTGTTTTCCCTTGCTTATTTTCATCCAGGCACTTTCCACTGTAGGTATACTCTCCTTCACTAGACTTTCCTGACAGGTAAGCCCTTTCCTCACATACAGTGCCACTCCTCCACCTCTTCAATCTATTCTGTTTTTTCTGAACAGTTCATATCCATCCACTATTACATTCCAGTCATGAGAATCATTCCACCAAGTTTCTGTGATGCCTACTAGATCATACCTATCCATCAGCATGAGAAGTTCCAGCTCTTCCTTCTTATTGCCCATGCTTCGGGCATTAGTATAAAGGCATTTAAATCCTTTTACTTTTGGTTCCCTTGCCGGTTGGGCTGCCCCCAATCAGTCTCCTTCCTTACACTCCCTATGTTCATCGTCTCCTTCCCCTTGTGACTTCAGTTTAAAGGTCTCCTGATGAATCTCTCCAGGTTCCTGCCAAACACATTCTTCCTCAGCTTCAATAAGTGCAGTCCTCAAGAAAGCCTATCCCATGGTCTCAGAAACCAAATCTCTCCTGCCGGCACCAACTACGCAGCCACTGATTCACCTCCATTATCTTCCTCTCCCGACGCATTCCTCTTCCCTTGACAGGCAAGATTGAAGAGAATACCACTTGTGTCCCCATTTGCTTGAACTTCCTCCCCAGATCTTGATAGTCTTTTTTAATAGGAGCGATGGTATTCAGGGACATGTCATTGGTTCCCACATGGACCATCACAAATGGGTAGCGATCCATAGATTTGAGGAGTTTGGGCAGCCATTCTGAAACGTCTTTAATTTTCACCCCTGGCAAGCAACACACCTCTCGGGTTAGGGGGTCGGGCCCAGCCACATGGCGATCCATTCCTCTTAGCAGGGAGTCTCCAATTACCAGTACTCTCCTTTTTTTTCTTCTTCTCAACTCCATTTCCTTCTGTCCCCGTGGTCTCTTCACTTTGTCTTAGACTTTGTTTTGGATCCTCTTTCCTCGTTGACACTTGCACCTCCTCCACAAGGGCCTGAAATCTATTCTGGAGCTCCAAAGGCCCCGAGAACTGTCTCACTCTACGCCGTTGAGTCTTTTTCCGAACTGTCTGCAGAGGCTCCGTAATGAGGTCAATCCCCTTATCCTCTTCAGGACTGGTTGTATCCTCTTTATTCCGAGTTGCACAGCTCTGGTCTATGAACTGCTCCCCTTTCTTATCAGCTTACATTTGGGGCAGATGTAGTCCATCTTGTCTTCTGGGAGGAAGGCAATCATGTCACACTCACTGCAGATGATGGGATGAGTGTCCTGGAGGTCCATTGCTCTTGGCAGAGCATTGTGGGCACATCCACAAAATGGAGTTGGAGTCTTCCATGGCTGTTTCAGCTTATCTTTGGTCCCACAGTGAAGACTTTTGTATCATGGTGGTAACTGCTGCTGAAAGCAACATTTTAAAAAGTCTCACAGCCAATCAAATGGTTAGTCAGAAGGCTTGCTGGGCAAGAACTTCACTAGGTTCTGCCCACTTTTTGAAAACCCTTGGTGGGCAGTAGGGGAGATATCAGCAGGCACCAGGGTATCCATGGGCACCATGTTGGGGACCCCTGATTTACAGAGCTGCCCCCACTGGGCAATGGGACATCTGTCCTTTAAACTTTAGAGCCATTATTTTCTATGTTCCTTCAGGGGGGGGGCTTAACCTCACCCACATTTAAATTCCATATTGGAAAGTTGGGACGGGCATGATTATGATTTTAATTAAATATCAGGGCCGTTCCGGATTCGTCCAAAATAGCACAATGGTTACTAATTGAAATCGCTACAGTTTTGCCATTATGCACAACGTCGTTGACAATCTGCAACACTCCTGAAACTGATCTGCAAAAAGCGCTTCGTTGTAGCGCTTTCAGGGAAATCCCAAAAAGTGGATTCACCCTCCGGAAAGCGCTACACTCCTGCAACCAATCTGCAACACTAGCGGGAAAGTTCTGTTCATTACCATTGTTGCGGTTTCTGCAAAGTCCCTCCCCCAGGCTCTCTCCTCTGATCTTCCGGCGAAGCGATCGCCATTTTTTTTTCTCCGAGTGAGCGGAGATCAACGCACCAGCGAGCCTTCGTTTACCCAGCGAGGCTTCCCTGGCTGCAGCCCCTCTGTTTAAAGTCACCAAGCACAAGCCCGTTTGCTGGTTTATTTTCACTTTATTTTCACACTGTTTTCGGCCGAAAATTGCGCCTGTGAGGGGGGGGAGTTTCACTCGGGGGGAGCATGGCAACGATGAAACGGCAGCTCAAACACCACCTGCTAGCTGGATGGGTCTCTCCGTTGCAACGAATCAACGCAGATTCGTTGCAACGGGTGTTTTTTTTTTTTTTTTAAACCTTCCTTAAAGGGAAAGGGGCTGTTTGGGAGCATGATAACGGCTGCCCATTGGCTGCTTGACGGCCAGGGGCGGGACACAGCTTAGCAATAGTGCTTCCTGGCTAGCGATTTTTGCAAAGACCAGAACCCTGTGGGAAATGATAGAAACGCAACTGGATTCCACTACAAAGGTACGCGTTACGCCGAATTCCACTATTTAAAATGGCGATTTTTCGTTCAGCAAACAATTTGCTACATGGATCCCGGTGCGGAATGGCCCTCAGTATTGTTCCCATTTTTGCAGAAGATGAAAAAACAATATTCCCTATATTTATCTACAGCAATTTGGAATGAAAATGCTATTTAAAATTTGTTAACAGCTTACAGTGTTTTAAACCACCTTGAGTATGTTCTCTGCAAAGGCAATTCAGATGTCTTATATAAATGAACCATAAAGAAGTCCTGCCTTCTTACCACTCCATGAACATAGAAAGCTGCTTTTTGTTCGGGAAGACCATTGGGCCATCTGCTTTAGTACTGTGAGCTCTAGCTAGCAGGGGTTCTCCAGGGTCACAGAACAAAGTCTTTTCTCAGTCTGTTGTCTGAGATCTTTTCACTAGAAATACGAAGGGCTCAACCTAGGAACTTAGACATGGATAGCTCCTCCCTAAAACAAAAAGTACCATGTGTTCAGAAGGGGGTTGAAGTATATTAAGCTACCAATCTGGCCTTTGCTACTGTC
This sequence comes from Paroedura picta, assembly GCF_049243985.1. Taxonomy (NCBI): domain Eukaryota; kingdom Metazoa; phylum Chordata; class Lepidosauria; order Squamata; family Gekkonidae; genus Paroedura; species Paroedura picta. Next base: position 91,583,504 of record NC_135373.1, read on the forward strand.
AGTAGTGTGTGCTAGCACATGTCATTCCCTCTCAGAATAGCCTGGCAACCCAGTTTGTAGGAGGCCTGTAGAAATCTGCCCTAGACAACAGGCTCATGAGAGCAAAGAACATTTTAACTGCCTTTAAACTCAATCACAAAAATCTGTCTTCTTCTCCACAATTTATTCTATAAAAAAGAAAAAGCCAGAATCATCTTCTTGTTTTTAGACTATGCACTGAAATTTGCTCTTCTGTTTCATTCACCATGCTAATTTCTACTGGAAAGAATAGACTATTTTAGGCCATAGAAATCAATTTTTAGTGACACCGTTCAATTTTTCAAAGCGAACTACAAATCAATACGACAATCATGATTTTTGTCCGGCAGCTTTTCAAGTGCCATTAGTAAGAAGTGGAGATACCAAATCATTTAGAGTTTACTGTGTAGCTAAAAGGTCCTTTAGTAACAGACCAATCAATAAATATCTGCAAACACATGTGCACTAATAACACAGGCCGAAAGTGAGGGAAAAAACTGTCTCGGAAGAAAATAATGTTCAGCACAGCCCACATGTCTGAAATAGAATAGAATAGAAACAGTTATTTATAAGCCCAGAAGCTTTTTCCGTGCTTATAATAACATACTCTTCCCTTAAGTTACTCGTTCCAAGCACCCTTCCCTGCTAAGAGTCAAAGCAATGGTTCTGAAGAACATTTCAATGCTACCTCTCCTAGGGACCTTTCCAAGGAACTTACAAGATAATAGATTTGTTTCAGGACAAGGTTGATAGTATTTTCTGTCCTTTCCATAGACTGTTAGATGGTGGCCAACTGACATTGGAAGTTGCAGGGAAAAATTAAGAAAGGTATCTACAAGATTGGGAAGAATATATACTAAATTTCATCAAGCTAATATCTTCCAGTTCTGTCCTTAAGAGTAATAAGTTTTCCTGACACCTCAACCCCAAACCATAGAATTCTTAGAGAACATTGTTTTGTTATGATAAAAACAATTAAGCTTTACTAAGTAGAGTTACCTACATGAATTTCTCCATGTAAGTTTGTTTCCTTAGCCATTGTGGTCCAATATATAGCAGCATTTATTGTCTGAAAACTGTCAGCGTTTCCTGGGAAAGAGGGCTGGAACAGTTGCTGATGGAATAAAAATGAACATGGGTTTCTATTTAACTTGACTCCCTGTAACAGCTGTTCTAGCCGTCTCTCCATTAAGATGAGGCTCTAGTCCTATCAGAAACATATTGTGTTTACAAAGTTGTTCAAACTGAGTCGGATGCAGCTGCATTTTGAAACAAGGCATGGATGGGTAAAGCCATGGATGGGAAACAGCTTAGGAGTCTTGTATATCATTTTCAGAGAACACAAGATACATTTTGTAAGAAATAAATCAACCTTGGTTTTATAGACAACCCAGTCTTACAAAGCCAGTTGAACTTTAGTTGGCCTGACAGAGACTTGTGTCAGTGTGTCTACAGCAGCATATTGTGCTAAGCTGCTTACAAATTCATTTCTGACCTTTTTCTCTAATACATGGAAGTAGTGCTATTAAGTCCCCTAGTATAGGAATTAACAGGTCCCAGGAAGCTGTGCTCTTGCCTGCTTCCTTCTCCTTGCTCCTAATATCTTCATGCACTAGGGGTGCATAAAGGGGGAAAGGCCAAATTTGGAGAAGAGTTGCATTCCCCTGATCTGGGGGGGCCTAGACTAGCCTGATATTTTCAGATCTTGGAAAGCTAAGTAGGCCCTGGTTCATAATTGGATGGGAGACCACTAAGTCCCTCCAAATGACACACGTGGGATTTTTTTCATTTGACGTTTTATGTGGGAAAAACAATGGGTAGCCAATGAACTGTGTTCTTTTTTTTTAAGTGAGCATTACTAGCAGTTCGTTGAAAAACCTTCATGGAAAGCTTTCCTCCTCCATTTTCTGGAAGCATGTAAACATGGAATGTTAGTAAAAGTGCCTCCTAGAGAAGGTGAAAGGGCCCAGATCGTATAGTTGACTGAATGTCACTAGCACCTTCTGGATCATGGTTCTGAGCAAAACTGTAGGTTACACCTTCATAAAAAGGCGTAGGTGAAATGTCCTCAAAGTTTGATTATGGGTTAATAAAAGTAAATTAGTTACGAGAATCTATAAAAAAAAATGTGAAATACATTCCGATTGCCTCATTGGGCTTACCTCAGAGAACAAAACAGGGAAGGAGCAGGAGAAAGTTTTACACCTGAGGGATAAAGACTTTCAGTAGCCATTTAACTTACCACTTAACAAGGAGGGAGCAGAGCCTTTGAATGCCGTTTTAGAATCTAGAAAACTCCGTGTACTCATTGATTCGTTCTGTAGGGATTAGGGAACTGAGACTGCAAAAGCAATGTGAAGGGACCGGCCATGAGTGGGATCCCACCTTCAGTTGCTGATGGGTTTGTTATCGCAGCCCCCCAGTACAGTGAATCCATGGCCAAGCTGCTTTTATCTCATTATGTCTCTTTCATAGGTCAGCAAATACCTCTCTCTTCTGAAAAATAAATACCTTAAAATACCATTTTTATTGCTAGGGAATTAAAAAAAATGCTGATGCTGAAGGCAGGGTCTGAAGAAGTGCACAAATGTCCTTGTCAGTTAAAAGAAGAACCCCGGTGTATTTTTTCCCCTACCTAACAAGCATCAGGAGTGATGTTCCAAGTGAACAGTTTACACCTCTCACCTGCCTTCTGAACAGACATCACATACTCTGGTGCCCAAGACATATGGTAAATTCTGCTCAATCCATGCGACAGAATGAGGTTGACAAAATGAGCTGTACTGTCTTGTTCCATGGGTTAGAGTCACCGTTTTGGAATGCGCCCTTGCATGTACTATTCCCTGAAAGAGGACAACTAGCATTTCAGAAAGAAAGCTTCTCACCCAATTCTTTGCCTGCTACACACATGGCTTTTAAAACTTTTTTTGAAAGGGTTTTAAACATACAATTAAACACCCCTAAAGCCCACTTTCTCTGGTTATTTTGGTTGATACCCTTTTTGGAAAAATGACTCAGGGAAACAAGCTATCTGAGCACTCAACCGAAAACCAATTTAATACACCTCAAGTTGAGTTGCCAGTTTCCCGAAGGCGGGGAGGGGAAGAAGGCAGTCTCCCTTTAACATCTGTATACGGAAATTCAGAATGTGCCGGTTGCCCTTAGATACTGGAGAAAGCTATGGAACCAGAATGGAATAATCCTGGGAACCAGTTGTTCATACTTGCAAACTAGCATAAACATCTTCATGGCCACCGTTGAGCTTGGTGGTTTCCAGAAACTCTGGAAATCTGCTGCCTTGCGCATTTTATTAATGAAAGTTTCTAGTCCACATTGTTGCAGAAAACAATTCCACAGGCATATAGATAGTCCAGGTTAAATGCATATTGCAAATAAAAGACATTCTGGAAGGGACTGGAATATAATACCCAGATAGCATTTAGTCCTCTTGGAAAGCCAGTAGTCTGTTGTTGTAGTTTTTAAAGTGCCCCTTGGAAATAATCACAAAAAGGAAAATATATCCAATTTCTATAAGATCTGATTGCTATGTTGAATAAAAGGTTTCAGTTTTAAACCGCTTACATTTCCCCCTTTAAACTCTAGAATGCTGAGCCAGCCAATGTTAGTCTGCATAAGAGCACAGACAATAAAAGAAGATTGAGAGTCATTTAGCCTTGTTGCACTATTCCTCTAATCAGATTCTCTGCTGATAGAAAGGGAGTCAAACGTTAACTATCCTGAGCTAGCGATAACAAACCCATATTACGCAGAACCTTTACAACAGCTGAACTGAGCCCATGGCTTTTTTTCCTCCCCCCCCCCTTTGCTTTTGACACGAATCCAGTTTCTGAAATGTGTGAACAGCTAACATGACAGTCAACAAATAAATATCTCATGAATATCTTTGACTCTCTGTGTCACAGGTCTGGAGGAAGAAGGGTTTTTTTGGGGGGGCGGGGTTGTTGCTGTCTTGTAGATTAATGATGTCCCTTTGTTACCAATTCAAATGGAACATCAGTAAGGTGACCAGATTGTCCAACTTTTGGAGGGACATTGGGGGGAACCAGGCAAATCGTACTTATGTTGAAATTTAAAAATATATATACTATACTATGTTTGCATTCTATACATTCTATGAAACTTTTTGTTGCTCTACATAGACCAAATTTTTAATCAAGAACCCCCCCTCCCTGGGTAAATGGTGTCCCGCTTTACCAATGTTAAAATCTGGTCAACTTAAACATCAGGGGAATCTAGGTATCTGTACAGGGGTACATTTTGTTGCAAGTCAGGTACAAATATTGTTCTCAGATAAAATAAAAGCTCTAGTGGACCACACTGAGGATTTGCTAAACCTTTTAACCCTTGCTCAAACAAAAGGTAGACATTACTGATCTGTTATGGAGGCTGATGAGTCCCAAGGGCAAGTCATGGAGAAAAAAAAAACAGCCTTGTGGTTTCATTGAACGTGTCACCAACTGCCAAGAAAAAACAAAACTCTTTATTCAGTGTCTCCTTTTAGTGGCAGAAGAATTAGGACAGCAGCTGATTGTTATGAAGAAAATATAAGAAAACACAAGCCGTATATGTTGCCTTATTACCTCTGCTTTCTAAGCAATGGAGGGTAAAATGACCTCAGTGCTATCAGTGTATAAATAGCAAGTTACAAAAATGAAATGGGCAAGACATGACATATCACAAGGCAATCTACATGACTAAGGTTGAGGAATTTGCAGAGCAATGAGCTGGAGAAGATAAAAGCACAATTCTATCAACCCCCCCCCCCCATTTTCAGCATTAGCTATTTATGTGGACTAGGGAATCCCAACCAGGGCTCCCTGGAGCTGCGTGGCTTTGTGAGGTCCCCAGGGGCTCCCTGGCTTTTCCTCTACATCCTGCCTTAATGGACTCGGCCACAAGCTATTCCCGGCATTGCCATGAAAGCAGGGAATTGGCCACTTCCATTGAATGCTTCAAATATCTCCTTTCCCCCCCCCCACCACCATACCCTCAGTCCTCCTCCATTGTGGCAAGGAGGCATGGCTAGTTGGGCTCCTCAAAACCTGAAAAATATTTCAGGGGATTCTCTATGGCCCAAAGGTTGAAAAATATTGATGTAGGTTAAAGTTGGTCAACCCAGTATTTTATAGTTTGGCCCCACTTTTGGATTTACCAAGGGATGTGTGGCTGTCTATGCAAAATTTTGAGTCAGAGCAAAACTGGCTTTCAAGGCTGAAACTCTTAAACAGTTGCCTAATTCTCTTCTTTGGCATTGGCATTTAGGGTGATGGAAGGAAAGCACTGCCTGAGTGTGTTGAGTGAATGTGACTACCCACTTTTGGATCTCTTTGATACAAAAACTGGCAGCAGCAACAACAAAAACAACAGTTGAGGCAAAGATGGTCAGGATTACTTTGCTGTTTCAGCTCAGCCCTAGTTTCTTGGGCCAGGAGTTATGGGAAGGAATCTCTAGCAACCCTGAGGTATCCCAGGGATGCTTAATGGCTCACTTTGCAGCTTTTGGAGGTAAAGGAAATATTTCTTTTTGTAAGAGTTAGGCCTGCAGATTCCATTCAGAGACTCTATATAGGTCAGCCAACGATGACAGCACCCCTTCTGCATTATTAACAAGCTCCACAGAGCACAGGCTCATTCATGTGTTCATTTCCAGAAAGCAAGTTAACTGAAATTATCTCTCATTCCAAGAATGTTTCTCCATGCCCAATAGGCACACAAATATGGGGTGAACCTTCAATTTAAACATTGATTTTCCACCCTGACTGGGGCTGTGTTTTTTTAAAAATTAATCCCTGGTGGCATCAGACATCTAATCAACAAGGAGATGTCTCCAGAGCCCTACTGCTAGAAGGTTATGATAGTCAACAGTTTTCTAGTGTTGTTCAGAGATAAGTGAAACATTAGATAGGATACGTGCAATTGATGGTCTGATTTTAAATATATAGAAGCAACCAAATGGGTGGGATATGGTTTGGAGCAGCAGAGGACATGTAAGCACCCTCTCCTATATTTTCCTGATAGAAATTGCTAAGAAGGATTGGCCCTGATCAGTATTTGGATTGGAGACCCCCAAGGGTAGCTAAAGTTACTATGGAGAGGCAGGCAGTGTCTCTGAATGTCTCTTGCCTTGGAAACCTTGGATGTTCTCATAAATCAGCTATGAAGTGAAAGCATTTTCCACCCTCACCAACTTATTGTATTTTGGGCTTCCTATTTTTAACCAGGGAGACAGAACAGTTGAATCCAATAGATGCACCACAACCCTAGACCAAAATTGGCCTATTTGTGGGTACTTTTAAATATTAACATATAGTTTGATCTGTACATATTTGGTAATGTAACTCACTAGAAAAATGTATGAGGCAAAACAGGGCTGACTCAATACATTTTGGGGAGGAAGTCAGGCAATCCAAATCTCTCTTTTTCCTGACAGTAAAGAAAGAATAATTTGACATTCATTTCTAGCATCAGAGTTGACAGAGAAACATTTTAAGATCTGGAGTACAGTGAGGTATGATGTAAGAAAGAGCTCCCCTCAGCCACATTAAAAAAAAAAAAGATCCCTACCTCTTGCTTAGATATGAATGTCTGGACTCATCTTCCTGTTCTATATTATTCGTGCTTATCATTGCTTATTTTGTTGGGTTGCTTCCACTTGCTCTACAAGTGAGATTTTACATATTTATGAAATCAGATTTCCCTCCTGTTTACTCATTCTGGAGTGAAAGTCGTCAGCCATCCTTGGAGATGCTGATCCCACTTGGAACAGCACTCCCACCTCCCCACCCCCACCAATTGGCAACTGGATTTCTCACTGAAATCAGTGGTAATAGCAGATATAATAAAGAAAGTGAAATCTTGTCATGACAAAAAAATTAGCCCAATTTTTAAACATTCCTGAAAGAAAGCAACAAAGAACGGTGCACATTCCTCCTGTCCTGATAAATAACGTTTGCTATCAGAGTACAGGAGAGAGTAAGCCTGGTGCATATTTTTGATGCTTTGCTTGTTGATAAGAGCAAAGCATTGTGGCAGAGTGGCAGGATGGTGTGACCTGCATACAAGCACCTGGTGATTAAGAAGCAATTCAGTGTTCCAAGCCTGAGGTTGAGTCACCAGCAGATACATTGAATTTCATCAGCACTGCATTTCTCATGTGGGAGGCTTCAGTCCTGAATAGCTCCTGATAAAAATAAAAGCCACAATAACAGTGGAGGTTCACTTTCAGTCTCTCCAACTTTGTACTATTATTTTGTTTAAATGTGTGATTGGAATTTCTTCAGCTGTTTAAGATGATTAACACAGCCCACTTGGGTGTTTTTTTTAATGGCCAATATAATTCACAAAGATTGGACAAAGAGAAATGTTGGACAATGTAGTCTGGAATGGACTGGAGCTGTTGATGGAAATGGTTCATTTTTTTTGAACTTCTGCCATCCCTAACCTCAAGTGTAATGTCAGTTACAAGAAGCATAAATGACCTTTTTCAATACTCCAGTAGGGCAAACAATTTAAGGTCCTTTTAATGTTCCTTTATTACAAGTTTCTTGATACTTAAATCCCTCAAACAGAATTTTGCTGTCTGGTCATTTACATATAAGAAGAAAGATTCAACAAAGTGAAGTGAATTAGACTTGCCAGACCATAGGCTGACTTAATCACATTGCTATCCTTTCCCCAATCCTAGTTTCACAAGAAAACTCATTTCACAAGAAAAGATTATTACTAACAAGTACAGGTATAGCTTTAATTAAGCCAATAAAGCAGCCTTTCTCAACATTTTTACCATTGAGAAACTCTGAAACATTCTTTAGGCTTCGAAAAACCCCAGAAATGGCACTACTACCATGCGGAATATGGTTGGGAAGCATAGCTGTGTACATTCCTACCTAGGGCCCCTCCCCTTCTCACTCCCTCCAGGCCCGTCATTGGTCATTTTGGGGGTGTTGACATGATAAAATATGGTTATATCGCCTGATAAATATTTAACAAATGTTAAAAAAATATAAAAAATTAACGCCCACCTATTCAGGAAATCCTTCCAGGGCCATCAAGAAACCCCAGGGTTTCACAAAATCCTGGTTGAGAAAACCTGCAATAAAGCTTTGGCTATGTGACATGGAAGTCAACTGGTTGATGCCTTCGGCTTGATCCATTCTTCCAAGCTCTCTGATACTAGGTCAAGAAGTGGAGTTATATGTGTTTAGCTACTGATAAAATAATATGAGTTTATTTGCTGGAATGTGTAATCAGATCCCAGGCCATGCTAAAGCTGGGCAGAGTGGTATTTTTAGGGTGATGCAGGGCATGGGAAAATCTGGACAGGTAGCAGAGCATCCTTGAACTCCTCTGAGGGAAGATCTCACTCTGGCCTATATAACTGAGAATGTTTGATGACTTGGAGTAAGTCCTCCCGTTGCCATTGGTCCAACAAAGAGGTACTCCTTAGCCCGCAATCCAAGAAACAGTGGTGCACAGCAATGTGCCTTTTTGCCTAGTCTTTGTCAAGCCCTCAGGAGGAATAAGTGTCTATAAGGCCGTTTACACACTGGAGGTTTCATGCCAAGCTGCAGGCTGGAGTTTTAGTTGTGGCAGTTTGACCCACTCTTCCTGCACCCACATGGGGGAGCATTTGGCCTGGTGCACTTCATCCACCCCCGATTTGTGCTCCTGCACAGGAGCTGGGCCAGTAAAGTTCCCAGTGCATAAACGGTATAAGTCTGTTCAACAGTGGGCAGAGATGGATTCTTCTCTCCTCACGAGGATAGGTGGGAGCATGTTAAAGTATAAGTTAACCCTTGCGAGCACTATTTCATGTTTTTCTATGCTCTAGCAAACCTTGTTATATTTTCCTTTGCTATAATTATCTGTGCTTCCTGCTCAATTAGACATTTAGTCAATGATTCTCAGGAGAGGGGGGGGGGTTATGAACAACTCTAGGTCACATAAGACCTTAATAATCTCCAAAATATTCAGGAATAAACAATAATACCAGGAACCAGCATTTTAAGTCTCCTGGGACTGTTTTTTTCCCTTTAATTTTACTGTGTGTCTTTCCAGGGACTAGTATTAGTTTGCCATATTGGACCGTTTCTGCACTGAGAACTTTGCTGGCCTGGCTGCCATGCAGGAGCACAGGAGCAGGTGAGGTGCACCAGGCCAAATACTCCCCTGTACGGAAGCAGGAAAAGGCGGGGCAACTTGCCCCAGCTCAAATGCCAGCCTGCAGCCTGGTGTGAAGCCTCCAGTGTGGAAACAGTCTAGGTTGGGCTTTGATTCTGTCCTTTGAATTTGGTTTTGTTGGTCTTGCAACATGGTGCTCTTTGATTAAGTGGGTTTTCATTATGTTTGTGGTTTGCATGGGGTTCTCTGATTGATATTCATTGGGCTTGCAACAGCATTCTTTGTTAAATCTGTTTGGTTTTGAAAATTTTCAGGGTTGACTGTGGTTTGAATTCTCTGATTTGACATTTGTTCTATTAGGCTCGCCACATTGGCCTGTATTTCTACTGGGATTTCCTGGTTCTGCATTGGTTCTTTGGGCTTGTTGGTTCTTTCTGCTTCAGGAGGCTTTTGGTCAATGGTTGCTTTGATTGCTCTTGTCTTTAGCTATTCTTTGCCCTGCGGAAAGTATGGAATTCTCACCTCAGTAGAAAACAATAGAGGATTGGGGGGGGGGCACCTTGTTCCAAGGCCCATACCTTTTGTTTCAATTCAATTGAAACTTGGGGGTTATTTAATGAATAGGTGCCACTAGTTCTTCTGCAGCTATTTGCCCAAAACAAAACCAAAAACAGTCCCTCCCCATAGGGAATGATGGAGCCAAATAATATTGGCATTCTGTAAAAATCTGGAATTAAATATCAATCTGGCATTTGGAACTAGATAACTTGTAAAATTGATATTTTTAACTCCGTGATATTTGGATTAAAAAACCCCCACTGCCCTTCCACCCCAGGATATACATCCGTAAATGCAATTCTAATTTGAATTACACCCTTCTAAGCCTATCGATTTTGATAGAATGGTATATATCTGCTTAGATAGGCACAGGAAGGCCCTTGTAGATAAGACTATTGCATGAAGACAACTATTTTATTTATTTATATTTATAGCTGCCCGGATCCGGTTCAACGTTTTGGTTTTAACCTTCAAGGCTTTACGCGAGTTGGGACCCACATACCTGAGGGACCGCCTATCGCCCTATGCCCCCCGCAGAGCCTTACGTTCTGTGGGAGAAAATCTGTTGGTCGTTCCTGGCCCTAGGGAGGCATGCCTGGCCTCGACCAGGGCCAGGGCCTTTTTGGTCCTGGCCCCTGCCTGGTGAAATGAGCTCCCGGGAGAGCTGCGGGCCCTGCGAGATCTTCCATCGTTCCGCAGGGCCTGCAAGATGGAGCTCTTCCGCCTGGTTTATGGTTGAGGCCAAGGCTAACATCTATGCCCCCCCCGGGACTGGGACCTGGAATTAGAATTGGGGATGGGACCATCAGTATCCCCTCTCCACCTGCTAGTAGGGGGAGGGAGAGGTTAATGCCGATCTTGCCATGTTAGCTTGCTAATTATTAATTGGGGGATTGTAGTTATCATTAATGGATTTTAATGGATTTTATGGGGTTTTAGAATGTTGTAACCCGCCACAAGCCGCAAGGGAGTGGCGGGCAATAAATCGCATAATAATAATAATAATAATAATAATAATAATAATAATAATAATAATAATAATAATAATAATAATAATAATAATAATAATAATAGTTGGCTTTATATACCGCCATTCGCCAAAAGGTCTCACGGCGGTTCACAATAAAATATAAAATCAAAGTAAAATCCCACAAATACCCCATTACAATAAAAAGATGGCATTCTAGAATGCATAGATGCATTTTTGTTGCTAGAACAGAACTAAGTATACTATGACAAATGGTAATACCCAGGTGAGTGACAGAATGATCAGCCAATGCTTTTTCTGAGGGTAAATGACAGGTACTATTTTAGAACTACTCTCTTACTTGGTTACATACAGCCAACACTTCAAAAAGAATCACCCTAGAAGATCATGCTTCTTCTTTTAATTAAGAGACAAACATAAAACACATAGATAGTGCATGAAGCAACTGATCAGCATGACAAACCACTTAGATTTTCCCCTCTCCCACCACCACTTTTATTATAATTGCCTCAGATGTATTCCACAGAAGCTCAGGATGACTACTTTTACTCAAACAGGAACTATTAAAAGTATTATAAGTGAACTTAAAAAACCTTCTCAAAATATCACTGTGTTTTGGATATATTCAACAGAATTTTAAATAATGGGTTTAAAACTGTAACCAGTGCTATTAAAAAGAATGCTGGGCAGAGCACCTGCAAAAATTATGTGAGGGGGCACAGACATTTCTCTTGGGCTTATTACTAAATATAAAGTGCGGAGAGGATTTCTTTTTGACAATGTATTAAAAGCCCAGTGCTGCCATAGGAACAAAAAGAGAATGGAGCTACAGATAAGTTAAGATGTGGCTTTTTTATCAGCACTAGAGAGGACAGTGACTCACTGAATTCCCTTTCATAAAAATAAAATTGCCTGGGCATTTTTTTAAAATTATTTTTTTCTAAAATGTGACCTATTTCCCCCCCTAAAGATAAAGAATAGGGCTTGCACCTCCATTTTAGCCAACTGGTCTGTATGTGTTCCACATTCTGACTTCTTATGAAATCTGTCACATTCGTCACCTACTATCTTCACAATGACAGCATTGAACCAGGCCTCACAAAGGCACAAGAGGCCCATTCCATAGTCCATTCCATAGAATTGTTATCATAAATTTAATCCATTCCATTAAAGAACTGATAACTGCCAGAGTCTCAGGCAGCTGTTTAAAACAGCTGCAGTTTTACAAGGTCTGAGATAAATGAGTCAACACTGGCAGGGCAGACTGACAATACAGACAATTTAGGCCTTATTTAGCTATTTGACCTTCATGGAGAAAGGGAGAAAGAAGAAGACATCATTAAAGGGTTATTAATTTCCAGGTGGCGCCTGGAGTTTCCCCAGAACTACCAATGTTCACCCCAAAACAGTGATCAGTTGCTTACAACAAATGGTAGCGTCAGAGAGTATGGAATCATTCGGTCCTCTCCATGCATCACCCTGAAATCTCCTGGAAGTTCCCAAGCTAAATTGGCAACCCTTCTCACATCAATTAAGTCTCTAAATGGTTTATCCTTTGGATAGAGTAAAGTGGCATATAATAACAAACTCTTCTTCTTTCTCCTGATGGCAAAAAGAAATTGCACTCTGCCAGAGTCCAAGGAAGGCTTATGCAAAATGAAGCTTGAAAGAGGGAATCTTATATGATTGGTGACGCTGTCTATGCAGAGTTCACCCATTGATTTCAGTGGATTTTGGCCAAAGTAACTCAACATAGGATTGCACCACGATAAGACAAAAAGAAACTCAGTTGACTGGGTTTTTTCCCCCTAGTTACTCCAACCATAATCTGTTTAATCACACAAAGGAGCCAAAAAGTTGCCTGGCTTCCCTGTGGGAAAATTTTTATGACACCCCACCATGGGAAAAGATCATTCATCTTGTGTAGTCCCCAGCCAGAATTCTCTCTAGTTTATCTTCCAAGTGAAGAAAATGTGATTTTCACTTTTGAGCAGTGTAACAAGACCTTGATTTGATCAGAGGAATGTCGTGTACCTAAGCCCCGACAATGCTAAGCCTGACAAAACAAGGCCTCTCTGTGAAGTCTATTAAATAACACAGCATTGTACTTTCTATACATCCATGGGTCTCTGAATCAGAGATAAATGTGGCTTGTATTGTGTAGACCTGGTGAGTCATTCTGAGAGTTATTTCTTCACCAAGGACAGGAAGGCTGACAAACACCAGACCGCACACATTTGGAGAGTCTGGCCCATTGTGAGTGCATGTGGGTTGCCCGATAAATGGCCTCTTGCTTTCACAGAAGCACTTCACGATAAGGATAGTGATTCAGGCCCCCATCACTGTATTGTTGAGAGTGCACAATGTGTGTGAATTAAGTGCCTTACCCAACCAAAAGATGGTTGAAGTGTCTAGAAAAATAAATAAATAAAGGGAGAGGAGTATGTTGAAGTAAAGCGAGAGAAAAGATCATGCGATAGCGACTTTGTCCTTTGCAGCTGCTTGAGCAGTCTTCCAACCTCTCCCATTATTTCACGGCACTTTTATCTGCTTGAAAATAGCCACTAAGATTGAGTCTGGGATGCCATGATACCCCCCCCCCCAGTAAGGGTCAAACAAACATAGTGTAAAGCCTGACCTTTCTAAAAGGAGATTACCTATAAATAGCAATGGTTATCTTTTCCTCTCTTTTTTTCTTTTTTGAGAGGGGCTTTGGGGAAGCACATGGCACTTGCTGGCCAGAAAAGAATTTTGTGGGGATCAAGCCAGAAAGGTCCAAGCAACTGGCTGGGTATCTATTCCCTTTGGTACCCAAAAGAAAGAAAGAAAAATGAGTACAGGGCTCCAACCCACAATTAACAATTGGCAGGAACATTAAGATTTTATGTCTGAAATATGTCACATTTGGAACTGGTTTATTTAAAGATTAATTTTAGCAGCTTTAAAAATTAACCAAACACTGTCAGCACTGTTTGTTCAAACCTCAGAGTTGTTTTCTGGTATGTTTTTTGTTTTTTTACAAAAATATTATTTTAGACTACAGATCTGAACTATTAGGCTGGCTTTGCTGCTTCCACTCAGCACTGAAAACTGGCTGCATTGGCTGCTATTAATTGATAATTAAGGCCATTAGTGTCAATTGATGGCTAGAAACAAAATTGGTATGTTTTCTCTTAGAGAGGCGACAGAGGCGGACAAAAATATTGCTTAGTACATAAGCCAAAGAATTTCACAGTAGCTCGGGCTCCTTCACTGTCCAGGGAGACAAGGTCAGTAATTTGTATGTACATGTGGCAGAAGTAGACTATGGGCACTTATTTGACTGCATTGTATAAGTACAGAATAACTCAACAGTGCATGGACCCAGCTCTATCTTTACCAAGTGCTGCACTTGCTGTTGGTGTTGTTATGCTGTCTTAAGGGTGTTTTATTATTATTGTTATTTCCAACCTGTGTGGGTGTGCTCAGCCTATCTGCACTCCAAAACCATCATGTTTAGAGGGCTGCATACATACAGAAGCAATGTTAATTCCTGCCAGTGTAGTACAGAGGGTTGCCTCCTGGGTGTAGATACAGGAATGTACAGATCCAACATTCCCTAGGGGTTTCCCCCCCTGCATTAACAACAGAACTCTTCAGGTGTAAATGGAACCACATCCTGTTCACCTGCAGGAAATTGTTTGGGTAACTGAAAAGGGAGAGTCCCTCTGGGGAGGTGTCAGAGCCAAGCACCACTTTCAAAATGGTATCTGGCAGTTTGCTGCAATCCTCCCCGTAACCCTTTAAAGGGTCCCCTCTCCTTCTTTGTTGAATGGCCCTGCAGCGTTGATGATGATGTTAGCCACTCAGTCATGTCTGACTCTTGGCCCGATTAGGGCACAGCTAAGCAAGGGAGGGGGAAAATACAGTATTTGCTGGCGTATAAGACTACTTTCCCCCCCTGAAAAACATGCCCCCAAGTGGGGGGGTCGTCCTATACATCAGGTGCACTTCAGTTGGGATAGACATAGCTGCCCATAGGGGCCCATAGTACTGTAATGTAATGTAACAAACTCTATATTTTTAGTAGAAATGTTGGGGGGTCGGCAAATACGGTAGTTTTCAAGTGGTGGTGGGCCCACCAAAACAGCCATTGTGCCTGCACTTTTGTTCATTCAAGAAGAAGAAGAAGTTCTTATATGTCGCTCAAAGCGGCTTACAGTCGCCTTCCCTTTCCTCTTCCCCACAACAGACACCCTGTGAGGTAGGTGAGGCTGAGAGGAGCAGGAGTGGTGGTGGGGGTAAAAAACAAGAGTTTTGAGGCAATCCTATGCAGACATATTCCTGCCTAAACCCACTGAAATACATAAAAATATGCATAGGTTTGGATTTCCTGAGCAATAAACATTGCAAGGGTTACCCTCAGTCCACTCATTTATGTTGCCATAATCAGCTATATTGGAGAGTCCTATCTATATTTGAGACCCAAACCATGTATACTCATTTGCTTTAGTTCATGCCCTATAGAGTCAGACCTACTTGTGCACAGATAGTCTTGTGCCCATCTTAGTACATTCCACATGTAAGCATGCAGCTGCCCATCAATCTATGATCCTGATGTATTGTTCACACAGCAGCTAGGAAGGAAGGAAGGAAGGAAGGAAGGAAGGAAGGAAGGAAGGAAGGAAGGAAGGAAGGAAGGAAGGAAGGAAGGAAGGAAGGAAGGCTCAAATTAGTTTGGAATGGTGCCAAGGAAATAACAGAAGACTCTACAGAAATCTGTTTTGGATATTTTATTTTCCACCTTGGTATCCCAGTGCCTCAATACTTGTTTTGTATCTTTCTATATGATCTTTCTATACAAAATAGCACTTTTCTGAGCCTGTTTGACCTCTCTTTCATTCTTGGAAGCATTCACACACAGCTGTCTGTATTGAAAGTATTAATCCCTATTTTTGACATAGTGGGACCAATGTCTCCATCCTTTCCTTCTTCCATTTTTGGGGCTATCGTTGAACCAAGAGGCTGAAGTTGATTCCAAGTTCCTTATTTGTTTCTCATTTGTGACTTATTCCAAACAAAAGCATTGAGGAGAGTTTAAAAGTTCTGAACCCCCAAATAAGGTTTGGACCACCATAAATTTGGGATCCAAATTTGGCCTCTTCACTGAACCATAACCAAACTCAAACAGATTAGCGTCAAATTAAATAACTTCTTTAAACCAGTGGTCCGCAACCTTTTTCAGGCTGTGGACCGGTGGGGGGGGGGAGGGCAATCTGGGTGCCACGCATGCGTGCATGTGTGGCAGGTCTGCGCATGCATTTGTGCCATTTGCGGCTGCAAACGTGCTTGTGCGGCAATTTTGCGGCCACAGACACACATGTGCGGCACTTTCGTGCATACACACATGCATTAAACTGCCATGCATGTGCATTTGCGGCTGCACATGGTGCAAATGTGCATGTGCAGACCTGCCGCACATGCGCATTTGCACCGGTGGCCGCGCTTCCCTCTACCCCCCCCTTCCCGCAGAAAGAAGCTTGCTGGGCCGCAAGCTAATCAGCCGCTTTTACGGCCGATTTGCTTGTGGCCTGGAAAGTTTCTCTCTGCAGAGTGGGGGGGGAGAGGGAGCTGCGGCCCGGTGGTTGGGGACCACTGCTTTAAACCAGGGGTAGTCAACCTGTGGTCCTCCAGATGTCCATGGACTACAATTCCCATGAGCCTCTACCACAGTTTGCTGGCAGGGGCTCATGGGAATCGTAGTCCATGGACATCTGGAGGATCACAGGTTGACTGCCCCTGCTTTAAACAACCAGAGTTACCCAAGGTTTTATGAGGCTGAAAATCTTTTCAATTGTTTAAAATTAAATAACAAAAAACAAAGCCCAAAGAGACTTCCAGTGCAATCCTTCTAGGCTCATTGATTTAAATGGACTTAGAAGGGCACACTTAAGACTGTACTATCAGTCAGATAAATACGTCCTGTAAGGTCAACTTGAGTTCATGTTTACTGAGCTGTATCTCACATAGCTTAGTTAATTATTGCAATTGCAATACAGGAAACATTTATCTACCTCCATACATACTATCTATATTATGGCTTCTGATTATTCTGCACAATAGCTGCTGACAAAAAGGTCTCCGATCCATTGACTTTTATCAATGGGAAGGATATGAATGGAAACTGAAACAGAAGACAACACTCAGTGTATGTCCAAAGCACAGGACAGAAAAAAACTAGCTTAAGAAAATTGACTATCTAAGTTTTACTCTTTTTTTTACCGTAAAGTAATAAAATATTTTACAAAACTGACAATAAATATTTGTTAGTCTTAAAGGTGCCAGTGGACTCAAACTTTGTCCTGCTGCTTTAGCCTAACGCAGCCATTCACCTGAATAGCACTAGTATATCTTATACTTTAACTATAACCAGTGTTACTAGTTGAGCAATGCAGTCTTGTTCTGTTATACATCACAGTGACACTGCTGTTTTGCCACAGTCATTCCCATAGTATCCCTGGCACCTTCTTGTCACTCACCAATGAGAGCATAGTGATTGTTAACAGATTGGAGGAGTGGTTGGTAGACAGAAATAGCAGCATAAAGTCTCAAAACCTGCCTTCAGCTAGGATAAAATATAACAGATAGAGGACCAAAGATATCATAAAAGTATTATTTCTGTAATTATGTATGATAACTATCTATGCAAATTTGGCATACATAAGTGCGTTGTGAAACTGAAATTTTAATTTGCAACTCTTCCTTCCATTTTGCCTCATTATTTGATTTGTTGGAGTCCAGGTCTATCTAGATCTCTAGGTTTTTTGTAAAAATAAAAATCTGTCAGTAAAATTTTAAAAGTTTGAAAAGGTTAACATTTCTTTGACATCTTGAAATGTTATTTCTAATTTGTAAGGATTAACCAACAAAGAGAAGGAGCGGCTAGGAAATCGATAACTGCTGTCAACTATAAATCGAGACAGAATATGGTGTTCTTCTGCCTGTCCCCCAAAGCTTTTGAGGTCCCTGTTTGGAATTCTGCACTCAATAAAATTGGTACTGATGGTGAGGTAGTGGATGCAAGTTATTCCCTATAACTGTATTTCTATTATTGCCATAGATGCTTTACTGAATTTTAATATACCTCAAATACTTTTTAAAAAAAACCCATGTCTATCTTGTTTCATATATAATGATTTACCTATCTGTTGACAAATCACAATTAATGTCTATGCATGCTGTCACTTTGAAATTGCAGGGAACTGTAAGACCATAAAAATGTCCATTTGCATTACTGTTTTATGTATAATCCTAGGTAAATTGCTTGATACAAGATTGTATGAATGAAGATCTAGTGACATGGCCAAACAATGAAACTCTGAGTCATCTCTGAATGGGTATCCTGAACTATCTTTTATTAATAAATAGTGTCTGTTCCCTCTCCCTATTTAGATCTTGCCATGGCATGGTAATCCTTTTCCCTGCTGTAGTTTTTCTGCCGCACTGGGAGAAAGCTACAAGTTGTCTTCAAACTACCTAAATGTTTTCCTGAGTACATCAAACAGCAGGCCTGGGAGAAGCAGAGATGTTTGAATTTGGGGAAATGGTGTGAGGATAAAAGGTTAACCCTCTTTCTCTCTCTACAGCTTTAGTACAAATTGCCCTCCACTGGTGCTGCCATCCACTAAAAATTGTTCAGGAGATCCATTATTTGATCTCCAAGTATCTTATCTGCCTTGATGCAGGGAAGCAGAAATATGATTTGAGGCAGGACCTTCATCCTCACAGTTGCAACAGAGCATGTCCCTTGAAGAGGCAACTATTATACTGTGTTTTTCAGATATTACTCTGATGTGCGGTTGACATTTGATGTTCTTTGCTCTGAAGGACCTCTTCACTTTGGAACTTTACAGTCCCTGATCAGATTCTAACTAGAGGAAATCATTCTGATCCTTTTCTCAGCTAAAACTGTCCAGTGAATTTAATTCCATGAATATATTAACATACAGTTACATCACTAACATTATTAGCACAAATATGTCAATGAGTTTATTTTTATCTGTACAGCATGCAGAGTACCTTACAATGTGCCACGTGAGTGTCAATGAAAATTATTATATTTAGTGCCAACTGTGCTGACAGATCATAGTTTTCAGAAGAATATCTTTCTTTGATGTAGCGCCTCATTTTCTAAACCTCAGTTTGGTGTTCATTCTGTTATGCAGAGTCACTGAGTAAAGATAAGAAGCTACAGAGTCAGAGCATGGGCCCACTGAAAGTATTAGCTCCTCTGGCTCGCCATAGCACTGTATGAGAGTCTTTAAATAGAGATATTGACTAGGGATGTTCTGCATGGAAAACATGTGCTTTACCCAGCCTTTCTCAACCTTTTTACTGTTGAGAGACCCCTGAAACATTTTTCAGGCTTTGAGAAACCCCAGAAATGGTGTGATTGTGGAGAATATGGTTAGGAAGCATGGCTGTGTACCTGCCAACCTAGGGTCCCTCCCCCTCCCACTCTCTCCAGCCCCATCATTGGCTATTTGCTAGGGGCGGGTGAGTTGACATGACCATATATGTTCATATCATCTGATAAATGTTTAACTATTAAAAATATAAACAATTAACTCCCACCCATCCTGGAAACCCTTCAGGGCCATCAAGAAACCCCAGGGTTTCATGAAACATTGGTTGAGAATCCCTGGCTTTAACACTGAGAGCAACTTGACAGGTCTGTCCGAATCTCACGTCCTCAAACACCACCGTGCTTCTCTTATTCCAGCCAGTGTTGTGAATGTCCAGTTTTCAGCAGAAGATACTTGGAAGAGAGTAAATACTTAAACTTTCCCCTTGCCCAATCCCTTTTCCCCTTCTTCCTATATCTTCTACCACTGCTTTTTCCTTCAGCATAGGTTTCAGATAGGGTTGCCAGCTTAGGGGTGGGAAATACCTGGAAGGGGGGGGGGTGAGCAGGAATGGGTGGGATTTGGGGCAGAGGGACTTTAGTGGAATATAATGATATGGAGTCCACCCTCCAAATCAGCCATTTTCCCTAGGGGAACTGATCTCTTTAGTCTGGAGCTATAATTAGAGCTATAATTCCAGGGCATTCCCAGGTCCCACCAGATCCTGGGTATCACAGGTAGACATAATCCAAAAAACTACAAATCACACCACCTGATCCCAGATGTGTACAGGAGAAGCGAAGCAGTATACAAACTTCAAGTGGGAAGTACCTCAGAAAGCCACAGATCTCCCATTTCCTATCATCACTGCTGTAACAGAAGATCACCAATTATTACCTTCAGGGGAAGAGGCTAAGAAAGCCAGCTGAAATAGTTCAGCAGCAGGAGGAGAATTTCAGCTTCCATCAAGCATCATTGTCCATGTGATGATTCTCAAGCTAGCTATGATTTTATAGATGTAATAAATATTCCAGCTTGCTTATTTTGTTTTTAAATCCTGCCTGGCTTTGAACAGAATTTTTCCTAGAGAAGGGATACAGCTACACAGCAACAGAATGAGTAAATGCCCCTGGATCTGTGCCCCTCCCCCACAATTAACTGTACCTAGTTAGAATGACAGACTTCTAAGTCCATTGAAGGCAATGGGTTTAAATAGGATTGCACTTAAAAAAAAACGAGACTGCCTGTTTCACCGGTGCCAGTATAAACCTAGGTAAACAGGAGTTGTATTGACCGGCACTTCCAATGATGTACACATTTGTGGCTGCCTCGCAGTATCAAACAGCACAGTCCTTACCACCTTCAGTGGTTGGGATCCGCTCCCTGCTTTTACAGCCTTGGCTGTCTTGTTGGCCAGAAGGATTATAGCTTGCAGTTTTGGATAGAGGCCTGTGATTTGTAGCATGGACCTTGTTTCTTTGGACGAGCGCAGTTGGAGTACAGATAGGTATTCACAAGTATCTAAACAGAAAGAAGGCAGCAGCAGCAGCAGCAGCAGCAACAGGGCAGCCGGGAGGCAGGGATTACATCAAAGCTTTCAGGACACTGTGAGCACTGCTACAGTCGCTGAGGGATTTTCATGGGTGCAGAGGCACAAAGTAACCCCTCTAATCCCTTTCTCACTGGCTTATGGCCTCTGAAGAAGCTTAATAATTAAAGAGGAATACAGTCAAAGTGTTTTTAAGGACATATGGTATGGCAAGCTTATGCCTGTGGGTTCCAAAACATGAAATGCATGGCAGGCTGTACATGGCAGGTAGGAGGGAAAGGGTCCTTTCACCCACTGCCCCCAAACAGAATACTTTGTAATTTTATGTGGAAACAAGAGATTATCATTTAGACAGACGGTACTGCATAGCTTGAACAATCACTAGCAGTTCGGGGTTGTATTCCTCTGCAGACTCACTAGGGAGTGAGGCACATTGAACATGGTTCAATTTAAAAGCCAAACTAGATAAGAGACACACAGCTGCTGACATGTGATGTGACACACTGTGTGCAATGTTAGACATCACAAGGGAGGGAAGAAGAGACATGGAGCAATGGTGACTTTGCATCACCTCGCTTGAACCTTTGTTGTTGTTGTTGTTAGGTGCGAAGTCATGTCTGACCCATCGCGACCCCATAGACAATGATCCTCCAGGCCTTCCTGTCCTCTACCATTTCCCGTAGTCCATTTAAGTTTGCACCTACTGCTTCAGTGACTCCATCCAGCCACCTCATTCTCTGTCACCCCCTTCTTCTTTTGCCCTCGATGACTCCCAGCATTAGGCTCTTCTCCAGGGAGTCCTTCCTTCTCATGAGGTGACTCTCATGAGGTAAGTCTCAAGTATTTGAGTTTCATCTTCAGGATCTGGCCTTCTAAGGAGCAGTCAGGGCTGATCTCCTCTAGGACTGACCGGTTTGTTTGCCTTGCAGTCCAAGGGACTCACAAGAGTCTTCTCCAGCACCAGAGTTCAAAAGCCTCAATTCTTTGACGCTCAGCCTTCCTTATGGTCCAACTTTCACAGCCATACATTGCAACTGGGAAGACCATAGCCTTGACTAAACGCACTTTTGTTGCAGGGTGATGTCTCTGCTTTTTAGGATGCTGTCTAGATTTGCCATAGCTTTCCTCCCCAGGAGCAAGTGTCTTTTAATTTCTTTGCTGCAGTCCTCATCTGCAGTGATCTTGGAGCCCAGGAAAATAAAATCTGTCACTATCTCCATTTCTTCCCCATCTATTTGCCAGGAATTGAGAGGGCCGGATGCCATGATCTTTGTTTTCTTGATGTTGAGTTTCAAGCCAACTTTTGCACTCTCCTCCTTCACCCACATCAACAGGCTCTTTAGTTCCCCTTCACTTTCTGCCATTAGAGTGGTATCATCTGCATATCTGAGGTTGTTGATATTTCTCCCTGCAATCTTGATCCCAATTTGTGACTCCTCTAATCCCGCCTTTCTCATGATGTGCTCCGCATACAAGTTAAATAGGCAAGGCGACAGTATACAGCCTTGTCGAACTCCTTTCTCAATTTTGAACCAATCAGTGATTCCATGTTCAGTTCTCACTGTTGCTTCTTGACCTGCATATAAGTTTCTCAAGAGACAAATAAGATGCTCTGGTATTCCCATCTCTTTAAGAACTTGCCACAATTTGTTGTACTCCACACAATCAAAGGCTTTAGCATAGTCAATGAAGCAGAAGTAGATGTTCTTCTGGAACTCCCTAGCTTTCTCCATGATCCAGCATATGTTGGCAATTTGATCTCTAGTTCCTCTGCCTTTTCGAAATCCTGCCTGTACTTCTGGAAGTTCTCGGTCCATATATTGCTGGAGTCTAGCTTGTAGGATTTTGAGCATAACTTTGCTAGCATGAGAAATGAGTGCAATAGTGCGGTAGTTTGAACATTCTTTGGCATTGCCCTTCTTTGGGATTGGAATGTAAACTGGCCTTTTCCAATCCTGTGGCCATTGTTGAGGTTTCCAAATTTGCTGGCATATTGAGTGTAGCACTTTTACTGCAATGTCTTTTAAGATTTTGAATAGTTCAACTGGAATGTTGTCACCACCACTAGCTTTATTGTTGCTCAGACTTCCTAAGGCCCATTTGACTTCACATTCCAGGATGTCTGGCTCCAGGTCAGTAACTACCCTTTTGTGATTATCAGGGATGTTAAGCTCACTCTTGTATAGTTCTTCTGTATAATTTTGCCACCTTTTTTAAATCTCTTCTGCTTCTGTGAGGTCTCTACCATTTTGGTCCCTTATCATACCCATCTTTGCATGAAACGTTCTCTTCATATCTCCAATTTTCTTGAAAAGATCTCTGGTCCTCCCCATTCTATTGTTTTCTTCCATTTGTTTGCACTGTTCATTTAAGAAGGCATTCTTATCTCTTCTAGCTTTTCTCTGGAATTCTGCATTCAATTGGGTGTGTCTTTCTCTTTCTCCCTTGCCTTTCACTTCCCTTCTCTCCTTAGCTATTTGTAAAGCTTCCTCAGACAGCCATTTTGATTTCTTGCATTTCTTTTTCTTTGGGATGGTTTTAGTTGCTACCTCTTGTACCATGTTGCGAACCTCCGTCCATAGTTCTTCAGGCACTCTGTCTATCAGATCTAATTCCTTAAATCTATTTGTCACCTTTACTGTATATTCATTGGGAACATGATTTAGTTCATACCTGAGTGGCCTAGTGCTTTTCCCTGTTTTCTTCAATTTAAGCCTAAATTTTGCAACAAGAAGCTGATGATCTGAACCACAGCTCCTGGTCTTGTTTTTACTGACTGTATAGAACTTCTCCATCTTTGGCTGCAGAGCACATAGTCAATCTGATTTCTGTGTTGACCATCTGGTGATGTCCATGTATAGAGTCGTCTCTTGGGTTGTTGGAAAAGAGTGTTTGCTAAGACCATTGTATTCTCTTGACAAAATTCTACCAGCCTGTGCCCTGCTTCATTTTGTACTCCAAGGCCAAACTTGCCTGTTATCCTGGTTATCTTTTGGCTTCCTACTTTAGCATTCCAATCCCCCATGATGGCGTTGCTTCTAGAAGGTGTTGTAGGGCTTCATAGAACTGGTCAACTTCATCCTCTTCAGCAGCAGTGGTTGGGGCATAGACCTGGATTACTGTGATGTTGAATGGTTTGCCTTGGATTCACTTGAACCTTATATCCACATAAACATGTATAGGATAGGCTGCATGTGTTCTCTGTCTAAAGGCCAGTTCACACAGCTAATTGAAAACAGGGAGAATGTAGGCTGAGCAGTTCTGGCAAAACTGTAGCACTGAGGGCTTTTTGGCTGAACACGGGTAATGGTCTTGTCTTATAGTGATACACTGTAGAAGCCAGGGCCATTTCTGCATGAGGAATTTGTCCCTGTCCAGCCTCTAATTGTTTGTGGGTTTTAAAGCTGCTTCCTCATGATATTGGTGGCAATCTTTAGCTCTCCAGTGGTTGGCGTGAGTTTTTGTCCCCGTTGCCCCGCGATGAGAAAATGCACGAGAATCCGCTTCCCCTTTCTTGTTGCGGTGCACAATTTGGGCTCACGGCGGTTTACATCATATAACAATAAAAACACAATGAAACACCCAATAAAAACATCCCAACTTAAGATCTTGCAGCGGCAATAATAACTCTAATCCCGCCCCTTGTTCAGGGGGGACAGTGTTTCCTGCTCCTGTTCTTTTATGTATCCAAAGAGCTCTAAAGGCTGAAGACACAGCCTAAAATTGATCACTTAAAGTCCCTGCTTGAGATTATGGGGCTCCTGGTTAGAGAGCCAGACATCATGACACTGAGTAGTCATTTATTTATTTAAAATATTCAAAGAATTGCATTTCTCCTGAGCATCTCAGGAACCAAGTCAGGTTCTAGGGAGGAGTGCCTATTGCCTGAGATGTGGATAAGGCACGTCCCCACTGAATAGCTGGATCCTCATCTGGCTGCCATTGCAGTTGCCCTTCTTCCTCTCAGATGCATTTCAAGGAGAGAGACAATGGGCACGGCTGAACCAGAGCCTGGATTATTTGTTACTTGAGGCAACCTTTGCCTGGTACCTTTTTCCTGCTGTTGTTGTAACATGTAGCACATTGCTCCATGGAATCTTCCCTCTTGACAGTGACAGGAGGAGGGGATGGAAGAAACAGAGGAAAGGATCATAAGGAGACCACCACAACATGTTTTAATGGCAGTTCAAATAGTCCACCAAATAATATTTAGGCCAAATTACCTATTTCTGAACTGAAGCCCAAGCAATGGCTTCCTTCTGGGAATCCTGCAGCCTGCCATTTTGTGACTTTGCTAGGAATATTCTTTTGCAGAATTAGAAATTCAAGAATTATAGAAAATCAAAACTGTTATCCACGTTAAATTAACACTATAGTGAAAACATAACCCCGAAGATCTGAAAAAATGATGAAAGCAACAGAAGATTCCCTTTTCTTGCTCTCTCAGCTCCACTTACCTTGCAGGGTGTCTGTTGTGGGGAGAAAGGGAAAGGTATTTGTAAGCCACTGGGGGACTCCTTCAGATAGTGAAAAGCGGGGTATAAAAAAACAGCTCTTCTCTTTTCTTCATGTGGCTTTTTTTTCAGAGTAGGGCACTCCCGTGACACATCGACAACCACTCTTGAAGCAGAAGGGTCTAACTGTGCTGTGTGATGTGGCATCTGATAGGGTGTCTGCTGGGCAGAGAACAGAGTCAAGACTCTTAATGAGCAGGTGCAAATCCTTGGTCCTGCCTAAATGGCCATAGTCATTGCTAAACTGCGATCTAGAGAAAGTTCAGATCTAACTCTGCAGACTATTGTGTGCATGCTCATACACTATAAAAGAAGTTAAAATCCAACTCTATTTGTTTATGTGGATATCATTCACCTCATTTTATAGCTTTATTAAGCAAACTTTTTCCCTAGTAGTTCATACACTATGCTGTGTGCAAGTTATAAAAGTAGCTTATCTATACCAATAAAGATCTCTGCGTATGCTTTGCCCTTTAACACCATGAATGTCTGGAGAGAAAAAAAGGTTTCCCATGATATAGTGCATTGTATATGTTTGCTAGGCAAGAAAGAAATTAACAGAAAATAAATAAAAGATTATATTGAGATAAAAGATGATATTGAATTGGAGTCAGAGGGAAAAGACTGTCTCACATATGCCAGCACTGAGATTAAAATGTGATATTGTTTGTTAGTTTGTTTCTTCTTTTGTGTGTCAGTTTTTAGTTTGTGAGATCAAGGAGCCGTATGGAATGGGCAGTATAAAAATCTAAATAAACAAACAAACAAATAAATAAATAAAGACAAGAATTAATTTAGTCAAGCTCATTGTCATCTAAGATGACAAGAGCAGCTGTCATGGACCACTGTTTGCTCATCAGTTAGGGGTCATAATGAATTACAGCTAGGACAAAAGTTTTCATGGTTAATGTGTGCAAGATTTGTCCCATCTGTGATCACAAATATCTGAGAACTGTTTTGCTTTTACAAAGTTATATATGATATATGCTTAAAAGTTCAAGAGTCAGTAGAAATTATCCTTATTAAGCAAGTTGCTAGACTTTCTTTTCAAGTTCATGGAAATTAAATTTCTTGCTCTGAAAATGGGCTAGCACTACAAACTTGTGTTCACGTCCAACCTAGCTTAAACAATTTAACATACCAACAAATTATTTAATCTAAAATAAACAAGAAATCCCTTGGTGTGAAATAAATGTGCTGTACTTGAAGAAAACAAATCATTCAAATACAGTTTGGTTCACTGCTAATTTATCCCAAGGAAAATTCAAGTAACAACAGGATGATTTTCCTGATAGTTATCTGTTGTGGTTCATTTTACAGAGATTCATACGACTACCAGAGAGACATTCCAACTATGTTCTCACACCTGTGCAGATATTGTAATATGTGACTCCAAGCATCAACTCAATGCACATAATCTTTTCTACACATGAAGAGATAAAGAATCTTCAAAATTAGGTGTATGCTATGCACTCACAGATTCTCCCTGAGATATTTTACACCGAATATACCCAGTTGGCTGGTAGTGGAGCATAATATAAGGTCTTGATGGGCTCCCAAATGTCCAGAATTTCTTACTGACAATTCCATAAGCCATTTCTTGCTTGTTTTACAGCAAGAGGTTGAATGATCGCTTCACTGTTTCTT